>NC_141732.1:75860065-76393316 GCF_971803275.1 Cyanistes caeruleus
GTGGCGGAAGGAAGTGGCGGAAGGAAGTGGCGGAAGGAAGTGGCGGAAGGAATGGCGGAAGGAAGGAAGGAAGGAAGGAAGGAAGGAAGGAAGGAAGGAAGGAAGGAAGGAAGGAAGGAAGGAAGGAAGGAAGGAAGGAAGGAAGGAAGGAAGGAAGGAAGGAAGGAAGGAAGGAAGGAAGGAAGGAAGGAAGGAAGGAAGGAAGGAAGGAAGGAAGGAAGGAAGGAAGGAAGGAAGGAAGGAAGGAAGGAAGGAAGGAAGGAAGGAAGGAAGGAAGGAAGGAAGGAAGGAAGGAAGGAAGGAAGGAAGGAAGGAAGGAAGGAAGGAAGGAAGGAAGTGGCGGAAGGAAGGAAGTGGCGGAAGGAAGGAAGGAAGGAAGGAAGGAAGGAAGGAAGGAAGGAAGGAAGGAAGGAAGAAGGAAGGAAGGAAGGAAGGAAGGAAGGAAGGAAGGAAGGAAGGAAGGAAGTGGCGGAAGGAAGGAAGGAAGTGGCGGAAGGAAGGAAGGAAGTGGCGGAAGGAAGGAAGGAAGGAAGGAAGGAAGGAAGGAAGGAAGGAAGGAAGGAAGGAAGGAAGGAAGGAAGGAAGGAAGGAAGGAAGGAAGGAAGGAAGGAAGGAAGGAAGGAAGGAAGGAAGGAAGGAAGGAAGGAAGGAAGGAAGGAAGGAAGTGGCGGAAGGAAGGAAGGAAGTGGCGGAAGGAAGGAAGGAAGGAAGGAAGGAAGGAAGGAGGAAGGAAGGAAGGAAGGAAGGAAGGAAGGAAGGAAGGAAGGAAGGAAGGAAGGAAGGAAGGAAGGAAGGAAGGAAGGAAGGAAGGAAGGAAGGAAGGAAGGAAGGAAGGAAGGAAGGAAGGAAGGAAGGAAGGAAGGAAGGAAGGAAGGAAGGAAGGAAGGAAGGAAGGAAGGAAGGAAGGAAGGAAGGAAGGAAGGAAGGAAGGAAGGAAGGAAGGAAGGAAGGAAGGAAGGAAGTGGCGGAAGGAAGGAAGTGGAGGAAGGAAGGAAGGAAGGAAGGAAGGAAGGAAGGAAGGAAGGAAGGAAGGAAGGAAGGAAGTGGCGAGGAAGGAAGGAAGTGGCGGAAGGAAGGAAGGAAGGAAGGAAGGAAGGAAGGAAGGAAGGAAGGAAGGAAGGAAGGAAGGAAGGAAGGAAGGAAGGAAGGAAGGAAGGAAGGAAGGAAGGAAGGAAGGAAGGAAGGAAGGAAGGAAGGAAGGAAGGAAGGAAGGAAGGAAGGAAGGAAGGAAGGAAGGAAGGAAGGAAGGAAGGAAGGAAGGAAGGAAGGAAGGAAGGAAGGAAGGAAGGAAGGAAGGAAGGAAGGAAGGAAGGAAGGAAGGAAGGAAGGAAGGAAGGAAGGAAGGAAGGAAGGAAGGAAGGAAGGAAGGAAGGAAGGAAGGAAGGAAGGAAGGAAGGAAGGAAGGAAGGAAGGAAGGAAGGAAGGAAGGAAGGAAGGAAGGAAGGAAGGAAGGAGAAGGAAGGGGACATAGAGCAAAGAAAAGGGTAGGAAGCATGTTGTAAAACTGACTAACAGGAAAACTTTCTTCCAGTATACAGAAATGTGTTCTTTAATTTATATGTCTAGATTTCTAAGGACATACAATGAAAGGGAACTTCTGAGATGCTTTCAGGGTAAGTTACAAAAAACAAACATTTATTTGAAATTATCACCCTAACTTAGAAAAGCATGGTGTTATGCAACAAGGAGTTATAGGACAGGAAAAAGGTCTTCTTAAAGCAGAGTACAGTGGGCCTGAAAAAACTTTAAGGGCATGATGAAAGCTCCTGGCTTGGCTAACAAATGTGTACAAAAGTGGAGATTTCCATGATGTCAGTTGTGATTCAGAAGACCTAGATCATTATCCTGAGGCAGAGGATGTTACTCAAATGAGTTCTGTGCAACTAAAACACATGATGATTTCAATTAATTCTTTTAACACAGATAATGTAAAACAAGGGACAAGCCAAAGTACCATGCCCATTTGGACACCATAAATTCATCAATACTCCTATAGCTCTCATATGTGTGTGTTTATGCCAATACATGCACAAATATAAATAATATTATCAAAGAACTGAGATGAGGTCATGGGATTCAGGAAATTTCCCTTCATCCACAGTTTCTGCTGCAAGAACAGCTGTTGCTACAGCTAAAACAAATAAAGGGTTTGAAAATTTCTTTCAAACAGAAAAGCACAAGATGGGTGATTGTGCAGGCCACTGACTGCTCTCCCCCTGAGATTAACAAGTCCATATTTGGGGTAGGAAACACTTATCGGTGTGCCTGAATGAGGTAAGTGAAAGAAGAAAACCAAGAGTAAAGTGTGAGAGACAGAAGTCCTGATTTTCCCACATGTTTCCATTTTTCACTTCCTTCTACACCACAAATGCCTAGGATTTTTGAGAGGTGCTTTAAGCAAGAGACTCAGTGTTCAGGGTTAATAATGACAGGTTGGGAAGAGCTGTAATTGTCAAAATAAGAATGAAGGGCAGTTGTAACTTTGGACTGACATTGAGAGCTGCCTTAAAAGAAGTTTGATAAGGTCAAACTAATAAACTTGGGAGTTGCTCAAGGGGAAACCAAATTCTGGAGCTGTGAGACGCTTTGACAGATAATTAGCATAAAACAGGGTGAGTACCCCACCAGAGAGAAAGGAAAACCATAATCACAAATAGAATTAGATAAGTCAAAATGGTAGACCAAATCTTTTGTTTTACCTGTCAGGGGCATCCACAAGAATTAACAAGGACAAAATTAGGTCCATAATTCTTAAATTATGGGAAATTCACTCAGCACTATATGAGTCAATGACAACAAAATATATACATCTGGTCATAGCTGCTGCATTTTGACTTCTTTTTAAGGACTGTGGGGTATTGCTAAGTGACACATTATACATCTGACACTTATCAGTTTCTGTGGTACAGTCTGGGTTTGCTTATTCAGTCATATGGGTTTCTGGTAGTTTCACTGACTTTATGTGGAACTGTCCACTACATGATTGACCAACAGCAGATAATTTCATAAAACCTGACATTCAACAGAGCACAAAATCATAGAATGGTTTGGGGTGAAAGGGACATTAAAGAATATTTGTTTCCAACACTGTTCTATGGGCAGGGACACCTTCCACTATCCCAGGTTACTCCAAGGCCCATCCAAAGTGTCCTTGAACACTTCCAGGGATGGGGCAGCCACAGCTTCTCTGGGCAACCTCTGCCAGGGCCTGACCACATTCACAGCAAAAAATTTCTTCCCAATACTTAATCCAAACCTCCCCTCTTTCAGTATCAGATCAGGATAATCTAAATCTACCCTCTTTCTTTATAAAGAGCTGTTAATGACTTGCATCTTTTATTCAAAAGTGTTTTTGCTGTGTCCTGCTGGCAGGCCTCTTTCTTTCTCTCTTTTTTTTGTGGATGTATTTCTCAGTTGTCCTCATATCTGTACCTCCTCTGGACTGTCCATGTTCTCTTATTCTCAGATTTGGATCTGTCTCTATTCAGTCTGCTAAATATGCAGAAATGGTTGTTTAGAAGACATAAGATAAAATGCAAGGACCATATATTTTCATTTTCATCACCTCTTTCCAGTCTACCTCATTTTTCAGATGACCTGTAATATGAAGTTTTCCAACCTCTTTAATTAATGCACTGTTATTCAGTGATGCTTATAAAATTTTGTGTATAGAGTCACCTGTAGCACATATGTGGTCTAAAATTACCTCCATCAGAATTTCTTTTGCAAATTAAAGGCTATTCAAATGCTGAATGAGACACCGAGGAACTCCTTCTTCACCTAACCTGTCAAAAGTTTCATGTAACTTTATCTTAAGACATTTGTAATAAAGAGTGTCCTTGTCTGCATCAGGACACCAATGTTTTTGTTTCTGAAATAAGTATCACCTTCACAAAGAAATGTTATCTCTCTGAAAACATGACAATAGATAACAGTGATCCTCTCCTTTCCCACCCACCTCTCCACAATGATATTTTAATTATGCTACTGCTAGAGCATGAACAATCAGGGCTTGAATCATACAAGGAACTTGTTAAATGAGTCCTTCTGTGAGTTTTTTGGAGAGGGATTGTTTTGTTTTGTGTGTTTTTGTGTGTTTTTGTCTGGTTAGTATTTTCAGCAGAAACTAGAATTCTAATTTTCTCTTGTATTCTTTTCCAAGCTTTTGAATTTCACCTCTTTTATAATCATCCCTAAATGTATCGGTACATTTCAGAAGAACATTCAGCTTTTGGAAACTTATGAAACCATACAAAAAATACCACAGTAGAGAGGCTTTGAAGAGGACGTGTCTTATTCACCAGCATACTTTGAGGTCTACACACTAGCTCAAAGTGTTTTCATGGAAACTTTAGGGTGACCATGGCATACTAGACCAAAACTTCATCTGTCTTAGTATCCAGCTCAACTCCATTAGCTCTGATGGGAGTGTAAGGACCAAATCTGTACATTGCATGACTTCCCTGGCATATTCTGCACCTTTCAACAACCTGCACATAAAGAATTTCCTGAGCTGGAGGTGGTCTTTTTTTTTCTTGGAACTATGAGGCGTGAGACCTCTTTGCCCATCATCTTGTACAAAGCAGAAGTAAAATGTTGTCATTTTGATCAGGCTGCACTTTGCAGTAATGCAAATGACAGCCTCAGAGGTAAGGGAATGACAAAGGAGGCACTCAGTCTGAACATGCTCGTTGTTATGATTACAATTCTGCTAAGCATATAGAATCATGGAATCATTCAGGTAGGAAAACAGCTCTAAGATAAAGTCCAACCATTAACCCAGCATTATGAACTTGCTATTTAGCAATATTCTGAGTGATTCATTTACTTGTTTTTTGAATACTTCTGGGGATGATGATTTCAATACATCCATGGGTAGCCAGTCCACAGTCTCAATGAAAAAAAATAATTTTATAATCTAACCTGAACCTGTTCTGGCACAGCTTGACAAGTTCCTCTTGTCCTGTCCCTGTTCCCTGGCAGCAGAGCCTGACCCCCCCAGCTGTCCCCTCCTGGCAGGGAGTTGTGCAGAGCCACAAGGGCCCCCTGAGCCCTTTTCTCCAGGCTGAGCCCCTTTCCCAGCTCCCTCAGCTGCTCTTCATCAGACCTGTGCTCCAGAGCATCCCCCTGCTCCATTGCAGTTCTCTGATATGCTCCAGCACCTCCATGTCTTTCTTGTTGTGAGCGGCCCAGAATTGAAAACCATATTCAAGGTGTGGCCTTACCAGTGCCAAATATGTCCTACAGTGTTAGAGAAAATTTTGGAAGGAAAGGGAGAATATAGCAGGCTGTGCATTTTTTTGTTGTTGTTGCTTTTGTTTTTATCTTTAAATGCAAAGTACAGTTTAAGATCTTTGCAAAACTCCAGCAAGAATTTCCTGTGTGCAAGCCAGAGACAATATTTGTAATACTTCTGTTTATCTTTGCGTTTCCCAGCAGACCTGTTTGTAAGTCTGCTTCTGTGCACATATCTTTGTGTATATCAGTCCGTTTCTCTTCCTACTGCCTCTCTCTCTTTCTTTTGTTATGTATGTGCTGTCTCCTTCCCAAATCCCTTATGCTTATTTTCCAGACGCATTTATTTATGTTCCCTCGCTAATTGAAAATCTCATATTTGAAGTTATTATTCTGATTGATGTCTGTCATTTTGATCAAGCAGTTGCTCACAGATGCTTTGTTAGAACAATTTTGCTTGTTAGTTTATCACCATCCATCTCCCTGCTGACCTTCTGTGATGTTAGGTAGCAAAACCATTAAATATCTCCTGCAAACAGAGGGGCAATTGGCCATGGCTGCACACACACATGGCTCTAGCTACAACAGCAAAGCCCTGGACATTCAGCTGTGTTGGCAGGTTCCATCTCTGTCTGTAATGGGAACTTCCTAGATAGAGGAACAGGGGAAATTGCTTGTCATAATACAGTAATGCAATTCTTCCTCCTTACAGTTACATGCTATGGACAGCTAAGTAGGGAAGGTGCTTGTGTATTCTACCATGGTTTTGCTCAATAGCTTGAAGTTCAGCTCTTCAATCCAACACAAACTTTTATGTTTCTGAGAAAATAAATTTAATTAAAATAGCAGAAAAATGAAAACACCTAGAATTAAGTTCGCTAAAATCTCAGACTCTCACTTTTAAAGTTCAGATTTTCAAAGCTGCTGTACTGCAAACTCATGAGTATTTCTGACAGAGAAGTTCCCTTGGTATCTAAAGTTCTGCTGTGAGCATGCCAAGAACTCTGGTCTTGACAGAGTGAGATATCTATTTTATGTTTAAATCCTCCTGAGATTCACAAAACATGCATGTCTCTGCCTGTCTTGTGTGAAGGACTTGCTCCCAGAGTTATACATTGATATGTATTAAGTATTTATTGGAGCAGGGACCAGAACCCATGTGTTCATCTCCCACATGACTACCCAACCCAACAGACAAAAGAATCTTGCTTATTCATTCTTTCTGTCTGGCTTGATGAATATTTCATTTTTTCTTCCAAAGTGGAATAACTTCAAGAATAAAACTCAAAGAATATGTACCCAAGAACACCCAATAACACAATAGTTAGAATAATCTCCCAGGAAAGAAGGCACATGATCTCAAAGCAATGAGCCAAAGAGGTAAAATCATCCTCCTCCCACTGCTGTGTTATAAAAGAAAATGTTGCTTCCCACCACACAGTGCTTGCAGGTCAGTCTTATGGATATGTTTCAAGAATGCACTGAGACTCTATCAGGAATCTGTGGGCTGAGTATTTTATGGGAATGTTTTTTTTAAAGCCATGAAGGTCATTTATATAGCAGCCATCAGTATTTCATACAGAGTGACCCTTAGAAAAAAAATGGTTAAGATCATGGAGAGGTGATTGAAGCCAGATCTTTTTCTTCCCGTACTTAAAGCCCAGTCTCCTGAATGAGTTTTTTCCCCTTCAAAGAAATCCACAGAGCTGGTGCTTGGGCTTACTTGTCCTTAATAAAATTGGCTTGAATCCATGAAGCAAGAAGGAAGTAAATTTGAGTTTCCAAGTCTTTTGATCTTCTTAGAGCTTCCCTGCAGGCCATGTATCTACTTCACTCACCTTTCATTTATGAAGAACATACTTTTAGGAGTGGGTTGTGGCTCTAATCTTGAGTGAAGGGTAGAAGTCCCCTGTAACCCTAACGAAAGTCCCTTAGGATTTATGAAATACAAGTTCCATGTTCCTCTCTATTTCTAGTGGCCACATTTGGTCAGAAATATGTGTATTAACTTTAGAGTAGTTCTCTTCGTCTTGCTGCTGCCATGGGTCTGCTTATGCAAGGTTATTTAGTTCACAGTCTCAAAGGAAACCCTGAGACGTAAAAAAAAAAATGGAGAAAGGCTAAAGGAAATAACAAATGGGAACATCATGGAAAAAGTGAAGACATTAGGAATGGAAGATTCTTTTGGGAATGCTGTTCAAAATACTTTTTCGTTGCTTTATAACATATAGTTGAATAGTAATAAAGACACCAGATGTAATATACCTGTAATAAAAATGTAAAGATTTTTAGTTTATCTATGCACTACAGGGTGCATCTCTTAAACAGGGTAAACATCTCTTAGTTTGTGGGGTTTTTTTATGTTTTCTTGAAAACCAAAGCTTCCTGGAAATGATGGGAGAGAAGCATTCCTTGTGTGGGATTTTGTACTTCTTGTCTGCATTCCACTTGGTAACATATAAAGAGAGGTTCAGCTGCACATGGGATGTAGAACTCATCCATCCAGCACTGATGCAGGAAAAAACAAGGTTGTGCATATATCACCAGCAGGTAGGTAGAAAGCACCAATGCCTCCTTTCTCAAATGATGACTCCAGAGGCTCAGAGTTTTCTGTTGCAGAAATGATGCAGCACAGCAGTGTTTGCTCTCATCCTCTGTGCTTCATCCAAAAAAACATTCATCTCTTATTGTAACAGAAAGATCAGCTTGACTTTTAAGTTCATGCTGGCTGGTCTTCAATCACCTTGACTCACGTTTTTGAATATAGAAATCTCTTTTTTAAAAAATAAGAATAAATGAAATAATTTTTTTTTAAAAAAAATAATTAAATAAATTAATTTAAGAAAAGGTGGGACAGATCCCAAACATGTAAGACACATATATGTAATTTAGAATATAACTTGGTTGGTTTGGTTGGTTGTATTCTGTTTTGGGGTTGATTTGGTTTTATATTGGTCAAGATTCATTCAAAGGCATATTTCAAGATTATGCAGAGCCCCATGTCTACTTTTCTGTGATCTATACTTTTAGTTCAAAATGGGCTTTTTGACTTCATATGAAGTATTTTATAATTGTATACAGCTAAAGACAACAGAGATATGATAAGGTATTGCAATGTGGGTATACTGGAGATAATTTTCGTGGTTGTAACCTCAACACCAATAACCACATAGCCTTCACAGTCAGGGGAGAAGAAAAAACCTTGAAAGGTTAAATTCCCGGCTGGATTTACTCCTTGAACACAATGAACTTGACTTGTCTTTAGAAAGTACTTCTTTGACATTGAAAACGCAAAACTCATGAAACAGCAATCAGATAATCCTACTGGCAAAATAAATCTGTAGTATTTTTCTTCCACAACTTTGTATTTGCAATTGCAACATGATTTATCCTCTCCAAACCTATGACTAATGAGACGCAAATAATATGCTATACATAAATTAGTGTGGAATCAAATAAGTATTGATAATATTTGCGGTTGTTTTTAACTGGAGACCAACATTTTGAGTGATTATCTCCAAATCTTCTTTTTTTTATTATTTTTCATGGTAGTTACAGGCAAAGCTTTTAAGCTAGTCAGGGGAAAGTATATTATTTCCATCCCCCTTTTAAATACTCTATAAAGAACTCTATCGTTCATAATAGCTTTGTTTACTGCGTAGTACAGCATGTTCTAATTATCACCTCTGCCTCACTAACCATACGGTTTATATTCTCATACTCATCAGTTATTTTTATGCCCCCTGTAGAAATGAAGAGAACATTAATAAGAATAATTTTTTCAGGATATCATTTTGGGTAAAATTATGAGAAATAATGTACTAAAGCACAGAGAGACTCAGCCTTGCTTTAAATTCAGGAATAATTGAAGTTCTTTCTTTTTTTCTTTTCTTTTCTTTCTTTCTTTCTTTCTTTCTTTCTTTCTTTCTTTCTTTCTTTCTTTCTTTCTTTCTTTCTTTCTTTCTTTCTTTCTTTCTTTCTTTCTTTCTTTCTTTCTTTCTTTCTTTCTTTCTTTCTTTCTTTCTTTCTTTCTTTCTTTCTTTCTTTCTTTCTTTCTTTCTTTCTTTCTTTCTTTCTTTCTTTCTTTCTTTCTTTCTTTCTCTCTTTCTTTCTCTCTTTCTTTCTCTCTTTCTCTCTTTCTCTCTTTCTCTCTTTCTCTCTTTCTCTCTTTCTCTCTTTCTCTCTTTCTCTCTTTCTCTCTTTCTCTCTTTCTCTCTTTCTCTCTTTCTCTCTCTCTTTCTCTCTTTCTCTCTTTCTCTCTTTCCCTCTTTCTCTCTTTCTCTCTCTCTTTCTCTCTTTCTCTCTTTCTCTCTCTCTTTCTCTCTTTCTCTCTTTCTCTCTTTCTCTCTTTCTCTCTTTCCTTCTTTCTCTCTTTCTTTCTTTCTTCGCTTCCTTCCTTCTTTCCTTCCTTCTTCCCTTCCTTCTTTTCTTCATTCCATTTTGTTTAGCTAAGAAAGAGTACAAAATGGATTAATATTTATGCTTGCAAATATTCCTTGTGAATAACCTGTCTGCAAATATACAAAAAAATCAATTTTCTTCAGTGCATTACTTTTATTATAGGGTATAATTGACCTTAATCAGAAATCAGGGGTATCACATGTTCGAATATCCAGATGTATGAACAGTACCCAGGGTAAAGTTATTTAAGAACCTGGCTCCAAAGGTGGCAGGAAATGGAGCTAAGTTCTAATAGGTAACTGAGGAAAAAAAATAAAACAAGTTTTATTTTGATTTTTTTTAATACCCCTTTTCACCTTGCATTTTAGTTAAGAAATCAAATAGACACTGTTCATCAGCTTATATTAATTACTCTTATCCTAAACACTCAGTTAATTTGGGTACTTCCCCCTGTGGTCTGGATTTCTTGGTAACACCTGAAAATATTCTTTCCCTGTCTAATATCAAAGAAGATTGTTACACCCATACACAAACATCCATCCATGGTATCTGCATTACACTGTGTCCCTTCTGAGGAGATGTCTTTTCATATTTCCTGGTAAGAAAAGCTTACCTCCAACAAGAGAAATTTAAGTGCCCTTTGTTAGTCAGGCTTCTTGATGTACCTCTCTGAAACATCTGGAAAAAATGGTTCACCAGATTCAAAATACATTTACAATGTTAGAAAATAAGAAAAAAAAAAGAAAACACACACACACAAAAAAAAAAATCCCTAAAAAAATCCGAAATGGAAGTAGGCTGGACAAAACTGATTGCAATTCTGTCCAATATTTTTCATTTTTAGCTTAACAAACATATTAAAGGCTACAAAATTAATACCATAAATTTTATAAAAATAAAAATATGCAAGTCAAGCTTGCTGATGATATTCTCATTAACAGAAATAATAAAAAAATAGAATTGTTTCCAGGTTAGTGACTTCAGGTAATTTTAAGCAATTTTCTTTGTCTTCATGAAAGAAGCCACTGAATTTTGCCAGCTACTTCTTATTTTAAATAGATTTAGCTCAAATTGATTGAATAAAAAAAATTTACTAAGTTTTAAGTGAATAAATATGTATTTTCTCTATTTAAAGCTTTTTTTCTTTTTTATGCAACTTACAGTTTCAAGAATATTGATGTAGTTTGCCATCTTTAATAAAGGGATGTCTCCTGTTATAATCTTTTCCATATGTCAGTTTATGAGATATGATCACAAAACTTCCTATTCTTCTTCTTTGAAAGTTAATACTGTAATTTTAAAATCATTACTAGGAACTCATTTTAAGCCCTTTTTTCTTTTTTTATTTTAATCAACTGTATAGGGCTGAAATCAGAAATCACTATTATTGCTTCACTGTGTCTTCTAAACATCCCCAAAAAAAGGTTGTTTTCTCTTGGACTTCCCCTACGTACCTACACAGCCTTGTCATTTCTTTCAAAAACACTAGTATTACTGAATTTTGGTGTAAATGGGACCCTTTTATTTCCTGTGCCAGAATAATATTGAATAAAAAGAATAATGTTCTTGCTGGACCACCTATGTAGAGAACTCCCAACCCTTTCCAGACTGACCTAGTTGTATGTGTGGCAGCTCTGCTCCAAAGACCACTCACATGTGTGATGGTAGCATGGTACTCAACCCAGCCAGCAGTGTAATTAAAGCCAAAAAGCATGGAAAAAAGAAGAATAGTCTCTGATTTGCATGACTTTCCTTCACTGAATGTGATTTCTGTAGAGTTGCAGTAGGTATTGCTCACGAGGAAAAAGAATATTCAGGTGAACAGTCATACTGTGATTCCCAGGAGTATTAAACAGCTAAAACACACATTTACTTCATTATTCAAGCCCATATTTTACAGGACACACCAAGTCCTGTGATCTCACTGCCAGAAATAAGGTAACTGCAACCTACACTGTCTATCTTTTGCTTTTTGCTTTTCTGTTAAATGTTTTTTTGTGATGAAAAATACCGCAGATTTTTTTCTTTTCCCCACACTGTAAATGCTAAGGCCAGTAAGTTAATAATTACCCTCATCCCATAAACAATGCATATGTAAAGAAAGCTTAGACATGAGAGAATTATTTCTCCAGCTAAGAGATGCAATTTCACAATACAGACCCAACTGTCTTAGCTGTTGCTCACACAAAATAAAGTCTTCAGTTCTCTAGTCACACTGATTTTCATGTGCCAGTAATGGAAGCAAATTGATGCACATGAACATAATGATTAAAAAAATAAGGCACAAAATAGCCTTTGATATTAGAGCTTCCTTTCATCAACTCTGAAAACTGCCCATCAACATTCTCGTTAATTGGAATGGAAAATAAAAGTACCCCTACAAATTCCACATTTTCTCCAAGAACAAAAGTAAAATAGCATTATTTCATTAAATTCTGCAAATAAATTTCAATTGTTCTGCTTGTGCAAAAATGATGACATAGCTAACCAAAAAATCTCCAAAGACAGTACTGAAATCATAATGAAAAGTGAAAATGAGTAAAAAAATGGAGTTCTATTCAAAGAGAGGAAGCAGGCAAAGCATTTATTTAGTCTATAAAATACTGCATATCATCCTTTCAATCACTCTGTCTGTATGCAAAACCAGTCATATAGAGAGTTTTATTTTCTTTTGTAGAAAAGGATTTAGTTGCTGAGGACTTTTTCCTTCCTAACTAGCTGTCAGCTGTTACTGTCAGCAGTGATTAAACATAAGCAGGAGTTGTGATTCATCAACAGCAGATAGAATCATCACGGATGTAAAGTATTCTTTTTTCCAAGGTCAGATCTTGTATGAAGCTAGGACAACTTTATGCACCAATCCCTGTGTCTGGTTTATTTATGGTAATTCATTTACTGTCATATCATTACAGAACAAGGGGAAAATTTATATGCAATTGTAGAAATATGTTCAGAAAACATGGGGAGGATGGAGTATGTGTGTGTGTATGCGTGCCTGTTGTTTGAACAATGGCTCTATCATTATGCACATACATTCTAGTGTGAAAATTAATGTTTTGTATCAATAGAGAACCTGATGTATTTAAAAAACCTAGAACAGCTAAAAAACATTACAACATCCCTCTCCTGGGAATGTCTTTGGCATGTTTCTTAACCAGCAAACTCCTCAATAAGTCACTCACCAAATCTTTGTACACTACCTAAAACAACATAACTCTCACCAGGATCAGCAGCTCTGGATATTTTTAATACCTATTTAATAATAATAATTAGAGATGGCTAAAACGAAGTATAAAGAGATTAAGTGATTTGTTGGACTATGCACAGCAAGAAAATAACTAAGTGGAGAGTATGCCCTGGGATTTGGTGTTCTTAATCCTGCGTCTCAGCTAGTAAATTTGTAATTCCAGAGAAGTTGAGGACTGTGCTTATCAAAACTGACAGTTTTCTCTGACAAAATAACCTGCTTAGCTGATGTGGGGTGAGCAGTGGACATTGTGTACTGGGATTTATCCAGGGCTGTCCATGTGGTTTCCCACAAATTCCTGCTGGAGAAACTGGTTATTGGTGAAGACAAGGAGTCTGTGGGTTGTGTGGGGAAGTGGCAGAGAGGTTATATCCAGGGGCTGGTGGCAAACATCTCCATCTCAAAATGGCAATCTGCCACAACTAGGGTCCCCCAGGGCCCAACGCTGTTCAATAGCTTCACAAGTAATGTGGAAGATGAGGACTCAGTGTGCCCTGTCCAGGTTTGCCAATGAGGCCACACTGAGCAGGGAAGCACTGAAAGGGAGAGATACCCTGCAGGATGACCTGGGTAGGCTGGAGGAGGTGGCTAACAGGAGTCTTAAGAAATTTGACAAGGTCTTCCACATGTGAAAACATAATCCCTGTGTGCAGCACAAGCTGGGATCTCCCAGTCTGGGAAGCAGCTCTATGGCAAGGGCACTGCAGGTCCTGGTGAACAAGGTAAGTGAGAGTGAACAGCATGCTGTAGCAGTAAGGAAAGCTGTCAGGCTGCTGAGGTCTGCATCACCAGCAGAGATAAAGAACTCATTATCCCACACTATTTGGTGCTTGTAAGGCCACCCCTGGAATACTGTGTTTCAGCTTTCACTACACAAAATGTACCTGGGCAGACTGGAGAGGGTCCAGAGATAAACACAGAGCTGGGTTACCTTCCACCTCAGGAAAAGTTGTGAGAGAAAGGTTTGTTCAGATCTAGGAAAATAAGTTTTAGGGGAGTCCTCATCGCCATGTTCCAGTCTTTAAAAGGTAGCTACAGAGAAGGTGGAGACTCCATTTTACAAGGAGTCACATGGAAAATATTCCGGGGAGATTCCAGCTGGGCACTAGAGGGCAGCTTGTCACAATGACAACAAAAACTTTGAAATAATTTCCTCAGGGAAGTGGTAGATTTCCCAACATTATTCACTTTTAGGACCCAGCTGGACAGGGTGGTGGACGATCTTCTCTAGGTTATGCTTTTGACAAGAAAGCCTGGCCAAAATGATCTTTCAAGTCCCCTCCAGTGTGGTATTCCATAATTCTATTTATCATACATGTTAAGAAGACGGTGTGAGAGGGGATGAGTCTTTGTCAGCCGCTGTTTTCTCTTCCAAAGGACTAAGATTTGCTCAGTTGATGTGTACAACAGTTAGATACAAAAGTTTACAACAGTGATGGTAATTCTATGTATAATTCATATTTTAAAAAAAGAGCAATATCTTCAGAGAATATTTTATCAAATATTTCAACAGTCTGTAACCAAAAGTGACTAGAGGAAAGCTAAGTGAGACTCCTATGTTAATTTAAACAATCAACCAAGTAACAACTGAACAACAAAAGCACCCACCAGACCTCCCCCCCAAAAAAAAACCCAAAAAACCCAACCACAGAACCAAAAAAAAAAAACAAACCATCAAACCCAAACAATGTACAGAAGTCAGAAAAATGCTGGGAAAGGAGTATAAAGGGAGCAAAATAACTGTAATTGAATGATGATATGTTGGATTGAGACAGCATATTACATTTCCAGACCTCAAAGACCTTTCCAGGCTTCAATTCACAAGACTCCTTGAAGAATCTAAGTATCATTATAAGTATTTTGGGGATAATCAAACTGATAAACAGAGTGTCGTGACCATTTTAAATTATGTTGCAGCTCTCAGAAGAGACAAGAACAGAATTCAGAACCTGAGGTCTTCAACACCTTTTGCAGTTATTACAGCAGGAGTACAGGGTCAAAAAAATAATTCATTCTTTAGCAAACTTGTGAATAATACATATATATACTCAATTTAATTTTGTTTTGTTTCACAACTTTCAAAGAATCTGGAGGAGACTGTTCTTGTCAGGCACCTCTGAGTGTCTGTGGTGTAACCAAGTCTTCTCAGATAGGCATTTTTGGATGCTTCTTGTAATTTGTTTCACCACAGTAAAAGATGTAGGATGTCCAATAGGTGCACCTGGAAATGATACCAAACTTCCCCCTTGACCCAAGTGAATGATACTATATTTGCTATGCCATGATTCTCTGTGTATGAAGTACAGGCTTTCACAGAGCTCCAATTATGCAGTCAATATCTTTTTCTTTTGTTAGACTTCCCTTTCATATTCATAAGCACCCTTTTCTCTATGTTCTTACTCAAACTTACTGACTTTCTAACTTCTATCATTCAAATATGAATTTTCTGTTCTGTTGCTTGTGAGTTTTCTGCTCTCCAGATTTCAGTCACTTTAGGCAGATTTGGCTGGATTCTTTTTCCTACTTGTCAGCTATCCCAGGGAACTTCTACTCAAACAGGACCATGACAAGATGAGCAACCCTTTGTAGTCATTCTGGTGTCTCTGCTCCCAGTGCAAAGCATAGGGATACAGTTCACCCCCACCCCCGAAGACAATCTGCAAAGCAAACAGGATTAATGGTAAAAGGAGTCACCTATAAGCATTCCATTAACACTGCTCTGAAATCAGCAGCATTCTACACAACATCGTTCAGCCATCCTGAGCTTGCCGTAGGCTCACAATCCCGGCTGCCTGTGGAACACATCCCATTCTTCAAAGTTATCATTGCTCTTCTTCTGCATGTCATTTGGCTCCGATGGATACCAAAAGACATATATCAGATCTTCAGCAGTATCCCACTGAGAGTTCTCCTGGCACTTCAGTCACTTAGGCATGATCTATGCTCTCAACAGTTAAAGATAATGACTTCAGGAATAATCTTTCATAGGTTTATATTAAATGAGACTAAAGTGCAAGCAGGGTATTAAAGTACCTTGTTATTTGCAGACTGCTTAGAGTAACCTTAAATATGGAGATGATCAAATTTCATGACCTTTATTTTTAATTTTTTTTTTTCTCCCTTCCTCTTCTCTGTGAAAGTCTGTCATGCATTCATGCTTCATTCAGACAGGTACACAGGCATCCATAACCAGGGTGTATGTGATTATATACACAAGCCATATGTTGTGTAGTATGAGTAGCTCTGTCCTTTAAACACTGCATAGAGAACATTGCAGGTTATGCATTCAGACTGCAAAATGGTCCCATTTTCTTCCTTTCATTTGATATCTGATTTGTAACATACTGATCTGTGCTTTCAGCTAGCGCAGGTGTAACATTTTCTTGGCAAGGAAAAAGAAGCTGAGGCCTAGATAGTGCCTTCATGAGCCTCTGTGATTGCAGAATTGGGCCTTTCATCTTTCAGTTAGATACAGAATTATTCTCTGCTCCTCCAAGCAGCAGTGAAACAGCCACTGTACTGCACACCATCGCTGACTGTATTTCTGCAGAGTTAGGGTCACTTATTTGCAGAGAAAAGGCTCTCTGTATAAACCCATACACATAGACACGGACTGATACATCACACAGGTGAGAATGATAACACCGTAATTAACTGTGTGGTCAGGTAGAATTTAATTTGATAATTTTTGTGGTCAGAATAATCTTCAAGAGAGATGAAGTCCCATTCATACCTCATTTTATAGAATGATACACTAATTTTTATTATTTTTCCCACTCACTCTTAAAAAAAAAATTCTTCGTACTTCTCCTATTCACTATTAAATAACCAACTGATATAATTTCATTTATAGGCAAAGGAAAGACATATTTTGTGCTACATTGCAAAATATTTGTGTTTGATTCATTTTAAATGGAATTTTCTGTGAAGCTACCTGACTAAATCATATATTAGGAAGACTCCAGGCAAGTACAAAGGTGATTCACTCAGAAAAAAGGCAATTTACCCAGTGATTTTTCACATGGAGCTAAAAAAAAAAAAAAAAAAAAAAAAAAAAAAAAAGAGGATATTCCATGTATAATGGAATATTCAGTGCAATGCCAGCACTGTCAACCTTTGCTGCTCCACTGCTCGAATTTTCCCACACTGTATTTACAATTTCCTCCCTCTGTGCTCAGGGAACATCTTCATGAATACCTACAAAGCCATGTCACCAGTTCTTTCAAATTCTTCTTTCGCTCTACACAGCAATGGCTTGTTAGAAATACATCTAAGGCGCTTATGCAGCCAGTCACATGTGCCTGTAGAAAGGCTAGTCTCTTCTTTATGTAACTAACTCATGTCACGTAGAATTATCTCACCTGCATGCTTCTCCACCTCCTCCCTTTGCCAGCCTCACTTCTGGTCTCTCATTTTACACTTGAATGATAAGCCCCTTTGGGGAAACACCATCTGGCAAGATTTAGGTCTGCCGGATGTACAGTGCTGGAGGACCCAGACCTCAAAGCTTTGTGTGTAACTACATAATAATATCAGTAACAGCAAACTCTTATGTACTCCGGCTCCTTAAGGCTGATACTCTCGCCAGTTTAGGCTTCCGAAACCTGCTAATACGGGCTGACATAACAAATTAACAACAAGGGAAGTTCACGGAAGGGCAATCCAGCCAAAGCCTGCCAAGGATATTAGCATTCATTTTGCAACCTTGTCTCCAGTTTGTGCAAAGTTGATGGTTGGAGGTTACACTTTCATTAAAAATTGACAACATTTTTAAATGCTAATCAAAACCACTTGTCCTTTCTACTCCTATTTATCTTGGGGTGGGGGAATGAGGATGAAAAGAAAACAAAAAAAAAAAGAAAAAAAAAAAAAAAAAAGGGAGGGGGAGGAAAACAACACATAAAAGAAACGTGACTTTGAACTGCAAAAAATAGTTTCTCACATCTCTCCCTCCCTCCTTCTGTGCAGGACAGATAAGAGCTATGCAGATTGAGTGTCAGGACCTCTGCAGCACGAGGGAAAGCTCAGTTTCTGGAGTTCACGATGCTCTTTGCAAGAAGAGAAGGCAAGAGACTGTGAGTCTGGGAGGCAGTGAGAACAGAGGAGGAGGCAGAAGAATGATCTTTCCTCCAGCAATATTTCTGTGAGATGTGTGTCATTTCACAGAGAAAAAGTAGGTGAGGATGGGGATGGGGGAGGGGGCAGAAAGCAGCCAGAAAACTGACAAAATAAATCCAAAAATAGTGTGTACTTATAGAATGTGAAATATTGATTGGAACTAATCCTCAGGCACAGGTAATATCTAAGGGGAGTCTTAAGGTGGTATCTAACTGGGAAATATTAACACATTCCTGTTGCAGTTAAAAACATACTAGGAGGAAAAAAATAAGGGAAAAAAAAATTTAATTTTAATTTTAATATATTGGTTTTCATCATTTTATCATGTTATTTTTAGCACATTATTTTGATTTACTTTCAAAATTTTATCACACAAAAACACTAGCTTTCAAAAAAAAAAAAGAAAAAAAGAAAAAAAGTCTCCAAATAACAAAATACAGTAAGCTAATAAACAAAAGGGGATACTTGTTTTTTGAGCAGTTATACTCTGGATTCTGTCCAACAGTTGTGTAACAGTGAAATCCAGCAGAACCGGCAGATGTGCCTGTTCCAGTTAATGCAGCAACTGTTGTACAATCAAAGGTGTAATCTTACCTGTACCCTCAAAGATATGAGCAAATTGCTGCTAGATAACAAAAATAAAAATACAGTGGAATGCATAAAAATGCCTACCTATTTCTACGTATTTGTTTCCTTTTATTTTATTTTATTTTATTTATTTATTACTTTTATTTTATTAACTAAATTTATTAACTAAATAAAAATCTGATTTCCTTATCTGACTATCTCTAGCTAGAATTTTACCTTTTAATTTGGTTCCCAAATCCCTGTTTTAGCATCTAAAATGAACTGGTTTTCTGCATAACTTGAGGCAACAAGCCTGAACAAAACAATTTCAACTGCTGATTTTCTGCAAAACAGTATTGTTCATTCAGCTTCAAAGAAAATGTGCCAGGTTGTATCACATCAGAACCCAGTCCTACAGTTTCTCTGTATTCCTTACTCAAAAACTCAATAAATGGATGGCAATATTTAAGTAATATTCCCAAAGAGAAATAGAAGAATTCTGAACATATTAGATGTTTTAATATTTGTTTTCTACTTTGAAATCTTTCCTTTCCTTTCCTTTCCTTTCCTTTCCTTTCCTTTCCTTTCCTTTCCTTTCCTTTCCTTTCCTTTCCTTTCCTTTCCTTTCCTTTCCTTTCCTTTCCTTTCCTTTCCTTTCCTTTCCTTTCCTTTCCTTTCCTTTCCTTTCCTTTCCTTTCCTTTCCTTTCCTTTCCTTTCCTTTCCTTTCCTTTCCTTTCCTTTCCTTTCCTTTCCTTTCCTTTCCTTTCCTTTCCATTCCATTCCATTCCATTTTCCTTTCCGCACCTTTCCACACCTTTCCACACCTTTCCTTTCTTTTCCCCTCCTCGAGTCTCCTCTCTCCTCCCCTAGCCTTTCCCTGTCCCTGTCCTTTCCCCTTCCCCTTCCCCTTCCCTTCCCCTTCCCCTTCCCTTTCCCTTTCCCTTTCCCTTTCCCTTTCCCTTTCCCTTTCCCTTTCCCTTTCCCTTTCCCTTTCCCTTTCCCTTTCCCTTTCCCTTTCCCTTTCCCTTTCCCTTTCCCTTTCCCTTTCCCTTTCCCTTTCCCTTTCCCTTTCCCTTTCTGTATAATCCTAAACCAAACCAACAACAACAACAAAAAAAATCAATCAACCAACAAATAAAATACCGGTGTAACCCCCTGGAAGTTTATCCAAATGATTGTGCAATCAGCGTTTTATAAACTCAACATCTATTCTTCCCTTGGATCAAACATTCTTTATATCTGGTGCTGAAATGCTGTAAGATGTTCCTGGATGCTTCTAAATGTTATATTTCATACCCCAGAAGTGGCAGTTTTTCAACAGGATATTTACAAAGTGTTTCAAGATTTCTGTAGGATGCTGTATGAAATAAAAAATGTTATTATTCCGAAATCCTAGTCAGCCATGGATTTAGGATCCCAAAGCAGGGACTGAAATAAATATGTTTTTTAGAGGGGGAAAGTGGAGAGAGAAAAAAAAAAAAAAAAGATTAAATAATAATATTTCAAGGATTTTTTATTTTAAATTAAAATGCATGATTTAGACCATATTTCAATTATCAGCTCAACATTACTCTTTAAGCAAATGACTAGAGTTAACGAGTGAGCTACTACATATTGAATACATTGATTTTCTGCTTGGTGTAAACTCTAAATAGCCGATTAGAAAGCTGTGAATCAGAAGGACTCAGTGTACCTAATATACCCAGCAATAAATTACAAGCTGAAAGCCGTACAAATCTTTGAAGGAGAAATGTATTCCAAGCACATGACTATGAAACTTAAATGCATAAATGTTAATGGCAAACCTGCCCTATCTACCAATTTAAGAAATAGTGCACATTTTGATATGCATATCAAGCAAATGCAGAAAACTATTGAGCTGAAAGGTATAAAGATGCCTCAGATTTATTTAAAGAAAAAATATTGCTGTGAAATGAATACTTAATTGAACAACGAATTGGGGGGTTCACTGTGTGCTGTCTATTTTGTCCTTCCTCATCATCATCACTTGGGCTCACCTTGTGTCATGTTTGTGCAAAATGCTTCATTCTGATTTTGAGCACAGCATAACTAGGCCTAAGTCATGCTTGCAGTAATTTTGTCATGAGCTGAGCATGAAGGTTTGATTCAAGGTTTGTATAAAGAGATGATCTAGATGAGCTGGGCTAAACAAAAGGGGAATATCTGTCCTTTCTTTAAAGATGGGATGCTACCTGTCAGATAAACTGGTGATATGAGGTGTTATGCTTAAGTCACTGTCTGTTTGTGGCATCCTTATTCTTCTTTTGACTCTCTGGCTGTCCATCTACTTTAATTAGTTGTCTGTCTGTACCTCTTGGTCCTTCCTAATAGCTGCAGCTGTCTATTTGCTAAGTCTGGTTGTACTTCATCCATCTGATCCTTGCAAAGGTGGTTCCCATCTATCATACACATACAGCACTTCTGCTGTGTCAATCAAAGTCAACTTCAGCTTTCTTTTTAATGTCTAAATGGATGTCTGTTGATAATGTTGATAAATTTTTAATTCCCTGGGACAGGATCCATTTTTTTACTTCATGTATCTGCATTACTTATCACTTATTCCAGTCCATAATCCTGACATGGAGATCTTTTACTACAATAACTGTAGTGCATTAGTAGGAGTTTTTGTATTAGGGAAACATTTAATCTGTCAGAACATGTGAGATGGTCTGTGTTCTCCCTGCTTTCCTTCTGCTGTATAAATATTATGAAGAAAGAGATAAAGATAGGGAAATATTTTTAGTATTCCACTGATTTCCAAACTTATTAATTTAATATTGAAAAAATAATAATTTGGAGAATCTGTACTATTGTATTATTGCATTATTACCTGAAAAGGGTAAGATTTCTCTTCCTCAGCTTTAAACATCACAGGATTTTTTCTCTAAGATTCTCTAAGTTTTCTTTGCTGAAAAGAGAATCTGCTTCCAGAAGGTGATTTTTGGGTTCTCTTAGTCACTCAAATTTGATGAGAAGAACCCACTTCTGAAAATACATTTTGTTTTTCACTGCCTAAGAAGCCAGTGAACTGGCTCAGAGCATGTAACTGCTTTCTAGACAAGGAACAGAAGGCAGAGTAAGCCCATATCAATTGTCACAAGGCTATATAAAAATCAAAGTACCTCATATGCATGTCTGGTTTTGGCTGTAAAAGTTCAAAAGCTCAAACCCTCAGTGTAGATCCTAATAGAACAAAATTGCAACTTCTTTTTTCTTCTTTTTCTCCCCACTGTGAATGAATCTGAATATCCTGGAAAATACAGTAGGAGTCTATGCTTAGCTGCTTTGGGAAGCTTATAGGTTCTGGTTTCTTTTCAGATGCCCAAGTTAATGTAAAATTACAGTTGTTTGTCAGGGATGAAAAGACAACTAAAATATATTTGAGCACAAATTTTATTTCCTGTCTTTAGGATACTCAGCTGCCTACTGTGTATGACTAAGCTATCACTCCCTTTCAGGGACTTTAAAAAAAAAGGTAAAAAGAAAACCTAAATAACCCCCAATCCTGAAAACCCCAACCAGTGTGGAGGCTTTTGTTTGCATTCTCCGTTTGATTTTGTTAGAAAAAGATAACTGGCAGAAAATACAACACTGTTTTTGGTAGTTCTCAGTATTTCTTTGGCTGCAAGTTACAGCATGACAAAGTTGACCAGAAACAACTCAAAAGCTTAATGCTTTGTGCATCTTGGACTGAAAGAGAATATCAGGAGGGGGTTCAAAACAGGGTGGCAGAATTATTTTGCTAAAATGCCAAAGACTATCCACCAGTCAGTGCCTGGTAGGAGCCATTAAATTCAAGCATTCATAATGAAGTCATTGAATAAAACTGGAAATTGGTGAGACACACAACTTCTTGTGGCTTAGGCAAATGTTCCTGCTGGCAAACGTTCCTGAAAAAATATTTCCTTTATTTTCCCAGTCTTTGTCTGTACCTTCCCTTAGTTTATGGCTTGAACTCCTCCAACAGGGTCAGTCTGAACTTACCTTATACGTAATCCATGTGCAAGTTTAGGTCGTCTCAGACAGAAATGATCTAATCAAGACTTTTTCACATCTTTTGTTGTTTTTTTTTCTCCTTGTTCAGCTTTAGAACACCAATAAGGTCAGGGAACAACCAGGTTAATTTGTACTCAGATTGTGAGAGATTTGTACAGCTTATGACACAGGGAGATGCTGGACTGCTGCTGGGGCAATAAAATGCTGAAAATATAATAAACTTTATTAGCTGAAACTCCCCTATGAATCACAGCTACAGAAAAGCAAGAGAAAAGCAAGAGGCTGGAGCTGGCCCTGTAAAGTCTCTCCTGCCTCTTAAACTGGCAGCTCCAGACACAGACACTGAGTGTAAATGCTTTATCTGGGAAAGGTACAGTCCAGCTGCAACAAGCAGACCCTCACGGGTGGGCTTGATGAAGAAAAAAAGGGGGAAAAATTAAAAAAAAAAAAGAAAAAAAAAAAAAAAAGAGAATAAGAGAAAAGAAAGACAGAAGTAGACAGAAGAAGGAGGAGGAAAAATATAAAGTAAAAAAAGAAAGGGAAGTTCAGGGAAGGGAAGTTCAGGGAAGTTCAGGGAAGGGAAGGGAGAGGAGAAATTAATAGCTTAAAAACTCAATATCTCTTTAAATTCACAGCAGGCAATGATTACCATTGTTTAATAATGTGTGACCAAGATATAACCACAGATAACCACTGATTATGTAGTTTCATATTGGATAATTTCTATAATTTATTCAATACCAGTGACAGGTAGCTCATTGAGATTTTTAAAAGTCTAATGCTAAAAAAATAATCATAATTAAAAAAAATAGGAAAAAGAAGTCGTAATTGTAAACCACTGATCAGTTATCACAAAATATCATGATTCATTAGGATTCTGCATAGTTAGAAAAAAATACTGTAGCATAGCAATATTTATTTTGTGCTGCTTTAAAACTGTGCAGCATGTCTAATAAAAATTCCTTGCAAAAATATATAACATTAATTCCAATTTTCTGTAATTAAAATATGCTTATTCTAAAATGAGTACAATTACTTTGAGCTCTGACTAGTAGGTTACATCATTGATAATGAATTGTTTATTTCTTTAACACTTATTTGGAGGCTGAAATACAAATATCTTGCAGATCAACTTCTGCCAAGGCCAAGGAAATAAACACAATTTATGTAGTCACATTCTACTTCCTCTGAGGTCCTTGATCACTGCATTCCATTCATTTTGAAACCAGAAGAACAGGCCTATTATCCTGCCTGAGGATCTATTGCATTTCAGCTCTATTCTCCTTGCATCTAAAGGCCATTAGACTATACAGAAACTTTCCAGAAACTCTATTTCATTAAAAGTAGTGCAATAGGAGTACATCTCCAAGGAAAAACAGTTGGTGTGGATGACCATATGGCCACATGCATTATGAGCAATTCCATCACTCCAGGACCAGTTGTATCCTGTGGATTGAGCTACTTTTATTTAAGGTTGATGCATATAGATTCTGAATATTTTTGAGGTTTTGTTTGGGGTGTGTTTGTTTGGTTTTTTTGTTTTATTTTTGTTTGGTTTGGTTTGTTTTGTTTCTCTTTCCTCCTAAAAAAATCTCATCCATGTGCTCTGAACTACTTGGAGACACAAAATGGACATGGGTACATGGGAGTGATAAAAAGATTAACATTGCAGTCTTCATATCAAGTTAAACACTTGTATTAACATTATCAGGCACAGCCTGACTAGTTCTCGCTTCAGGATCAAAGCCAGGCCAGACCATTCCAGAACACACATGGAATCTGTCTTTTATCCTGGCTAAACAGTAGTATGGACAGTCTTTTCATTGCAAATCTGTACATTTTGCATAATATTTTGCAAATTTTTCTCTCATTCCATGCTCAATTGCTGCATAAAACTAGAACAGCAAACAATTACAACAAGTAATCTACTCCCTGTCCTACCCCAGCGAACCATCCATCACACCCATACAGTCCCCAAACAGTCCCCAAAAAACCACCAAAATAGGTGTTTTTTGTAACTCACTCTTTCTTGCTTTGGCTTCCCCAGATCCTGAAGGACATCTTTCCAAATGCAGCATAATCTTCTTTATCTAAAGCTGCCTCTGTTCATTGACATGTCCAGGGTATTTATTCGTGCGCTTTCATACAAGGTGATCCTGCACACCCTTCACACCAGATATGGTTACATTCATGGTGCCAGGTATCTCCTAACATGATTTTTGACTTATCCAGATGTAAGATGGCATATAAATGTAATCTTCTTTTATTTTGTTCTGGCACAACAGGATTTAAAAGGAGAACAAGAGTAGAGTTATATAAAAGATATTCTGAGGAACAGCATAATGCAGTAAAGGACATATTTCTGTGGAATTGTTAAGCTATTATACAGAATTTTGCAGAAAATTGCATCCTTGCAATATATATTGGTTTTGAAAATCCTGTAGCAAGTTTATCATGCTCTGTTAGGTTTTACAGGGTTTTTTTTGTGCAACTATGTGTAACACAATTGAGACAGAATACCCTTGGGGAGAAAAGAAAAAAAAAATTAAAAAGTGGTGTACAAACAACAATGTCGACTTTGATATTGGTGAAGTTATTTATGTTCACTCCTGAAAAATTGTGTCTTGCAAAATTATGAATAATTCCAAAAATTCTGTCAGAGTATTGTCATTCTTCAGGTTGTTGTTTAGTTTTTTTATTTTTCTACAGTAAAGAAGTATGAATAATTCTGTTCTACTGGTTTCTTGCCTCTTTCTTGCCTGATAACCTGCCAAGCAAGTCTGATAAGAGGTTTTTATACTGCAAAAAATGTGCTAAAGTCTCATTCACTTCATGTGAATACATGTGTAGGTGGAGTGCTGGATTCAAAATTCTTCCCCTTCTGAGAAATATTTACTTTTACAACAGTCTTGTTAGAAACCAACCTGTGCCACGGACAGCTATGGGTAACAATTTTGGTGTGTGTGTGGTTCCTGAGCTTCTGCAGTACATGTAGATTTGCCCCACTTTCTCAGCCTTTAATCCTGAACAAATTTTCTTTGTGAAGGCTGGGATTTTCAGAGATTCTCATGATTCCATAAGCTTTTAAACAAACAGAAAGAACAAAGCCCCAACAATTGATGCTAAACCAAAAGTGATGGTAACTGTGTATGCTTTTGATGCAAAATTAGATAATGATTTCATAGATTCACACATTTTTAAGAGTTTTTTCTACTAAGATCATCTATTTTGAAAGTGTGATAGGCTATAGAACTTCAATATAGTATTTAATACTTCATGCTCAGCAATTCTCACTGAAAAATAAAAAATTTACAAGAAAAGATACTCAATATTTGTTTATTTTTAAATTAAAATGATTGATAATTTGCCTCACTTCACAAAATGAACTAAAGATTAATCATATAGACATCTTTTCTAATTATTTTTTCCCCAGCATAAACATCCAGCCAACAAATCTTTTAGATAAAGGATGCTGATACATTACAGCTGATCTTGCAGCTGGTGGACCAAATTTGCTGCTTGCAAAAGAGAATGTAACTCTGCTGGAGTGAATTAAGCTATGCCTGAGCTAAGAGAACTAGCAGCATCAAAAATGAGAGGACTTCTTATTGAGAGGCTTCTAGTCCAACATACAGATATACCCAGAATTGTGCCTTTTGCTTTAGTGTGTCTACAAACCAGTCTAACAGACCAAAAATAGACTCTTTCAAGGAAGGAAAAAAAAAAAAAAAATGGAATGAAAAAGGAAAAAAAGTATGGACTTCATCTATAGATTCCCTGGGACCTTGTGATTTGGATTCACCTCAGGCCATAAGGTATAGAATATATAATATACTATATGGACTTACTCTCCAGAATGCTGAATTATGGATTAGCTCATGGAAATCTGTTGAAACTGCTTAGTAGAAAATAAATCTATACACATATGTCAAGATTTAAAACAATTTATTAACACAGCTGCTGTTACAGATTTCTGTAGCCGTATGCTAAACTCTAATTCCAGAAACGTTGGTAGTTCTCAAGAATCAAAAATACATAAATCTTTAAGAGCTGTTCAGTAACAGAGATTGGATTATATCAGGCCCCTTCCACACTCTGTTCGGTGTGGGATGTTTTCAGGGTCAAGAGGGTTTATTTTGGCTGAGGAAAGAAGCTCTGTGTAGTCAGGCTGTCTCCCAGCACTTCCCATCTGCACTGAAAGTGCCCACTAATAGGTTTGAAATAACAATACATTTGTCCTCTGGGGAAGATTAGGTAGAGCTGTGGAAGATTTTTGCTTCTCTCATACAGAAAGTCTTAAACTGGATGGTTTTCAGAAAGAAAGGGATTTTATGAACTTCTTATTGTCTACAGAATGCCAGAAGCTTTTCAAATAAATAGCAACCTGTGTAAAAGAGTGTATGAACTAAACTGAGCTTTTATTGTGTCCAACAGTCACATTCCCCTTAACTTTCTGTACATAAACTTTCTCAGTGCTTTGCTACTAAAATAAAATGTCAGCAAGCAACACTTTGCAAGAAGAAATTTATCTACTGTATTGAACTGTCTGGAACACAATTAAATTCAAGTATGTGCATATTTCAGGGGAGGGTATAAGCAAGGAATCAGAGTTAAGCTTTCCAAATTAGAAAAGTTTTCCCAGTATGCTACAGTCATTCTGGAGGAAAAAAAATATATATAAAGCCACACTTTTTTTTTAAAAAAAAAACCAACATAATTTTTCTTTTAATACATTTTAATTGACAGAAAATTTGCTGAGGCTGTGTTTCAAAGACAAGAGATCTCCTTTTATGGGTCATTGCTAAGCCTTGTTTAAAAAGGAGCTGCTGGCCTGATTGCGTCAGTTCTTCAGAGTCTGGTTGAAGCTCAATTTTCTGCGCTGCTGGGCTCTCCAGGCTTTTGGTGGAGTTTATAAGTGAACAGAGGCAGCAGAAAAGAAAATCTGACTCTTGAAATATCTCATGGGGCTCAGGAAAAATATTCAGAATACATGTCCACTCTTCAGACGCACATTCAGGACTTGGGTTTCCTGACACAAGAAAGATTTTAATCCATTAGGCACCCTTCTTTATTCTCCAAATAATGTTTTAATTCAGAGGTAACTGTGAATGGTTTTCAGATGAGATTCATGCTAGAAGGTCTCTCTGTTCCTGATACGGTACAGGAATATTTCTTAATACTAAATCAATCTTGAACATGGTACAGTATATCCCCTAAAGAAAATAACTCACATTCTGGAAATGATGGATATTTGCTTGCCTGGCACAAGAAAATACTGGCACATCCTTGTGTCATCAGGCCACAGATCCAAAGGACAAGGCTGCAGATCCATGCTAGCATCTTGTTGTCACTACTAGCCCAGGGTTAACTACCAGACTTGTCAGTTGTGCTCAATTCAGTTTGAGGTTACAAGTCAGCCCCCAGAAATGACTGAGCATCAGTGAACTTTGTTCAGAAAGTTGTCTGCATGTGTGTTAAAAGAGTAACCACTGACTTGACTGCAGTTTGCCGTGCCAGTCTTTTCCCCAGAATATCAAAGAAATGCTCTGGGTCCCTTTCTCTAATCACTAGCTTATGAAATTTAGAGAATGTTTCTGAAATCGCTTCTCTGTGTATTGAATGTCACTACTTCACCACAGAGGTCCTTGATTTATACATTGATGAAATTTATTATTGTTGTTGTTGTTATAGTGACCTTGTATGAATTTTTGATCCATCATATTGAAAGCCAGATTGCAAAATGCAATGACAAGTACCCCCTACTGCATAAAAAGTCAAATGTGTTCTTGAAAAGTACAATGTACATAGAATGAGTCTAGGGAATTGATCAGCCCTTTTTGTTGGTATTTGTCATCTAGCAGGTTCAGCCCCTGAAAAGAATTGTGTCTGGACTCTAAAACTGGAATTAAGAAGCACTTGACTTAAAAGCTGAAAAAGCTGTGTACCTGAATTACTGCTTAATTTGAAATAGTCACAATTTTTACTCCAATAGTGTATCCACTATTCATTGCTGACTTTTAAACAATGTGCAAAACCAAGACAGGTTTCAGAAAAAAGCTTTACAGATGACAAATGGATTAAATATACCTCGTCATGAGACGTTCAAGGTACCTGATCTGTTCAGCTTATAAATAGGGGTGACACAACCATAGGTTATAAATATGTTTCTTATAAATGTAAGAAAAACGAATTTGAATAAAAGAGTTTAGCAGACAAAATAAAAATAAGGTTGAGTGTGTGTAAGTTGAAGCTAGAGAAATTTGAACTATAAATAAAGCTCAGGTTTAATGGGAAATGTAATGAACAATGTGTAGGAATGACATGTCAAGGGTTATGTTGGATTTTTCATCACGAGAAATGTTTAAATCAAGGAGTTACCTCAACACTGGAAGAGGCTGTCAAGAGAAGCCATAGAATCTCCATCTTCAGAGATATTCGAAAAGTGACTGGACATGACCCTGAAGAACCTTATCCAACTCTGAACTTGTCTCTGACTTGAAAGTTTGTCCTTGTTCTGAGTCAAAGGTGTTCTCCATCAATGGAAATGTCTGTTATTTGAAACTTCATAAAAGTTTTGCCTGGCTCTCCCTCTTCATATGTCAAAGGACTTGTAGGTTGACACAGGAATTATGACCTTCAGAAAAGAACAATGACTGAGAAGGAAAAACCAAATCCTGTCTTTTACAATATCTCTACCTAGGTGTTTTTTTCTTCTTTTTCTTCCTTCATTGCTTTTCCACCTGAACAGCTCTGACTCACTTGTACTGTCATTTGCTTTCTACACAGCATAAAATTGAAATAAAAGAAGCACTAATAAATACCAAAAGAACTACTCAGCTTAGCAAATTGGCTTTACATAAGGTCAAAGAAAATGCATTTCTGAAGCCCTGTCACTATTTGTTCCTGAACATTAGCAAATAGCACTACAAAAGGCCTGGGCTTAGACTATTCCTTGACTAACCTGTCTGAGCAGGGCATTAAATAGGCATTTGTTCCTCTTTATATTTCTGCTCCACTTAAAGACTGCTGCTGCAACTTCTGGTCCAGATCTTCAGCCTTGCAAATATCCTGACCAAATTTCTGGGATGAAAATTTCCCTGTTGCTTCTATCAGACCTGAGTGGTTAAACAGCGAATTGAAGATCTAGCTCATGTCAAGTACATGTTGGGAAGTCACAGCACTTGCCTCAGCAACACTCGATTCAGTGACTGGGGTCTTTTGGAATTTCCCCTTCCAGGTAAGCCCTCAGAAACTGAGGACAGGTGATTAATCTAGGAATACTGCTAGCTGGCCAAAGTTTGTATATGAGCTTTTTGTAAAGCTCGACTACTGAAATTATAGGCCCTGAGCGGTTCCAGTGGAACAATCAGCAGGGCATATTACTTTTCTCCCATCCTGTGACTAAGCATATAACCTTTTTTTTATTGTCTTTGTGTGCTGGGAGCACACAGGACTGCTTGACAGTGTGCATTTTTGAGCAGCAGAGGCAGAATGGAAGCAAAGCACTTGAAACGGTCCACTGGTTCCTGGCTGACAGCTCAGGTTTACTGTAGAGGCCCATTGTCTTAAAAGTGTTACAGAGAAATTTTGGAAAGCTTTGTTCTCTACAGACATCTCCCAGTGTAACAGAACTGTAAAGAAGCTGAGCTTTAGAGAAGTAACCACTTATGGTTCTTTTACTAATGATCTCTTTTGTGTTGTTCCATACATTTCAAAAATCTTGGGTGAGATGAATTAGCCATCTCAGTACTGCACAGTTGAAACATATTAAATATTTCTACATTAAGAAGACATATTTTGTTTTATTAGGATGAAAAAAATGTGTCCGGGAAAAAAACTGTTTTAAAAAAATAAAATCTCTGCACATTTTTAGAATTGTATTTAAAACTCAGGTTTGTTTTGTTGCTGAAGATAACCCTCTTATTCAAACAAAACTGCTGGATTTGCATCACTAATTGATTAGAGGAAAACCTATGGTAATGTTTTCCATGAGGTAAAACTCAAATATGAGAATGGTCTTCTCTGGTCATTAGATCTATGAATCTATGAAAGATCTGAAGAAAAGTCTAATTTACATTCAGAGATCCTTTTGAACATCCCATAGATGAATTACCTAAAATAAATATACTAAAGGGGAGGAGAAAATATTTAATTTTTCCATGAGGACAGAGAGAGATCTTTGCTTCTCAAAGTGAGTTAAAGGCTACAGAAGGGAAAACAGTGCTCATTTGCAACAAATTTCTGAGTTTTCTTTGTTTTTTTTAAAATAAAAATTTAAAATCTTGTGAATATGTCTAGATTTTCATCACCTTTGTTTCCTCTTTCTTATCCTCTCTCTTTGTCTTGTCAGATGTAACTAGCTAGCTTGAACCTCATAAACTTTCCCTGGCACAAAAACATCATTCCCTGCACAAAATATTCTGGTTTCTGTCAAAAAATTAATATATACAAGGTTTAGGGAGCAGTATAGGACTAGAGGGGTGAATTTTTTCAGGAGCTACAAGAATCTTCCCCCACATGTCTGATGAAGCCAATGCCAGTTAACTCCAAGATGGAGCAGAAATTGGCCAAGGCCAAAGCCATCCTCATCCTGCTGGAAGCACCTCTACATGAAAAAAAGGGGGGAAAAAAGGGAAAAAAAAATTTGTAAGGCAGCTGTGCCTCTGCAGCTGATGGAGATCCAGAGGATAACAGAGATTCATTCACTTGCAGCCCATGGAGAACCCCATGCTGGAGCAGGGGAATGTAAAATTAGGGCTGAGACCCTGTGGGAAACTTGTGCTGGAGCAGGACAAAATGTTTCATTAAAAGAAACAAACAGATGTCATTGTTCTGCAGATACCAGCTATGCATCAGGCACATGGAGTTTTCTTTTTTGCCCTCCTTCCCCAGGTATGTCCAGGCAAACAAATTCAGTGATTCAGCTTCCAAGGTCCTTTAGGCACACAAAGGCATTCATAAAATCAAGAGGCACTGCATTATGGCACAGGGAAGGGAAAATGTTTTTAAGGTAGCAAATATAGATAGGTGTGAGTGTGAGGACCTCTTTTAAAATAAATTTTACATGCCATTGCACTTTTCTCCACTTATATTTAAACATATTTTTTTTTTTCTTTTTATTCTTCATATTACCTGTATCAATCTCTGCTACTCAATGTGTTGAGGCGGTGGAGTGTTTACAAGGGAGAGTAATGAAGTTGGTGCAGGGTCTGGAGCACAATTCTGATGAGGAGCAGCAGAGGGGGCTCAGCCAGGACAAAAAGAGGCTCAGGGGGGACCGTCTTGCTCTCTACAACACCCTGAACGGAGGCTGTAGCAAGATGGGATTCAGAATCTTCCAAACAGCAAGTGACACACCACTAGAAATAGCCTCAAGTTGTACCAGGAAAGGCTGAGGTAGAATTTTAGGAATATTTTTTCTTTTTTTTTTGCCAAAAAGTATATTTAATGCTGGAACAGGCAGCCCAGGAAAGTGGTGAAATCATAATCCTGGAAGTACCTAAAATGTGCAGAGGTGGTGCCTAGAGATAAGATTTTGTGGTCCGTTTGGAAGCACTAGTTTTATGTTGGGTCTTGATGGTCTTGAAGGTCTTTTCCAACATAAATGATTGTACGATGTAGTAATATTTTCTCCTTTGCCCCTGATGCACTCTGGGAAAGAAAAATGTAGTGGTTTAGATTTGCTAATTTTGTTTCCTGGTCAACGCACCAAATAAATGTCATGGTTTTAAAGCAGTAACTAAAAAAAATCACTAGAAAACTTACTTATTTATTGCTGTGAGATATGGATTAGAACAAGACCAAAACAGGCCTAAAACTTAAAAGGAATAAAGAAAGTTTATTAACAAAATCACAAGAATAAGAAAACCAGAATAAACCTCCAAAGAACCCTTTTTCCCCCACTACCCAACCATTCCCTTGTTCACATGAGAACATGGAGACAAAAAAAAAACAACTTTGGTGTTTACAACAGTCATAATTCTTGCTATAATCCTTCTATCAGTCTTTGCAGAGAAACAGAAGTCTTCTGCTAATCTATGGAGTTTCTCAAGAAAACTATTTCTGTTATAGTTTTCTGTTTCTCTGATTCCAGATGCCCGAACACCTGTCATCAGTCCCCTCCTCCCATTTCACATCACTCTGAGGTGTGTACGGGTCAATGAGTCTAGGGATGTCATTTTTAAGCATGAGTTATTCAAAGGCAAAAGTTCTCTTTATCTGTCTCTGTGAGCCTCCCTGGAAACAGAAGTTTTCTCTTTGCCTCAAGCGGCCCCAAATTTTCAACTATTACTTCTCTCCTCTCTGGTCCAGCACTTCACTGTATCACAATTAATTCACTTTTTGCTCAAAATTCACACTTTGAACACTCCATTCCTCCCAATATACTCTGTCATGAATTAAAGGAGTTTATTTCAGAACACTATTAACGCTATCTTCATAGCGTTAACAGAAAAGTATTTCAGCTTAATTAAAGCATCTCCTTATTCTCTCTTCCCCATCTAAAACTCGACTCTTTTCTTCACTGTCTTTGATAGTTTTATGATGTCTTTTTCATGTTGATTGTCTCTCTCTCTCTGTCTCTCTGGGAAAAAGGAGTACTCTGTACATTTTATCCAGGTAGAAAAAGAATTAAAGTCTTGGAAAGCTGCAGATGTTCATGGTGACAGGTTTCAGTTCAGCAGCAGAAACTGAAAACTAAACCAGGCCGGCTCCATTTCTCCCCCCCTGCCCTCTGTGGCCTTGTCCGGCCTGGAGGAGGGGAGGAGGCCAAGACAGAGCCTTGTTACCTTTTCAGAAGCCAGAAACACAAAGAGAGCAAGAGACCCCTGGCTTTACATCTTAAGGTGGTGTTCACAGGTTGATCTCACTTCTGAATGGTTAAAACCACTGCCAATTCTCAGAAATGACCAATAATTGGTCAAGAGAAAAAACTCCCATCAGCCTCTCGCAGCTTCAACTTCCCCCCAGCTCCTGAAGCTATCTTAGAGTCACCCCAGGACAAAAAGTTACCTAAAAAATTAGGAAATTCTTATATATGAACCAGACATTTAATAATATGTACACAATTTGGATGGGAATTCATTGACCTAAACAAACTAAGGAACTAAGTGACTTAAGGCCCTTCCCATATTGCAAAGTTATTTCATTCAATAGTTATTTTATATAGATGTTACTTATGAGATTTACATAATTTAGGTAAGATTCTTTTACACTCTTTGATTCCTCCCCATTTTCCCTAGAGGAAGAACAAACAATTGAAATATTTAAAGTTATCTTACAATCCAACATTTTTGTTGCACAAACATCTACAAACCACATTTAGGTAATCGATTCTGTAATAACTGTGTATGTAAACACATGTTCAAGCTAGCTTGGCTTGTTTTATTAAACGAGCTACAATAAATTACCGTTTACTCCTTCACATCCTGCACCAAAATCAGGGTTTATACATTAACATGGACCTGAGGATTAAGGTTAACCTGATGTTCTTTACCTCTTCAGCAATGTGTTCATTTCACCAATGGTCAGTCAGTGCGGCAATATGCTGTAACAAATGAAACCTCAGTCACCAAATTCGGATGGATGTTATCACGATTTAACCCCAACTGACAACTCAATGCCATGCAGCCACCCTCACTCCTCCTGTGATGGGCTTGAGGGAGATAATGGGAAAAGTGAAAGTGAGGAATCCTTTGGGTTGAAATAAAGACAGTTTAACAGGTAGAACAAAAGCAGCACACACAAGCAAAGCAAAACAAGGAATTCATCCACTACTTCCCATGGGTAGACAAGTGCTCAGCCATGAAATGAATAGGCAGAAAATGAACTCTATTCCAGCCAGACCCAGCCCAGATATGCATATTTGTTTTAACCACTGGTTCAGAGCAGGGCCTGTGAAGGGTTATTTTGAACTCTCCAGGAGTCAAAAAAGTATGAAGTGAAAATGCTTTTCAGTTCTTTTTTAATAAACCTTTTTTATTTTTCTGGGCATCTGTGCCTCCTTTATTATGGGGACTACATACGGTAAGATGAAATTGTGTTTATTTTACATTTCTGGACTGAAAGTCATTTATATTTTATCTTATGTGCATGGACAAGCCCAGAGTGCAATGACTTTCTCCACACAAGAATGTTTTCATAATGGCAGAAGGGATGCTATTTTTACTACATATCTGGCATATGGTGAACCCTCCCAGAAATCTCAAGTCTAAACTTCTCACAAAGCCACAACCCACAAACAGTGGATTCATATGAACTAAATCGTGAATAAACATGTGTCTGTATTTTCATTTCTAGCCCTGAAAGTAGTATCACCTACTAGAAAAAAATTTAGGTTTTGGTTGATCCATGGACTTCTTAAGTGAAGTTGAACAAGACTGATTCTTGATATGAAACCTATTGAATTCAATGAATGCTCCAGTTTGAATTCGATAGCCAGATAATTTCATTATGGCTGAGCAAAGAAATTACCAAAGAATTTACCAAAATATTGTGAGTGTTGGAAGGGAGAAAATTGATCAGAGACTCAGCTGAGTTCACCAGTATGACAAACTCTAAGCATTAACAAATTAAAGATTTTTCTCCCCACAGTCTGTTTTGGATATTCTACTTAAAGTACAATTTTTAAAATGTCATTTACACAGCAACCTAAAAGCTGTGTAACAAAACAAGTAGTACTCACTCAGGAAAAATGGAGCATCAGGATGAAATAATTCTCTATAGTTTAACAGATCAGAGATCTGCCTCTCAGGACCGTATATGCCAAGAAATTATCTAATAAGAACATGTAATCTGTCAGCAGTGCATTGAGGAAAGTTTATGCTAATAGTTTTGGTACAAGGTTTTCCTTCAGAACAGGCATAAATGGTGAGAAGTGGGAATCTTCACAAGTTTGAATGCAGAGCTGTTCACAGTATAATTCTGTTCATACCCAGAGATGGAGTCTTGGTCATTAAGCAAATTCATTAATTCTTGAGAAATTTAAACACCCCTGAGAAGTGGTTGTGAGGGTTTATGTATGTGGGCATCTTGTTCAGAAGCTAGACACAAATATATTTCCAAGATTAAGTCTCTAATCTCTGTCATTTTCTTTGCTCATTGAGTTTGGTCTCATTTTGTGGATGCTCCAGAGAAGGGAATATCTTTGGAGGTTCTGTATTGACATGGAGTCTAGAACAGGGCAGTCATAGTCCAAAGTATACCATCTTAGGGACTGTTACACAAGCACATAAAGAATAATGACAATAATAAAAATGTCTACTAACATGCTAAATTAAGGAGAGCCACCTGCAGGTAGCTGATAATCATATTAAAGAAACTAGTGAACATCTGTAATTCTTTGTCCCCATTTATCACTTGGTGAAAGAGCTAGGTCCTAAATCCAGCCTTGGTTCATTGTGTATATTGTAATAGCAGTGTGAAATAGGACTTAGGGAGCTGGGCATGGGGTCTGTGATAGCTTACAATGTGTGACACTGGTGTAGGCTGATTATGGCTGCTTTTTCTCCACTGCTTCTTCTGTGCAGTTTGCAGAATTTCTGGGAAATGCAGAAGAAAAAAGAAAGAAAGAAAGAATTAAATAAATAAAAAAAGAAAAAAAAAAAAAAAAAAGAAAATAAATTAATCAGACAATTGTTGAAATATTTGCATTTCTTATCTCATGTTAATAAGAAATGTCACCAACAATAATAAATACATACATACATAATGCAGAATAACACTCTATAAAGACGGTGGACTGTTTTATTTATTTATTTCTGATCACTTAAAGACTACTAATGTTGACTCTGACATTTGGAGATCATAAATTACTTTCTAGTAAGCAACACTCCTGCTTCTCATATTCACGGTTTAAAAATAAAAAATACATTCTTCTTTTTCCCTTTTTAATGGTTAATTAGGTCACTAATCAAAAGAAATTCTTAAGAGGAAAATGAAATGTTGACATTTTGCAATTATTTGCTACTGTGAATAATACATAAACACACTACTTATGGTTAAAGTGGCTTTCAAACCCTTTTTCTGCCATTAGGGCATGAACTGACTGCAGAATCAGTGTATTTTACTTGATATATTGCCACATTATCTACTTCAGTGCTTCCATTTAGTTTGGGTCACTTACATTTCATTATACTGTACCTTGGCTGAGTGCAATAAAAAAAAAGTTTATTGCAACTGCAAGCTCCTAATTAAACATCAGCTGTAAACTGAGCTACCCATTACAGATTATATATATAAAAAGATTATATTCTTGGGAATCACTCTATCATGCAACATGATTAATATATATGTGTTCTTGTAAATAGGAGTTGATTTGCTATATACATAATGGATACGATTAGCTTTTTGTTGAGCCCCAAGACATCAAATATAAAGGGATACATAGATTTCTCTTTCAGCTATCTTGTTAAACATGATATAAGCATGTATATCCATACAGAGATAACACATGCAGAGACATGTTCGGCTTATTACAGTGTTCTTAGCTTCTCTCACTGTGGGTACAGAGAGATTTGAACTTATAAATTCATGACCAGGGTAAAATTAACCTCATATTTGAGAGTAAAATTGAGTTACGTAAGTCAGTTAAAAATTTCTCTTTCCTACAAAGAGAAGAAAATTGATCTTCAGAACTTTGTGTTTCAGAAAACACTGTAAGCATATTTCATAGCTTCTAGCAAAACTCAGATGGATCTCATGAAGGACACATTTGAAATTTACTTGTACTTAATATAGAAAAGCCTATTTTTAATTGTACTCCTCAAAAATCAGTTTGGCCTAAACTTATATAATGGATAAATATTAGAATATTAGTTCTCTTGTTTCCCAGTTGAAGAAAATCTAGTTGGTATAAAAAAAAGAAGTTTGAAAAGTTTCACTAATGGAAGTGCATGTCCTTAGACAAAAACATTGTAAATGAAATGCCAGTAAAGTTCAATTTCTACTTCCATCTTTCTTACTATTTTAATATTTCCACCCAATTATGTCAGTATAAACTGGTTTTGGGATTGTGAAGAGAACCATTTTCAGCAACCAGTGTGTTTTCAGATTTTTTTTTTTGTGCTTTGTTGTTTGCAAAGTTTTTTATATAGATTTCTCAGAACTATGCACATTTTATCATGAAATGGAACATAGGTCAATTGCATAACACAGGCTGAGAAAAGGGTGTTGAAAGAATCTTGACTGAAGTATATGATTCATCCCATTTAATTATAGTTCTAGTTAGTGAGAATGAGTGTTGCTGTCCTTGGACTTGTAAATTTACAATGCAAAGTGTAAATTTTTCTTGGGGCCCTTCAAATCTCAGGTGGAAAATACACATCCACATTACAAATTCAAATTGTTTGTATTTGTGATATAATAATCTGGACCAGCATATAAGGAATTACAAAAATTCTGTTTACTGCATAGAAGTCCAGCTTTTTTTTTGTAATTTGAAGATGTGACAATGGGGTTTGGGTCACACGAATGTAGAAGCCTTAAAATGTGCTACACTGTGCACCAGTGCTCAGACAAACACAAAAATCCCCATGAAATATTTAACATCTGAAAATCAGATATTCAGTTATGTTCATTATCAGAAAAATTAGATGGAGTAACCACCAATAAATATTCATGCCATGGAAATTTGATACTAGGTATCTGCTGCTGACGTATTGTTCACAAAACTCAGGTGTATGAACACAAAATGGGATCATTTCAGAGACCTGTGCAGTCCAGTTTAGCTGGATAATCTTCCTTTCTCACTTTCTGCCCCCTATCCTGGAAAAGAGATTAAAAAAAAAAAAAAATAAAAATTAAAAACCATCCTTTTCCCTGTGTGTTGGAAACATATCCATCCTTGCAAAAGTGAAAGTCAAAGAGGCCTAAACTGAAGAAAAAGTAGATCAGGTATTGTTTATATGTTTATTACCATTCTAACACTTGCTCTTTTAAAGCACCATTCCATATAATCCATACAGAGACTGTTGGCATGATTTCCACACGCCACAGCTTTAATTGGTGTAAATTACATGAAGCTATTGAAGTTTCTCCATCTGAGAATCTGGCTCTGTTCTTCTTCAGCAGTGGAACTTTTAAAAGAGAAACAAGAGTTAAAAAAAGTGGTTTCTTTCATTAAGGTCTGTCTCAAACTAAAAGAAAGCTGTCATATTTAAAAACAAATAAGCAAACAAAATCCCCAAACATGGGGATTTTGCAGGCTCTCTCTCACAAAGATGCTGTAACAAAGACAACAGCTTGACAATAGCAGCTGCTGCATAGAGCAAAAATTAGAGAACAATGTCATTTTTAATGATTTTTTTAAATGAAAGAATTAAACTGAAATAAACGAGATGTCCTAGGTTTTTGGGTTTTTTTTAAGAATCTGTCTCTCTGTCTTAGTGTTTATAAGTGGCAATGCAGGCAGACGACAGGAACATATGCCAGGAAGACTGAAATAGACAAAGCAATAATGGAAGTGGGATTTTTTTTTAAAAATTATTTCTTAAAGTTTCATACAAGCCTATGCTTTTGGCATATTTGTATGAAACTTCTGAAAAAAACCCAAAACCACATATCTGTCCATGTGTAGAGACATGGACATTCCCACACTCACAAAGAACAGGTTTATCTTTATATCCACACAGTTTCACATTTATAAATCATCATCCATAAAGGTAAATACATACTCAAATATTATATAGTTTAAAATTAATAAATTTATAGGTGGAAAAGAACTCAGTTAATTTTAGAAAGAAACCTATAAACTAATGCGTCATATAGCAAGAAAATATCAAATTCTATTTTGAGACATGATTCTCAGCTTTTTTTTTTCCTGAGTAACTTGCAAGAACAATTTAGATCATTTAGTTTCTTTCATAGTGCTCTAAAGCCTTATGTTTCTATCTGTCCTGCTGGATGTACAGAAAGGTCTCTTTTATAACAACTCAGTGCTATTCAGTGCAATTTCCTCACTTAAGGGCAGAAAATCTCCCTCAAGGAATAAAAGCTTCTTTTTTTAAATCTAATCTTTTCTTCCCTACACTTTCAGAAACTTAAAGGTTGCCTGAAAGTTATTTATTTGAGCCCAGTAAAGAACCACCACTATTATCCTCCTCTCAATTAACATGTAAAAATTGTGTTTTGATTTATTCATTTTAGATTATTTGTATATATATCAATAAATTTACTTGATTTACTTAAAAATAGTATAAAGAAGTGAAATGTGTTTTCTAAAAATATTTTTTAAAATAATCAAAGACTTCTGTTATGTACTTTTCATAATTGTGTTGCTTCAGTTTATTCAACTTTAAAAAAAAAAAAAAAAGCTGAAGTCAATGGAGTTCAATTCCCTAAATTTCATATTTCCTATGCTCATTTTATGTATTAGATGAGAATACGGGGGGTATAAACTGTGTGAGTTTAATATAAAAAAGCCAAAAAACTTATAATCTTTCTCTTTATTATTTTTCATTAAGTGTAAACGGTATCCAAACAACAAGGTATCAAAACTACTTTGAAACATGACATAAATTATTGTCAGAGAAGTTCATTACTTCTACCCATAAAAGCACAGCAAGACTTAGTTCTAACATTAGTCGGGGTTTGTGCTTTCAAAAGATTAATTAAATGAGGCAAAAGTTGTACTTCTTGCCTATTAGCACTCCCTGAATCCTCTCAGTCATACAGGGGGAACTGCTATGTCCTTATATTGCATCTAGCTATTGTTTGGTGTACAACTCCAGACATGGGTATAATTTTCTTTCCCCTTCCCCTTCCCCTTCCCCTTCCCCTTCCCCTTCCCCTTCCCCTTCCCCTTCCCCTTCCCCTTCCCTTTCCCCTTCCCCTTCCCCTTCCCCTTCCCCTTCCCCTTCCCTTGCCTTCCCAAGCCTTCCCGAGCCTTCCCCAGCTAAGAGTCTGAACATTTTGAAAAAGACACACTTGCTCCTAGACAAAATTCCCCCAGATAAAGCCCAAAATAAAAGCAGAGAAACAGAGACAAGAAAATGTTTCAACACAGGATGACCTTTTGTGGGAAGTGGGGGGAATGGGATTTTTCATGCACTTCAATCTCAGCCTTGCTAGGTGAGTTTTAACTCTTCATTTTCTCCACATCTTTACCTTCTTTTTTTCTCAGTAACACCAGGGAGCCTTTTCCTGTCTGGGGTTCTCCTCATTGCCCTTTTCCTTGACTTTGTCTTGTCACTCCGACCATAGTCTTGTTCTGCCAGATATGTTTCATTTTCTGCATGACTTCCCCTGGATGGGCATTTCAAGCTGTGATTTCTAAGCTTGATCTCACACTGTAGATCCTGTTATCTCAGTAAAAAGCTTTAAAGTTCAAAGTGAGTTGGATGAACAATACTTTAAAAGGAGTGTAAAGTCTAAACATCCTCCTCTGTGTGGGAGGATTTCAGAAAAAAAATAATCTGTTGTTTGCATGCTTTTATATGGAGAGAGAAGAATTAACAACGGAGATGCCAGCCTGGGGTAAAAATGTTATAAAGTGTTATTAATAGGGCTGAGGAAGTGTTTGTAGCTGTGCTTCTCTATCCACACCAAGTTGCTGTGGGGCTCTTTCTATTCATGTCCCCAAAGCTTTCCTTACCAGCTGAGTTTATTCCAATGCCATTGAACTCCATAGCAGTTTGCCAGATTACTTAAGCAGAAAAAACATGGACTAAGTAGTCTAATATTAGTAGCCACACAAAGGAACTGAATAGTCCCTGGTCCAAGAAAAAGGATGATGTTTCTGCATTTCGCACAGATGTCTGTTCAGCTCTCCTCCACCTGGGCTCCCTGGAACTTGCCCAGCTCTGTGGGGATTTTTGACAGTCTGTCTAGGACAGACAGACCAGGAAGTGTGTACATGAAAGGTCTGTTTTTGCTTGCTGTCATGGATGACGTTGGCATTCAAGATTTTCTGGCACTACACCCAAAGAAGACCACCCCCCTACAGCCACTAACCCTGGCTTTCCCCTGGTGTTTAAAAAGGCGTCTTTAGAAATGTGATCAGTGGTTTTGATAACTGTGGACAGAGAGCTAATCTGTGGACAGATTATAATTTCCTTAAACATGTACTGGAGGCATGTTAGAATAGCAAGAGAAAAATATCTCTGATTTTTCAGGAAACTTTTTCTGGAGTAGGGGGCAATTTATTCTGTCTAACATGAGCCATTTAAAAGTTATGAGAATAGTCTCATAAATAAGAGGAGATGTGACAGAATTTTTTTAGAAGGGTTTCTTTTAAAGCAGTCTTTTTCCAAATAATTCACTGGTAGTACCACATATCCCACTAAACTACTCATAAATTAACCTGGTTGTAAACATTTTTACACAAAGAATTGAGCTCTAAATATAAGAAAGTTTATACAGCAAAAATTGCAGAGGTGACAAAGAAATTTAAGATCTAGCTCTGTAATACACAACCTGGGTGGCAAACATCTTGTGGTATCCCTATGACTTATTCATGAGACATTACTTGGTTGGCAAACACATACTCTAGAAACATATGTTTTAAAAGGGGAGAGGATTTCATTTTTTGTCCAGTTATTTATTTAATTATCCCTTGATGTTTTAAATATAGAGGAATAATGAGTTTGAACTCATTTAAAGCCTTCAGGACATAATGGTGCATGGCCTGGGTAATGACTGAGTCTGTGTAGCCTATCACGGATGCTTCATCCCAAAACCCAGGTGATCATGGTACCCATGGTATGGTGGTGAGGCCATCATATCATGCAGCTGTGCAGTCCTTCCTTTTTCAGCCTTTCTTTCAATTTTTTTTGTTTTTTTTTCCCTTCCAACTTATGCTAGGGAAGATACAGGAGAGCAGCAAAGGGACACAATTTTGTTTCTCGAGATAATAATTCAAAACTGCATTATAGCTGTCTTCGCTGGGGATGCATGCAGTGCATGGCATTGCATTGCATTGCATACTTAGTCCTGTTTTTATTCTGACAGGGAATTGGCTGGATTGAACAAAGGCTCCTCTTTATACCATGGCATCACAGTTATTTTTGCCATAGAAAAAAGAAATGTTGATGGCAGAGAGTAGGACACATCATCATCTCTTTCTCAAATATATCTGGGATGTTCCTAGGACCAGCCTATATTCTTCCCAGGGCATTCTGTAATGCAATTTTCAGAGAGAGGTGATGCACTAAGTGGATCTTTCATTTGACTCATTACAGCAATTCTTACGTTATTATGGCAAAAGAGCAGAGTAATAGACAACCAGTGTGCTTAGGCTTGTTTGTGAAAACTATTTGGTGATAATTTACCGAAAGTAAATATAATTCTCATGAAGATATTGAATCACAACAGCACAAAGACAGCAGAATTGCATATAGAAACAGCAACCTGGATTTGTAACAAATACTGTTTGTAAAAGGGATCGGGATTTGGACGAGTTGTGTCTCAAATCACTGCTTTCCTTTTGCAGACATATTCATTTAGCTCAGCCTCAAAAGTGAGAAAAATAAGAAAGCTTTATACAGATTCCTTGTCTTTTCTGTATGCTAAGAAAACTCTGTATATGCAAAAAAACCTGCAATGGACTCTAAAGCAAAGGGGGTTTTTTGTTGTTTTGGGATTTTTTTTGTTATTTGTTTTGGGTTTTTTGTTTTGTTTTGTTTTGTTTTGTTTTGTTTTTATGTTCAAAATGTCCTCATTTCTGTTCTTAAGTTACGTTTTACAACAGTGAAAGCTATTAAACTTTCATTGTCCGAGCTTTCCAGTCAGCATGGCAATACTGTCATGTACCCATTTCATTTGGGAATAAACTAATTCTCAGTCACATGGCTAAACAGATAAATGCAGCTCCTTAGGTTAATCTTGTTTTATTATTGAGTGACATTCAGATGTATGCTCTGTTCAGAGCTGTGGACTCTCCTTAGTTAAATATCTTTTGTATTATGGAAATAACTGTGACTTGCCAAAGAGAAAAACAGTTAGAAAATTCTAAGAAACACAAAGGAAAAGAGGAACAAAACAGCAATCGTTAATTTTTCAGTTCTTGTGATTCAGAGGAGAAAAATCAGGATGTACTGCATGCTGTTTAATTTGTAGTTAATGACATTCATTATAATGACACATTAGACATTCAGAGTTTTGTCTTCTATTGTTTTAGTTTTTTAAGGGTTTTTTAGAATGTTGATATATTCAGGTTTTGAAACTCAATAGACTTGCATTATGTTATTTTATTTTATAATAGAATACTTGCATTATTTTGGCAAGAAGGAAGTCTATTTCTCTCAAAGCAAATTCCAGATTCCAGTGAGGGGCGAATTCCAGATTCCAGTGAGGGAGGGGTTGGATCCATATTAGATAAAAATGGTAACCTCACTTACAAGGAAACCACAAAAGCAGCTGTTTTCCTGGTTTTTCATTCGGTACAGACAATGTGCCCATGCCATTGCTGAACAAAGGAGAACACAGCAAATTTAACCTTGGTACTTGCTTTCTCTCCTACAGACAATTTGGTCATTGGAAAAGAAATGCGAGCCTTTTTTATAAGAATGTTTCAGAAATCTATTTTAGAAAATACTTGTGCTGCTTCTTGTCTGTTTTGAACAGTGGTCTGATAGGAATAGATGCTTAAAACTCATTTCTAAAGTGGAAAGGGTAGAAGTTCTGGCACTTGACCCTTCAGGAATTATAATGGTGTTGAATACATTCTTAAAAGCTATTCTGCTAATTCAGATAATAAAGATTTTTCAGAAGATCCACAAAAGGAAAACTAGGAGCAGCAGAACTCCAGAAAACTTCTGTCATATTTGAGTAATGCATCAGAAGTGGCAAACTCAGTGATTCTGTAAGCAGATGAAGCATCCCAATAGAGGCAGCATACCAAAGGAAAAAGAGAAACAGTGGATGGGAATACTGTGCTGATATCTGAAAGGAATCTTTTGAAACAGAGGTTTTCAGTTGCACAGAAACCATTTATATGTAAGTTTAGCATTGGTTTGCTCTGCCTAGCAAGACAGGTGAAAACAGAGACACTGAAAGGAAGAATTAGAAATAGCTTTACAAAGAATTTTTAAAAAGTAATATCCTGTTTGGATGCTTCATCTGTGAGCTGCATCTTCTCATTTTCTCCACATGATGCACAGAAGTGAGAAAATGATTATTTTTATACCCTGAATACTCTAAAAATGGGTACATGGAGATCCAGTTAACTGAAACTTGCAAAATACCCTAAATTTTCAAGTTTGTGTATGGAGTCATTCGTAATAGGTTTACAGAGATGGGGTTCTGCCACACTTTCCATTATAGCAATTTGATTTGCCTGTGATATCAGTCAACAGATGAACTGCATTCAGGGTGAAAATCTGTTAGCACCTGACTGTGGCAGTAACCTCTGGTTTCATTGTAGCTGCAATTCCGACTCTCAGCAGCCCGGCCTGGCAGTTCCCATGTGAAGAGATGGAGAAGGACATGCTAACACACTGGCAAGAGGAGAGGTCTTTAAAATTAACAGCCTTCCTCCAATTCTCCTCTGGATACAGCTGCCCCATAGGGACTGGCAACATGTTCCTGAATTAAGTATCTCACCAACATCAGCTACTGCCAGAGGATCAGGTGCCAATATGGCTCATGAGAGAGACCAGACTTTCTCTTTTTTATTTATTTAATTTTTTTCTTGTTGAAATCAAGGAATAAACTGCTTTAAGAGGCAGCAGCTTCTGTCTGGCACTCAAATTAATGTGGCAAACTGCCATGATTTCAATATTGATTTACAACTATATCCCAGTTCATAAACCTGTAGTAGTGACTTCTGCTGTCATATTATATGTGTGTAGTCAAGAAAAAGTGTTTTTAAGTCGTAAAACAATAATTTTGGAAATGGAAATGTTAGAAATCATCAATGTGTTGAACTAAACCACATAAGCATTAAATTTCTGACTGATGTATGTTTCTAGTATTGTCAGTACTAAAAGAGTAGCTGCACACCATGCAATTTTTAATAAAAAATATTTAGAGAAGTGAATTCTAATCAAGAGATTTTACTCTATTCTCTCTGGATTAGACCTTTTTCAAAGACTTTGATTTATCTATTGTTGTGAAATGTAAGGCAAAAATCAAGAGAAATAGAGACTTTTGCCTGGTCCATATGCATACATAAGACTACTGTTCTGATCTGGAAACATTTTACAATATTTTCTCCTTTAATAATGTTATAAGAGAGGAGGGACAAATGACTTCATTGTTAACAAAACTAATTTCAAACTCTTCTCTTTGATCCAGTGATGAGGTCTGTTATGATTACTGAGGGATACATTAATTAATGTTCTGAAATTCAATAGAGTAAGTAAAGCAACTATTGATTAGCTTTTGGGAACATGAACACACTGGAGGGAAGTCTAGACATAATGCTTATTATAAACAAATACTGCAGTATTCCACAGCAGAGTATATAATAATGTGGCTTCCAATAGTATTTAGAGCCATTGCCATAGAATATTGTCGTGGGGTTTGTGAAGAGAAATGCAGAGAAACCTGACAAGCTCAGAAACCCATCTTCAGCTGTTTCTGCGGAACTAATACCTTCTGATCAACTGTCAGTGTTGTCTATTATTTACTTTCTAGCCATATGTTTTTAAAGTTGTTGTTTTTTGGGGTTTTTTTTGCTGGGGTTTTCTTGTTGTTTTGTTTTACAACTTGCAGCCTGGTGCTGTAACTTTAAAGGCTACTTCCTTAAGGGATAGATTTGTTCAAGGGAAGAGTGTGCATCCAGTTGAACTGAACATGGTTATTTCTCAACAGTCACTGATTTCATTTGTCACTTTATTGCTTCAGTCAGGGGAGTGGATTAAGGCACAGGATGTCACTGCCACTTTAAGAGAGCATCCTTTTTGAAAAGCCAGTATATTGTTTGGTGTTTATTTGAATAAAAAGCTCTTCTACAAAATGTGAGTTGCTTTCTGAGAGGAGGCAGAAGCTGAATAGTATTCTTCATGGGAAAGGGAGTGATTTAGTGCACTGAGTCACCCAAGGAATTTGCTACATTCCTCTCATTCCTGTGCAGAAATGAAAGGATGTGGCCTCATTGTAGTCAAACCGATAAAGCATATTGACACCCAGGAGAACAACTGTTCAGCAGTGTTACTGGTCATATTGACCACTAAAAGATTTATAATATTAAAAAGTCTACTACAGATCACTTCAAGATTTACATGATATTGACTAATAGATAGCAATGAACAAATTCTTTCAGGACAAAATTGGCAGTTCCAGTTCTGTTTGGCTACAGCAATAACTTTCTGTTATGCCTGCCGTTTGTGTTAGCTGCAAAGAAAGCATGTTGGGATTGAAGTAACTTGTCTTTTTCACAGGTATTTCCTGACTAGAAATCCACGCTCAAGTTAATATTTTCTGTTTTGTTACCATCACACATTTTGCACTGACCACTGGATTAAAAGCACTTCATTACTAAAGTAGAAATATTATCGGACACTGTTTCGAAATTTTATTTCTTTCAATAACTTTGCATATTGTTTTATTAGTTTGGTTGCTTGGGGTTTTTTTCTCCATTATTTGCTTTTACCTGGACAAAGTACACTGAAGATTCATATGACTAAACACCTATCTGAAGTACCTAAGTGGAGGTTTTTAAAAGTGATATTGTTTATACTGAAAGAAACTAACAACTGAAGAAATAGTGGAGTAGCCTCGAAAAATGTTTAATGTTTAATGTTATATGTTTAATACAAATGTCTAAACTGATATAAAATCCACAATAAGATATAGTAGTCAAATTATATAAACTTGTTGCATTTAAAAAAAAAAAAAGTCTCATTAACTGGATCCAAACTTGAGACATATTTTACATAACTACAAGCCCCTTGATTAAAACTTCCCATTAACTTTCCAAATAATATCAAAATAAAAACTAGGCTAGAAAAGGGAAAATTAATGTAAAAGCACTGTGGATGTTCTTGAGAGAGGTTTTGCACATGTTATGGTTATGTTAGATAAGCTTTTCTTTTAGAAGGGAAAGTCATCACACAGAAACATTTGCAATTTTAATATCATACAGCAGGGTCAGGCAATAGAACCTTCTGTCACAGGTCAATCACCTTAAAATAGGTGCAAGTGTGCAGAGTGCAAAGATGAAAGCCTCAAAATGAATAAAAGATAGTAAGAGTCACAGAATCACAGAATCATAGAATTATTTAGGTTGGAGAAGACCTGACTTTTTGCAAGCACCCTTTCTGCTGAGGGATTGAGGCAATGTTTCTGGAATAAAATCCTTCAATGTGAAATCCTCTCTTGTTTCAAACCCACTCTGCAAGAGGTTCATCCAAACTTGAACTCTTTGAATTTTTGACAACAGATTTGTGTTTTGTCTGTATTGCAATTATATTGCAGTACCTTTAATTCAGCAGGAGTATGGAGATCTTAATTAAAAATAAGTAGGTAAAAAAAGCCAGAATTTTACTTTCATGCTAACTTCAAAATCCTTGATATTGCTTATTTCATTTCTGCATCCTGTGATGCCCCATATGTTGTAAAGCTTATCTTTTTTTTCTACTAAAACAGGCTATTCTGTAGATTATAATGCTATTTTCATTTTCATTGTACAGAAAGAAATTCTTCCTTTTCTCAGTAAATACATCTGTTTCTCTGCTCTATAAAAGCACTATTTTGGCAGTTCAAGAGGCCTATTCAATTAGATTTGAGAAATGCTTTTATTTATTGCTTTATCCTTTTTAATATGATTTTTTTTCTTTAAAAGTAATAAAAAAATTAAATTGGACAGTTAACGTGGGAATTGAAGTCCTTTTTCTGCTTTGCAAGGGGAGAGTCACAGACAGCAAGGTTCTGTCTCTACACTGTTCCACTGCTTCGTTAAGAGAGTTATATCAATATTTTCTGGTATCAAAAGTAATCTTTTGTCTGTGTCAAAGAAGGTAAGACCGCTTTTGAAAATGTTGTTTTTTGGGGGTTTTTTTAAGTTTAATTTTCTTTGGGTATTTGTGATTACTTCTCTGTGTTTGAGGCTATTTTTGGAACATCAAGATCAAGCTCTTCCACACATGGTAATGGTGATCATTTCCCTGATCCCATACTGAACTATAAAGAACTCTCTGAGGTAAAAGATTTAGCTATATTTAAATAGTTTTATTATATGGTAATACTGTTGTATTTATACACAAAATTTTAGCGAAGGGTGAAGCTTGTGAAACAAAAAATCATCAGTGAGCCATGGCAGAAAATGCACAAAAAACCCTACTACATAATTGATGTTTCAGAACTCAATGAGTAACAGAAATAACTGTTTTCCAGAGAAATTTGGAGTATTTTTGCTTTTATTTGAATTTTTGTGTGTGTATTACTCTCCTAATCTTTGGGGATCCCAGTGATACAACACCTGAAATCTCCTAAATCTTAGCGCCATCTCTGCATCATTTTTGAGAGGTCTAAAGTTGTGCAAAAAAGAAGCCCTAAATATGCACATATCCAAGCTCCTCTTCACTAAAGAGAAATGATTCTCATATCTCAAAGTGACAGCCATCTCTAGAAATCACAGTGACCTATTCATTAAAGACCCGGGTCCCATGTGCATGGTAGAATTCATTAAATGATGTTATTCTCTGAGCAAATGCTATAAAACTCCGTGGTCTGACATTCATAAATATTTGTGTCGGGCAATTACCTGGTAAAACGTCAACATATTGAAGAAGAAAAATTAAAATAAAGTCAATGTTTTTTGTTTGGCTTGTTCTGATTTTTGTTGTTGTTGTTTTTTGTTGTTCTTTTTTTCTTCAAGAAGATTTGACTTCTGTCATTCAAGTTTAGAGTCCTGCTTCTTTTGCATGAAGAATGGGATAAGCTCTCACATCAAAAATATCATCCCAGCCAAGGTCATTTAATTCCATGGAATCAGAGCTGAGGCTTCAGCACACGGAGACGTTTATAGCCCGCTGTCATTCTGGCAGGTGACAGAAATGGAGGGTGGAGCAGGTGCCGAGCAGAATTGTCATATTTTCATAGCAAGGCCAGAGAGCTCTGTGATTTATGGATGCTCAATGTACAACGGTGACGCCCCACAAGTGAACACACAAGTTGCAAATCTGTAAACAGCTACAGTGGGAATTTGCTAATCCCTGCCTGCTGTAGCTCATTCTGCACAGGTCCTCAAGGTTTGTATAAGAAAGTTTTGACATTGTGCTCTGTAAAAACACATGCAGCATCTTGCCAGGGCTTGTCAGCAAGGACAATAACACATTTCACTAAGTCTGTAAAGCCTATCATTGTTCATAATGTCACACTGTTAAGAACTGGAAAAGCAGAACTAATAAGGAACAATTTCTAGAACAATTTCTAATGTTCCTTGAAAAGCAAATGTGTGGTTTTACTTATTATGTTGAATCAAGGTAAGCCAAAGCTCTGAATAAAACTAAAGACTAACAGTTTTTTTTCCATACTGAACAGACAATAAAGCTGTCATAGCTGGTATCCAGGTATCCTGTTTAGCTGGGAACAGATATTTCTTTATTTTTTAGTCCTTACCAACTATTACCTTTTTTTTATATTTTAAATGAAGATACAGTCAGAGCCTTTCATTATTAACAGAAATGTAAAAGTGAAGGAATATTAAACTGAAATTAAAAAAAAATAAATCTGCTGTGTCTTAAAAGAAAATATTAGGGTTTTTTTTTCACTCAGAAATGTCTATTCACAGAGAAAGACCGTTGATAAATATGATTTTTAACTGAGAAACTTCCTAAAAAATGACCATTACTATGCAGATGTTCTTTTTGACTCAACAGATTAAAAAATTCTACAACATAGTGTATCCTGAAGTTTACAGGAGTTTCACCAACATATCTAGAAGTTTAATTCTTTGGAAATTGGGCCTAGAATCACTGCAACCCTTGAATCCTGAAAATTGATGCTATTTCAGAGAAAGGTCTTCAAAACATTTTCAGAACATCTGCTGAAAAAAGAAAAACTAACAAAAACCCAAAACTGCTTTCCAAGTTTCTATCACTGAAAGATAATTATTAGCAGCTAAGGATAGTTCCCCGGTCCATGGGTGGACCCGGTGTTACTCGGTAGAATCAGAAAATTTCACATAATTTCCAGAAACTTTACAACCTATGAGCTCTACAAGATTGAAAGCATCCTGATTGGAGCTCTTCTTGGAGAGGGAGAAAAACCAAGGAGAAAACAGATGTCGTTTGGCTCCTGTTCTGTCACAGTAGAACCCAACCCAACTAATTTACATGGCTAGCTTAGAACTCGCCTCATGGATACCGTCAGTATCTCATTAATCCAAAGTACCTAGATCTCCATAAATATCAAATGGAGGTGATGAAAGGAAAATGCCTCTGAAAGCCATCACAGGCTCTGTTGTAGCTCCTCCCTGACCACACTGGCTATGCAAGAGATGGTTTTCCTTCACAGCATGATGCATTCGGTGCCCAGGAAGCATTAGCCTTTCCCATCAGAGCTGTTTCTTTGAAGCTCTGCCACAATCTCCAGTTGCAATTCTCTGTCATTGAATGGGGGATGCTGATTCCATCACTTTCACACTGAGCAGATCAGCCTCCAGGCACTCCAGTAAGAGCACTGTCATTCAGAGGAGGGGGCAAGACACCTTAGGTCAGGGCTGAATTTTGCCTCTCACTGGGGAATTCCTTAAGGGTTTGTGCCTGTAAATTTAGGCTGCATTGCAGTGAATGAATCTTTCACAGAAAAGCATACCAACCATTTAGGATGTGCATTTCAGCATCTACATCTGGGCATCCAAGGAACTCAAAGGGTGATTAGTGCAGCACCTGTGGATTAACAAATCTGGGTGTTAGACAGTGAAGAAAACAGTTTGGATTGTTGCTTGGGAGTTAGCTTGCATCTCAGTTAAAGAGCGGGATAAGAAAAAGAGATAGAGTCCTTAGGGTATGATGCTGTCTTTACATATGGCACAGTTCCTTAAATTTGTATTTGTGTGGGACAGTCACAGTCAACAGTTTCAGATTGGTTTCATGTCCTGCTTCCAATTGCACAGCTTGGATGTTATCCTAATGGATATGTTTGCTTTCAGAACTTTACATGAAGGAAATTTCAAATGCAAATGTATTGTCATCTTGTTCTAAGTCTTGTCCCTAAATGTGGGGAGCCACATCTCTAGTGGGATTGTGTACATTTCACTCTGGGAAAAAACTCTCACTTTTTATACTTATTTTAAAATATTTACTTGAAAACATATTTTATAATTATATTTTATAATTGCTTCTGGTGGTTCATGTACCTTTTACCCTTTGAGAAAAATTCAGAGCTTTTCAAATTGTTGGTGTTTGTTGATTTCTATCCAAAGCATGTATACTCATATGGAGTAAAGCATTCTTTATTTGACTGATAAACAAGTTATTCATTTAACCCTCAAAAAAAGAAAAAAAACTACCTTGATGATACACCTTGAAACATGCAGCAATTTGGTCAGAAAATACTCTGATGATACCTTCATGGCTGCAATTTATGGTTTTTTTCCCCCTCTTCTCTATTTTAAAACATATTGAAGATTTATTTGCTATAGTATTTATTTGCTATAGTATTAAGTTTCAAAGCCTAACCATTTCTAGCCCAGTACTTCTAAAGTGAAACAGTCCTTTGACTCAAAAGTCTCATTGCCAGATATCAAATCAACATGTGCCTTTATGACTCAAGATTTATCTGTGGGATGATGATTGAATTCATAATTTAGAGGGGCATCTGTCTAAATAGATCATATAACCATGAAAGATAATCTTGTCATGTTCCTTTTTATACAAAGGGGAAAAAATTAAATCAAGAAAATAGATCTTTAAAAAACTGTTATTCATACATATATTCTTCATATGGGCACCCCTCAAAGGCTCCCTCCCTCCACAGATACACACACAAACGAATTTGTGTAAAACTGCTGTCCATGTCATTTTGTATACCTTATATATAAAAGTAATTTACATAAGTTTTAAGTTTCCTTTTATCCTAGCAGTGATGCAATGAAGTAAGTCCCAGAGGGCCTTAGTATAAATGAAAGCTTATAGTTTAAGTGTTATTAATTAAATTGCTCTTCAACCAGGTTATACTTGGAGCTACTCATACTTTGCATATGTGAAAAGACACTGTGTCAAAATCCACATCAATAACTACATCCTGAATTAATTTCTCATGCTTTATAAACAGCGGAAGGAATTGATAGGCATTTCTGACTTTGCCTTTTTTCCTCATTTCTTTTCTCACAAATCCTTTTTGGAAACCCAAAGGCTGACATTGTTTTTCTTCATAGTGATTTTTTTTTTTTATATTGGGAGTAATTTTGCAGTACTGTGCATATTGCACAATTACCAGAAAAGACGAGGAATTAGGCATGTCTTCCAGTCTTGTGGTGCTGTGTATCCATAGCAAGTGCCTCTGTGATGGGTGTCGTGGCTTCCATGTTCCATTTCGCAACTGCCACTTTTGATGTTCTCACTTCACTTCTTCCCGTTCCTTTCTTCACCTAAAAAAGGGAAGGTTATTGTTTTTAATTATTTCCATGCAAATTAGAAACTGACAGTGAAAGTGAGCCTGTCTTTGCAAACATAGAGCCAATATCAATGTGTAGGAATGAAAAAGAGAATTACTTGAGTTAAAATTCAGGAGACACGAGACTAAGATCTCATGGGAATTAAAATTGGGTTTTAGCTTACAATAAGTTCAAAAGAAGAAAGATGAAACTCAAGTAAAAAATTATCCTAAAAATGTGTGCCATATGCTGCAAGATTTTGAACATTTTTTCTCTTTTTGAAAGATACCTGCAGCATAATTTCAGTACAGACTCACTAGCTGTGTCTAAAGGGTTTGGGGATTACCCAGCTGCATGGTCAAAGGATTACATCTGAGAAAAGGCCGTAACAGATTTACTTCAGTCTGCCTCTGAAACTTATATATTCAGCTGTTCCAGTGCTGGAAACTCCTCCTGGGAAAAGATGAATGCCAGCAACATGCATACAGATTTAAAGTGCATTTACTATTTTACCCCTTAGATTTCCACTTTGGGAAGACATGTGATTTGTGGATATTAGTCCTGCCTCAATGGTACCATTGATATTACAGGAGACATTGCTTCATCTCGAAGCTTTGATTTGGTTCTTGGTTGAGAAACCTCAGGCTTTCATCAGAAGACACCAAAAGATATTCCATATGTTTCTTCTCTCCCCATACTGCACCCAGTATAAGGATTGTTATCTATATGAGTAACATTTCCAGCATAAATGTAAGGAGAGTTTCACACTGCAGCATCAGGCCTGAAAATGAGAGGGAGCAAACCAAGATAAACACTGACTGTTAAATGCCCTAAGCAGAGAGCAAGGAGGAGGGAAAAGATAGAGCGGGTAGATATGTGGCTTATTTTAAAACTTAATTTAATAAATTGTGCTAAAGATTTCAGCTAAAGATGCTGAAAAATGCATTTAGCTCTCACCCTCCAGGACCCTACATTGTGAACTAGCATCTAGCCATAATGGGGTTTCTGCTTCATCAGCTACAATAATTATTTTTCTTGATTTTCCTTGGTCATTTTATACAAGAATTACTCAGTGTGTATATGTATGTGCATGTGCTTTTGTGTGCATTTCCTTTGATTCCTTTTTCTTACCAATTTTTCCTTCCTATCAAAAACAGAACTCATACAAGACTAAACACACCAAGATTATTTAAGACACATCTTGATGACTGACCTTGTAAATATTTCTTACAAGGAAGCACAGCCTTCTGGACTGTGCTCACTTCGGACCCTTTTCCTAGACACTTTACAGAGAATTAGGGTGCCATGGAGCTCCAGGTCCATGCTTGTTCCTCAGCACGGCAGCTGGTGTATGTGGCTTCACTTTTTACAGCAGATAGCATACCTGCTATCACCAGATGCATTGTGCAAAGATTAAGCGAGGACTCAGGGTCCTTAGCAGTGCTCAGCAGAATTCAGGCTTGGATTGGTGTACTTGGGACTTTAAAGGCAAGTTGTGTCAAGCACTTAAAATCATCAGCTATTTTTTTCACTTGATTCTCTCAAGAAGTGGGTGACTGTTGGTTAGGAAGTGGCTCTCTGTTTTCCCTTCTCCCTGTCCAGAATCTCAATAAGACCTTTTGCTCCATTTAAATGCTGGTCATGTTCCAAGAATCTCAGGTTTTTTACTTTCTCCAACAAGACACACTAGTGCACAGGGTCTTGAGGATGTGTGAGTGTATATGTACTAAAAAAACACACAAAACCACAACCTAACAACATACTGATTTGGATCATGCTGTGATGTGTGTTTATATCTTTTTGATCTATATTTTCTTTTATTAACCATCCCCTTGCCCTGTATCTGAGAGTGTTAGCTACTGTTTCTCAATTACACCCACTGGTAAAACCTGCCCTGTGGGGTTTCTCACAGCGGTTGCCCTTCTAGCGTCAGCTCAGCAGATGAAAAGCAGATGGAAAATTCCAGGGGTTCAGGTCTGAATGTTTCAATCATAAGTTAGCATAACATGGACTGGTGAGAGCTGTGTTTTGAGTCTGCTATGCAAAATGAGGCAGCTGCACTCTAGCGAAGATGTTTGCACGGGAGGCTTAGCTCTGGAAAGTAGGAACAACAAATAAAGGATTCAAGGAATTCACACTCAAAGAGAGAGAAAAAAATAAAAAAAGGAAAAGGTGAGTACTGGGGTTATGAGTAGCAGAGACAATTGGCCTCAACCAGGGTTCTTTTAAATCAGGCTTGCTTTTGTGTGGGGAGAAACCATACCAATTAATGGACATCCTTTAGCTGGCATTTACATTCAGCTTCAGCATGAGACTGACCCTTCAATAAAAGAAGGTACAGTCTATTTAAGATCATCCTGAATCACCAACTTTTGTCTTTCCCCCCTACCCTTCTTCACTGAGTGCAAAGAAGGTCTGAAGTTCCCTGAATTAGATATCTCTGTAGATGCCTTGAAGAAACAAACTGGCTTCATTTTTAGTAAATTGTCAAAGCACACAAGAAGAGACCCTGGACAGCATATGGGAGATGACCTGAGTTTGAAAACAATCCAGAACAGGGTTAAAAGTCCTGTTAAGGACATCTTTTCCATATTGGAGTCAAATTTGGACCACTCATTACCTCCAAAATTAAGACCACTGACAATTTTTGTCCAAACTGAAGGCTGACGCTTATGAAGTCCTCAAATTACCTCCCACACAAGTTCCTCATTCCTATTAATTTTATTTATGTATTTAAATAGTTGCTCACTGGGATACTCTCATCAGATGCACATTTTGCTTTTGGGAGAGCTCCCAGGGGAGAGACAGTCAGAGAGTATTACCACAGCCTTCTTCATCACAACACAAACAATATCCTGCAGCATAACTCAATCTAAGCTAGCAGGCAGCTGCACAGAACAGTCCCCCTATCAATTAATTTTAATATTAATACTTAGCACGTACAAAATATGTTTCAACTGCAAAGCACTTTTTAAACAGAGAGGGTCAGCTCGTCTGCCCCAGTGTGGCTGTATTTGATAAAATGATGTTGAAAAAAACTGTATTGCAAACACCATTCTGCACCTCTCTTGTCTTCTTTTTTCTCCACCCAGACTTGGAGAGATTTCACTCCTGTTTTTCCATTTTGTTGGACAATATGCAGCCACCTCAACAACTCACCACTGTGATGTTTGCAAGGGGGTGGATAACAATCAGAGTCTGATCAGCAACTTCATGTATCTGGATAACAAGTAGACTAGAATTAAACTCTCACCATGGCTTTTTTTCTTTTTTTTTTTCTGGCTCAAGATCAGAAAAATTCTTTCAGCCTAGTGCTGGAGTGAGGTGGTGTTGCAAAATTCACCATTTCTTTTCTATTTTCTACTGGTTTCTGATTTTGTTTTCCATGTAAGAATGCCAGTACTCTGCACCATACGTTTGAGGATGTAAGTGGAACAGCTTAAGAAATTTGTTTCCTTTCCACCCTCTGCTTTTTGCTGCCTCATTTCATGTCAAATCAACTTCAAATGATCTAGCTAGAATGGGTGCTGATGTCAGAATCCACTTTTATTTCCTTTGATATATTGCTCCAAAAACAGGTCTCTCTGCACCTGCTGGACAGAAAATGTGCTATGGGGAGGATGGAGTATTTCTAATGCAATACCTGCTAAAGCCACGTTCATTAACACTTCAGTTTTCCTGTTATTGTGAAACGTGACTCATAATACACCCACATATTAATAGCAAACCCATTGACTACTAAGAGGATGATACTGTCGGGGACTATTTAATATCAAATGAAAAGTCTCAGCCACGTGTATAAAAACAAGCTGGATTTCTCTCACACAAGCTGTTTTAAGGCTGTGTCAGATCTTGACATTGCTGTGCACCAGGTGCCAATCTGGGGTTCACTCACCTTTGTTTCAAGTACTGACACAGCTTCTAAAACAAAACCCTATAAGAGAGCCACAGGGAAGAGTTTCTCTGTTTTTGTACAAGTAAAATTTGTTTCAGTTTAAAAAAAAAAAAAACAAACCAAAAAACAAAAGCAATCTGCAATGCCCCCAGTATCTTTCTCTCCCCCTCTTTTCTCTTGCCTTTTCTTTTTATTCTGTTTTAAATTTATTTTTTATGGATATAAAGCACATAACGAAAAATATACTGAAGATCAGCTGCAATCATTTTGTCATTGCTGAAGGATATTATTATCTAAAAAGCATTTATGGAAGAGAATATATGATCCATATATTCATAAAATTTGTTCAAATTGGTTTAATGTTCTCAACAATATATCACAGCTTTTTCTCTGTTAATCACATGTTTCTTGAAAACAAGACACATATATCTTTCTATTTTATCATATTCTTTTTTTAGTTTGTGTATTTTAAATATATGATGACAAGACAATTTAACTTATTGTACCATTTAAAACCACAATAGAATATTAAATTATGAGGATTTTTATTATATCTATATTTTCTGGACTTTCTTTTGATCATTTGAAATCTAACAAGAATCCTAAATGCATGCATTTCTGGAACACTGAATTTCAAATGGTATCATCAAACTATTTCCAATAGTTTTTACACTCACGTTCTTACTGGGGAGATGCTATATTATGTCAGTGACTATTTATGTGTATAACTCTAATTCTGGAACCATCTTTAAATTTAAACCATTCAAACCATCATAAGAGAACTTAAGATATCTTTTTCAAAATCATTAGAATCGGTAAAGCAGCACTGGTTTGGGAAAAAAGTTTTGATATTTGAAAAAAGAAATTGTTTGTGATGTTTTGACATTTTTGTTTTCTCTCAGGTTCTTTCTGTTGTAATATTTACAGATTTTTTTACATAATTTTGAGAACTGTGTTTTGACTCCAGCCTCTAAATATTCATAAAGCAGAAGAGTTTATTGCAAGTGTGATCACACTGTGAGACATACAGAGGAGATTTCTACAAATTCTCCTCCTGCTACAGATATTTCTTAGTGCCTTTCTATACATTATTATATTTTTACCCAAGATTTTTATGACATTTATTTTTAATTGGAACCATAATCACAATAGAGCATGAGAGCTGCTAAGAGTTTCATCAGAACAAAACATTTCTTGAATCACACAGAGAAACAGCATATGAACCCCACATTCCAGGTGGAAAAATCTCTAGGGTAAAGGAAAACGTAGAAGTATGTTCCACATTTTTCATTAAAATTTGCAATTGGGTAACTGTCTATTTCCTCAATGAAAATGTATCTTGGATCAGTTAGTGTTGTTCATTAATTTTAAAGTGGAAACAGAGTTTTTGGTGCAGAACTGGATGTGTTACAAAATGCTGAATAGAATATTTTATGAAATTACCATCTATTCTAATATAATCTAGAGTGATTGGCCTGAATAATATTTCCTGGACTATTTAAGGCCATACGATGCTCTTTAATCTTGGGCCACTGCTGCTTTCCCTCTCTGGTTTCCCATATTTTTGGTTGAATGGTTTATTCCTCATGTGGAGCATTTGGGAAAGCCTTTTGTATAACATATCATATATTTCTGTATAACATATCACAGAAGGTAATAAACTGAAAGTAGCTTTAATCCTTATTTCAAATAACTTAAGGTAATTTCCAATCTCTTCAACCTTAGAGATGTTCACAAATGAGGGATGTATTGTTTGGCTTAATGGCTGTAATTTTTTCCTGTGCATATGCCCTAACTTTAAGAACCTACAGGATGACAACCTTTTTTAAAGTTGTGACTCTAACAGCCAAGTACTTATAGTCATCCCAGCCATCTCAAGGGTATGAGCAAAAGTTTAAATGAATAAATTCTAGAAAATATCAAAGAAATATAAATTCAAATTTCTAGTTAGCATGTCTTCACTTCAAACTGCTCCTAACTGCTTTAGAAAGCCTTGGTTTTTCAGAGTAGGACAGTAATAATATAGCTAATTAAATGCTCACATTAATTCAATCCACCACCCTATGCCCCTGTCACACGCAGTTCAAATTTGCTCAAAAGTTGGTTGCTTTCAAAATAAGTCATCATCCTATCAGGATCTGAAGTGTGCTCACCCCCACCCCACCCTCCTGGGGCTCTATGGCCATTGCATTTAATTTAACTTCGGGAAAATCTGAATTGAATCTTGTCATACTCCCCCCTGGGGAAGATGTGCTTCACAAATGAAGTGTTGCAGACAAAAAGGGAGCACGCACAAGCTTGGGAGCCGTGAATCTTCCCAGACATTCATTTGCATATCTCCTCTCCTTCTCGGGGAGGACTGGAAGCAGAGCTTTGTGTTTGTCCTGGAAGTGAAAGCTGTTCCTCATTAGGCATCGGGTGTGCCTAGTGCATTTTGGGCACCTTCTTGGACCTTTCTTTTTATTTTCTCTCCTCTTTTTTGCCCTTCAAGGATAGTAAATAAATATTTGTCACAGAATGGGTCTCTAGATGCTGATAGTTAAGTCACTGAGGGTTTGGAATATTGAGGCTGGATGAGTAGGGAAGAGTAGTAGATGTGGTCATCACCTGTGGCCTGGATTTATGAGGTTCCATTCTGAGATCTGGTTTGGTTCCATGAGTTGCTGAATTTTGTGGTAAACCATACTGAAATTCTCCAGGAGTCAAAGAAACCCAAGTGTTGACAGCCTACTTTTTTTTGATGGTTAGCCTAGTTATTGTGCCTGTTATTGCTGCCTACTTGAATTAACATGGGTCACCAGATGCCAAAACACACCACAATTCCATCTGACCTGGGTGAAAATCTCCCTTGCTAACTTTCATTTTAAAGTAATTCCTCAAGGTTCAACTTACACAGATGGCAGAGCTGCTCTAAAACAGCACAAATGCTACGCTTTTTTTAAATAAAAATAAATTATGTGGAGGATCTCCATTGCCAGATCACAACTCGAGCTTCTATTTATTTGTGCTTTCCTGCATGGAGGGAGTTACACTTTGCATCAAAAGAGCTGCACATGTGGAGATGTATAGGAAAATGAGTGTGCAGCTTTCCATGGCTGATTTCAGAGACTGAGCACATCAGGTTGAGACTAAGTTTGAGCTAGGAGAGGTTATAGCTTATAAGAAAATCAACAGAGAACACAAAACCCCACACTCTTCAGCAAAAAACATTTTATGCACCTGTTTATTTTTATTTCCTCTTTCCCTGAAGAGTAAAAACAAACCCACAGAAGTCCTTTCAATAAAAAACTTCTCACCATTGTATTACTTCTCTAGGTTATTTTAGCCTAACTTTATCCCACCTCAATATTGATATTTAGAAACTGGGGGCACAGCTTAGGAAAGGTAACTGGATGCTGTCATTGTCAATGGAGAGTTCTAGTAAACCCATACTTTTAATTTCTTCTTTTTCTTATTTCCTCAGGAAAATACTGCTTGTCAAGAGAGAAAAAAAAAATAGTGGAAAAGAAGAAAACCATGTCATTTCAGGTTTCATTGTCTCATGTGTCGTCTTGTTAAAGTGCAGCACTTGGCTAGGACTTTCTTGTCAACTTACAATTCAATGTAAAGTGACAACTGCAGCCAGACATGGTGTGAGTTCTAAAAGGATGTGTCCATCAACACAGCTTTAAAACTGAGGGAAAGGAGGGGGGAAAGGTTCACTAAATAGAGTTATAGTACTTACCCCCTTAAATAAACCATAAAACATGAATTATATTTACATTTCAAAACAATTTAAAGACTTAGAGATTTGTTGTTTGTTTGTTTGTTTGTTTAATCTATTTCAAAATATTAATTAAAGCTGTATGCACCTAAAATTGGCATAACCTGAGACTCTTTGAAAGGGCCTTCCTTTTATATCCAGCGCTTACTAGTTCAGGAATGAGTAATGTATCTTGAATTTCAATTAGGCATCTAGAGGTAACTCAAATAGTAGTTCCTATTCCATGTACACTAAAATTCTGGTATTGAAAGAGACCTTCTTCACCCTGAAATGTATAAATTGATATAGGAAAAAAAAGAAAAAAAAAGAAAAAAAAAATTGAAATGTCACATTTCAAAAAAAGTAATGTCAATTTACTTTGAAAGTAATGATCTCTTTCTTGGCAAGTATTTCCAAATTTTCTAGTATTCCAGAAAAGAAGGCACCATTACCAGATCAAGTTGATATTATTAACTGTTTTAAATTTTGCAGAACTAATAATTTTGGTATATTGAGTACAATTGTTTGCACTTCCTTTAACATTTTGTTAGAAATTTATCTGGCACTGAGAAAAAAATATCATAAACCCATAATTCACTAACAATCTTACAGTTAAGTTCACCTGGTAAATTTGTTCTTAAAACCAACAACAGCAACAAGAAAAGAAAAAAAAAAAAAAAAACAAAATAAAACAAATGCAAAGCAAAACAAAACAAACAAAATAACCCACAACCAAAACAAACAAAAACAAAGCCAAATTTATTTTTCTCAATTTTTGTTAATAGTAGTACAACATGTCTGTTGTGCATTTTAGCTCTGCATTTCTCTGCAAGATAATAGTGCTTTCACATCAGGAGTTTTTCTTATCTTAAGCTACTTTGATGTTTAAGTAGAAACATTCTCTTATCTTTTTGATAAAATAAACAAGTTGATCTCTTAAAATTTGACATTTTTCTCCCGACATCAAATCATTTCAAAAGATATTGACTGACATTTTCCTCTTCTTCACACTTCTCTTACAATGATCAACATCAAATACAAATTCATTCTTTCCATCTTTGCCTCTCCATCACCTTAGATGAAGATACAAAACTTCTAGACTTTTGCTTAGAACTCAATTTTTTTTAAGCAGAGACAGTAAACAGTCCTTATCTTTATAACTTTATCAGAGTTTTTAATAACTAAATCTTTTTTAAGGTCAAAGTTTTTGAGAACACAATATTCTATACCATGATATGCAATATTTTTTAGTCATAAATATTTATTACCCTTCACAATCTTGCTCCTTGGTTTATAATCTTTCCTGACCATACGGAAAATGTGGTCTACAGCATAACTAAAAATCTTCTATGGTTATCAACCTAAATAACGTAGTAACTCAGAGTGAGAGACAGGAGAAGAATGTGTGATTAGGAGCTGCTTCTGTTGCTGTCAGTGATTTCATCTAACAGCCACAGCCCCCCTGAAAAAACAGGTGGCATCAAATGCTGATTGCATATAATTTTGTTTTTAATGTTACACATTTGGAATACCACGAACATAAACCTTTGATGACAAAGAAAAATATTTAAACAAACAAACAAACAACCCATCAATTCTTAATTCTGAGCCTACTAGTGCTCTCCAAAAGCCAATTAGGTGTATTGAACAGCTACTGGTGCTAGACTATTCTGGTGTTTTCATGAATGCACAGAAGCTGCTAATCTGCTATGGATGTCACATACTAAGGGATATGCTGAGCTGCCAAAGCATACATTCAAAAAGTTACTCAATATAGTAGTATAAAGCATATGGAGTATATTTATATACCCTCCACTATGTACTGAAGGGAAAGGTGTGCTATAAAAGACCTCATAAGCACACAGTAGAGTGTGTCACCTGCTCCTGCACTCTATATTGTTATGTCAGTGAGTGACTTTATTAGCTAGACAAGAACTGCAGGCAGGCAGTAAGTGATGTATATTAACAACTTCTCTCAATTATATCAGGTCCTGACCTTGCTCCTGTTGAATTCCATGGCAAAACTCCCACTGACACCGATTCTGTAGGCTTGGGATTGCATTTATTAACATTTGGAGACTATTTTTAATTTTAACTGTATTTTATACAGACTTAGAGATAGAGAACATTCATCTCATTTCACAAAAGAGAGAAGATAATCAGTGGCTGAATTTAAGGTAGTTTCTGAAGGTCATAGCTGGAATTACTGAAGACAGAACTGAACTCACATTCTTGGTTTCTGCAGACATTCAGAGACAGGCAAAAGGGAACTGGCCTGGGATAGGTTTTGGAAAGGTTAGAGGACATATTCAGTGGAAGGTGTTGCACATGACCTGCACACCTATTGCTGGGTTTGCAAGGGGACTCCCAATGGAATGAAGAACAAGATATTTCCTTTTTCACTGCTAATAATTTGCAATTAAGCAGAATATTGGACAATCTGACAAACTGATTAATTTCCACCCTTTTTAGGGGCTTACGACTACCTTACAACTGGCAATTATGCACTGTGTACCCAAACCCAAGAAAAGAAAAACAGGTGATTGGAACTGATTGATAGTGCACAGAAACCTGACTGACAGCAGACAGGAGCACATAAACCTGCTTAACAAGGATATTTAATGCAAAGTGGATGTGTTTGGTTACATATAAATACTCTCTCCAGAGTTACACTTTGCTGTCAGATTTTATACTACAAAAATAAAGGGTTCACATGCAGCTACTGGCACAGAAGGCACTCACAGCTGTTCTTGAAGGAAATAATTTCTATCACCAGCTGTAGTTCTCCTCCCCAGGGATGCAACCTCTACAGTTCTGTCCCTTCTCTTCTATTCATTCCTTATCAACTAAACATTTTAAAAAAGTTACGTAAATTAATAAACACACTCACAATATTGTGAGTAAGTGGAAATCTGAGGCTCTTTGCAGCATGGGTATCACACAGGACTTTGCTTGAGCCATAGCTTATAGCTATTTCATGCCACATGTCCTGCAGACCAGCTTTTGTTCTAGCCACGTGGGTTTCTGTTCTTTCTGTTTTCCATTTCGTTCATTCTTCAAAAATTATTTATTATTTTTTTTATGAAGTCATGCCTGCTCCATAAAGTCAGGACGATTGACCTCCAATATTACAGCGGTCTAGAAGAGAATTGCACAAAAAAGGAAAAAAGAACAAATTTAGGGCCACAGTGTGTGTGACTCATAGAATACACACAGTAACCAGGTACTGACCTCTGCTCACAGATATAAGTGTTACTTGAAGATATTTTGTAATCCATTGTTGGGCTAGTTGCGATATTTATATGATAGCCTTGTTTGTACCTGATGTCTGCTGGTATGCAGAAACTCATCTATAAAGGAATATTGGTTTGGCAGGAAAACTAAACTAAAAGCAGACACAAAAGGATATTGAAAAGGAACCTTTATGCCTATGGAAATGCCTAGTGAATTTCCATAGGGATAAAAATATCAATTTTTTTTCAAAAATAAACACTGTATTTTTTAGCTTCAGTTAAATCCCACTGGACTGAAATGCCAACACATGAGAGCATTTAATGTAACTTCAGAGGCATCAGTGGAACTTCAGCTTGTACTTAGAGTACTTGAGCTTGTACTTGTACTTAAACACATGCTTAAAATGTCCATCAGTTTTGGTTCTTAATATGCAATGATATTCTTTCTGTAGTCGTTAAGCTACTTATTAATTACAATTATTATTGGTCATTTTACTTTGCTCATAGCTTCACTTGTATAGAGAGAAGTACTATAAGAGTTGTGCAGAAAAGTTTGAGTTTGCTATTGAAAGAGCTCTACTGTTTTTTCTATGATGAGAATTCTTTCAAGCCTCTTTTCCTCCTTCTATTTACTATGCTTCACAGCAAAACTCATGTTATAATATTTGTCCTTTATGTATATTATTCATCCCCAAAATAATGTCATCTGCTCAGTGTAAGCATCTTCACAGAAATATTTTTACAGTGTCATCTCTCTATCTTCACCCTCCCTTTCCTTGTACTCTTTAACAAATAAAATATTTTGTGTTGTATCCATAAATATTTGCATAAAAGCCTACCTGATATGGATGGAATATAAGCAATATTACATTTATTAATTTGAAAAATTCTGTTTATGTGGAAGTGCTATATGAACAACACTATTGTTTTTTTAAGTCTGTATCTCTAGCTCTATTCAATTCTGTAGAGTATTTCCAAAGGGCTGTGAAATAAATTATTCTTCTAGATACATGAGAGACTTAATTAGTGGATTAATAACACTAGTTAAATCATCAGCTCTTTGATAATCAAGTTTGAAAAAAGGAAGAGTAGAGGATTTTTGTCTGTTTTCCCAAAAAGCTCCCCTTGAATCCAAAAAAAGTAATAACTCTGAAGCTATGCTTTGCAAAACTTCCAAACAAATTTTAGTGAAACACGTTACTTAAAATCTTGGTCAAGTGTAAAAAAGAATCAATTTTTTGAGTGAAATTTCGTATTCTAGACCAGAAATTTCATCCATTTATAATATGTAAGCACTTGTGGATGGATAAATAAAATAAAAAGTCTTAGCTCATGATATAAGTCACCAATGTGCCTATCTTTGCCTTCCCTTTTCTTGTGTCCTTCACAACTTTTGTTGTCATAATTTTGTTATCATTTGGTTATAACTTATAATAGCATACAATATGTAGCTCATATAAACCATCAGTAGCCACCAGAATAATCAGTTTTTGATGAAGATAGCAATTGCACTCTTATGACAGAAATAAAAGTCCCTTCCATGACTTTCTCAGGCAGGAACAGCTGATGAGTGCCTAGACTGGACCTAAGGCAAAGAGTAGATTTATTTAGTCAGGATGCTGTATAATATTAAGTAGACATTTAAACTCTTCTTGAACCTACTAATCCGAGTTTTACAATGACCAAAATTAGCTGGACCAGCTCAGTTTGCACACACTTGTGTTTTCCATCAGTTTCTGTAAATCCATCAGAAAGAAATTATAACACTCTTTTCTTTTTAACATATGTATACCTTTGCTAAGGGTTAACCAACCAGGAGCAAAGGTATTTAACTTTTCTGCTTAGAGCACCAGGGAACAGTGAAGTTCAGGTACCTGAGCTAGTGCTCTGCATTCATCATCAGCTGCAGCTCTGCACTGGTTTGCCAAAGCACAGGTCACCCTGGAAGATGAACATTAAGCAGAATAAAACCCACTTTGACACAGTGTAAGTAAAGCTGATATCCACAAATGATGCTGTCTAGACTTCTCTTGTTTGTTTTCACTTCCTTGCTTTGAATCACCTCTTGGCAAAGAAGAAAAAGATGGGGAAGCGAATTATAAGAGGTAGAAGCCATTTAATATTGCTAACAATGTTGATTCTAAGAAAGAATTGCCAAAGGTGAATGGGAAAATAAATTAAAAGAAAGAAAACATACTAAAATGATTTGTTACTTTTAATAGTAACTGAAAACATTATTTCAAGTAGCAGATTTTCTGGTCCTAGCAGATTTTCTTGCTCATAGTTTAAGATGATCTAGATGGTATCCCAAGGTCTGGATATTCAGGTATTTCTGATTTCTTTTTTTCTATCTTTTTTATTTGATGACATTATGAGAATCTACACCAAGACAAAATCTGGATATCAATTATCTATAGCTTTAGGATTTTTATTTTTCTTTCTCATTCACAAAGTTTAGAAAGTATTCTGGGAAATAAATTAAGCTTAGAGAAACTTTCCATGATGAGATCTCCATTAGGTGTGAAACAGCTGCAGATGTGTGCCAATTTATACCAGGTGCAGATCTGACCTCTGACATTTCTTAGGTTTTATTCACATTGTTATCCACATATTTTTACATTTATGTTTTGAGATCTGTGTTTCGCTGCTATCTACTTCAGAAAACTTTATCTGTCAATCACCTAGACATGGGTGCAGCACTCATCACTTCTATTTGAATACTTGAGCTGTACTCTCTGGCTGGATGTGGGGATTTCAACAGTCATCATTATAATCTGTGACTGAAGGCTCATATTTTAGGGGTTCTGCCTACATATCCAAGGTGCCTAGAAATATCATATGCAGAGATTTAGCTGCGTGGCAAAGGAATTCAGGGAAGCCCAGCAGGAAACCAGTAAAAGAATTGAAAATCTAAAAATGTTCACTGAAATGAAAGTAAGGTTCCCACAGTGGGATGACAAAAAAAATGCCTCACTTAGTTTAGGATTTAGAGTTTGGAACCCACCCTTAGACAAAAACTTTCAGGCAAGATTAACTACTTTTTGAATGTAAGGAGGTAGAAAAGGCTCCAGGGAGGAAGCCCAAATTCCAGGTGTCCATATCTTCTGGCTTATCATTTGTCAGTGACTGGGAAGGGAGAATAAATAATCTTGATATCTTCTACCACCCCAACTTCCAATCAGCTGTTTAGTGTTCTCCCACTGATATTTTAAAGTTGTTGTGTTTCCTTTAGGAGAATCAGGTTTATGTGCATTTCACAGGCAGACAAGAGGGTCATGTAAGTCAACAATTACCACACAAAATGTAAGCATATATATTGAGAAATACTCTCTTATCTATCTAAAAATACTGATCTATCTCTATCAAGAGCCTACCAGGTGATCCCAGTGGGGTTTTGATCATAATCCAGATGCTTAACAAGATTTTTTTTTTCCTACTCTCTTTTCATTATAAATTTTCATTATCCTCAGATAATGTAAGGAATAATTCTATGTATATTCAGCTCTGCCAAAAAGAAAAATCTTTGCTGATTAATACTGAAATAATCTAGCCATCTCTTTTCTTTTACAATGCATTGGTTTAATTTTTGTCCTCCATTTGTTCTATTCTAAAACACAGTGGTCTTTAAGATAAGCGATTAAAATCCAGCATCATTCAAAGGTGGGCAGTGAGGATGACATTAAAAATGCAGCTCTTCATCTAAGATTAATTAGTAGTTTTATTGGCTGTAACTTACTGGAATTTTCAGCAGTCTTAGTAGGTTTAATGCCCATATGTGGAGGCAAGTTTGGGCATGTTTACAGTAATATTTCAACATGCAAATCTTGATGGTTCTGAAATTTCCTGCTATTTACACTTGCTATCCCTTAAGAGTCTCAGAACAGTGATAGTTTCTTCCAAGGATTCCCTCAGTTGTGTTTTGAGCTTCAGTCAGAAGAAAACAAATGTACCACGTGACCCCTGGGCCTAATTACAGCAAGAACAAGCCAAAATTTGCATACCAAATACTCCTGGAATAACAAACACTTAAAATAGAACAAAATGTTGAAATATAAGTCTGTTTCTCCTATTACTGAATAAAAAAAGAAACCCAATCCACAACCAGATCCTTGGGTTTTGTGTGACTAAGAAAGTGAAAAAAGGTACTGATAAAGTTATTCCTCGGGAATTATTGGCTCAGATCTAACAATTATTATTTCATTATTTTGTCTATAGTTCCTCCCAAGTTCTCTGAATATCCTCTTGTTTACATTTTATTTTTCTCCTCTTTACTTTTCTACAGAAAATTCTCCATGTCAATCTATATTTAATGACTTTGGTTTAAGCTTTATTATGAATTCACATCCTTTGATTTTTTTTACAGCAGAGCTTCCAGGTTTCCAGGTCTGGAAATTTTTTTCAGTAAACTTTGAACAGCACATAGACTCCTAAGGATCCAATGGAAATTCATCCAGCTATGCTCAGGTTTTCTTTCCCTCTCTCCATCACTGTTTTTGAGGTTTATTTTCGTGAGAGTTTTTTGTTTGTTTGGTTTGTGGGTTCTTCTGTTTATCTGGGGGTTTTTATTGTGTTTTGTTCCTTGTTTGCTTGCTTTTCTTTTTGTGAATATTTTTCGTTAAATGATTTTGAAATAACTCACTGCTGGAATCAGCCTGTCACAAGAAGGTTCACAGGAATTAAAGAAATGTGCATGTGTTAGAGCATGGCCATATTTGGCAGATGTAGATGTGTGATAACCCCTCCCACAACCAGATGTGTGCATTCAGATCTGTGGAAATCAAAGAAGAAAATCTGGCACAAACTTCAACGCCCTTGAAGTACACCAGGCATCTGCCAAAATTGTCAGACTAAGCCTGCAGATCTTCAAAAGGGCTGCATTTGGCTCCATGTTCAGAAGTGGTTTACGGACTGCCCTGCCAGCACAATGTTGGCACAGATAGCATCTCTACCTTGAAATTAGTTTTAGGTAAGGACAATTTTATTTCAGCTCAGAGAAACGTAAAAATTGCCACAGCACTCAAGAAACAGATAGATTGGGAATGAACTTTTAAAAACGGCTGGCGCCAGATGCTTCAGAAAAAGAGATGAATAGTACAGTTTGCCTAAAGGGGAAATTTCTTCTTAAGCCCTTGTATGTAGAAACTAGCTTATGCCCTGAAGCAAATGAACTTATATCCCTTCTAAAATTATCTTTTACTAATTGTTATTATTGTTATTATTATTACTATTAATTATTATCATGATTACTGATATTTAATATAGTTATGTTTATCACTTTAACATATGTTGTATTTATGAGCATATAGTCTTGGAAATGTCCAGTTATTTTCCTTTATTTTTTTGTTTTCTTTCCCCCCCTGAGAGTTTTTAACGGATGTAATACAGAAATAATGATTATAATTTGCAACCAGAGAATTGCACTCATTTAGGGATATTAAAGCAGTTTTTCCAAATACTATTAAAAATAGCTTCAGCACATCTATTTTGGGTTGGGTAAATATCAACATTTCATCTATAAAGGAATTAGCACAAAATGGAGAAAAGGTCAGTTTTTTCAGAGTAGGATATTTAATATTTGAAGACCCAAAGAAACCATTTTCAATTTAGTTTACTTCCCTACAAAAACACTGAAGTTCTCTGAAGTTTTAGTGTGCAGTGGAGCCTGGGAACCCCTGAAAATTCTCTGTCTATTCCTTATTTCCACTATGCTTTTTTTCAAGCCACTATGGTGTTTTGTAACGTCTCTTTTTTCCTGCTGAGAGAAGAGTAGTTCCTGCTCTGAGGAGTTTACACTTTGAATAGACAAATGTAAAGAATTTCAGACAATAGTAAAAGACCTAAGGTGGAACAGAGGTCCAAGAGGTATTTCAATCTGGTAACCTTCACTAAATCAGTAGGCAAAGAATAGAGCCAATGTCTCTGGAGTTATTCTCCACTCGACCTAAATATTAAAGGATTTAATCCTCCAGTTCATAATTGTTTGAATAGTTTGTGTGGCACTGGAAAATGTGGTCAGGGCTTGAGCTTCAATCAAATGCATTTTTTCAAATTTAATGTAACTTTAGTTTAAAAAACAATATTGTGACCACATCTTCACCCACTATGGGTTGGTATATGCTTTAAGACAAGTTGCAATGGCAAAGAGTAGAACTCAAGGTAAAAAACAAGAAAACATTTAACTTTTATAATTTAGTGAATTTCTTCCTGTGTTCCTGAGCAGAGGAGGAAGAAAGAGAAAGCAAATGCGCAACAGTGTCTACCCATTCCTGCAGCTCACGAAGGGGGAGAAAGCATGTTGTGTATCCTGTTTCATTTATCACTGTCACCATCAGGTCCATTCCTGGAGGAGGACAGGGTCCTCCAAAGATCTCTCCCACACTTCTCACAGCCTGGTGTGTATCATGCATTGTTTGCTAAGTGATTAGCGAGGCATCTGTGGATATATTAATGTGGAAGTTTGGATGTGTTTGACAAGAAGTCAATGATTCTTTCTGACATGACTTTAATAGACCCGAAGAGGTGGTCGTGGGATGATACTTTTAATGGGATATGGATATGAACGACCCAAGTTTTATGACAAAGGTCAATGATATTGATGATTAGTGTGGAGAAAATAATTTTACTGGCCTGGTAGGAGGCAACTTGCATGATTCCTGAAATGTTTCTCCACCCACACCATTACTTAGGATAGGAAAAAGTTCACAGCAAACAATTATGCAATTTATCACATACTAGTGAAATGTTAGACATTGTTGGTAACTGTGTGGAGAAGATGAAGAACCTTTTCTGATGACACGTGTAAACACGTGATAACACGTGTTGTTTCTAACAACATTTCATACCTGAAAAGGAAGTCTCTGAAGAAGCAACTCAGTTAAAAAACAGCTGCCAAGGCATCCTTATTCTTGCCATCCAATTTCCATCCAGATCACCATATCAAAAATCAAGGTATCTGTGATCCATCCAGCATTTAATACTGATGACAGAATGAAGGTTCCATGTATCAACAAAAGAGGAGGATTGTGGTGTGAGTCATTAGGTCTACCACAGCTTAACCATCTTTCACTATGGAAACTCAGCACTGATGAAAACACTCCCTGTCTTCAGAGCATGTATGTGGACACAGACAACAAAAAAAGAAAAAAATATGATAGTACACAACATGAATCGTATCATGTTGTCAGAGAAAAGTGAAAAGTACCTTCCCAGAGGTGAAACATATCAGTTTTGTCAATTTGAGGACTGCCTAGATATTCTTAATTGACAGTTTCATCTATCAAAAATGTTAATCTCTCCTCACATAACTAATCTGTCTTTCCCAACAAAGAACTATTAGGGTCAGTAAGATACAATGAATATAAAGCCTTTTTATTTATCACATTGGTGTTGACCACATTACATGCTTATCACAGTATTGTCATCTTTTGGACCAGATTTGTACAGCAAATGCAATGTATATGCCACAAGGATTAAAGAACAATAACAAAGAAAATGAAAATCACACAGATCTCTTTAACAAAAAGTAGCACATGCATAAGGAGAGAGGAGAAATAAGAAGGAAAGTGGAGGTATTATTAAATTAATTTGTAAAACCTTAAAATAGAGAGTATACACTGAAAGCCTGGAAAGAGTTCCTTCTTGTTACACTCTTCAAGATCTAATTGTGTATCTTAATACTAAGACATTACCTCTAGATTAATCCTCTTTTGTGATGAGAATCAAATTCAGAACATATTGTATGATCTTTGAAGTCACACTGTGCGTTCTTGGTAGGAAGCACATTCCTGATAGTATCTCACAGCAACCAAGAAAATGAATTTATTTGTGGGAACTTGTAACAATTTGTTACAATTCCAGTTACCTGGAATTATTGTTGGTTAAGTACTGTATTTTATAAAATTGAACATCTAATCATGTGCCAAACAGGGGAATTTACATTAGAACAGAAATGTTTCATAAAATATTCAATGCCTGATGGAAGCTTCTTGACTACCCCTCCTTAGGATGGTGTACATTGAGCATATTACAGCATACAATATATTATTTTATAGGCTGCTGATTTGAGCCAGCAGTGAGGGATCTGGAAACTCTCAGTATTGTGAAGAGATGGAGGCCCATTGGTCTTCTTATAACAGCACTGAAACAAGAGGTAGTCAGCCACAGATTGCAGTATTTTGTTAAAAATAGGGGAAAAAAATAGGCAAAAAAAAAATAACTTCACCCTTCCTACACCTCTGGCCAGATTGTGGAGAAGGAGAATATGATTGGGCAAAAAAAAACCAAAAAACAACAAAAAACCAAACCAAACAAACAAACAAACAAAAACCAAACCAACAAACAAAAAAAAAAAACCACAAAAAAGACCAACAACAAAAAAAAAAACACACCAAACAAAAAAAAACCAAAAAACCAGTTTTGGGAATAATATGGGAAGATTATGCAAATATGAAAGGAAACATTATTCAAAGAGGGAAATACAAAAAGTTAGAATTTGTAAAGCCCAGGTGGAGGAACCAGAATTAAGTCTGTTTCAAAACATTATTCAAAAATTATCTGTGGCAGCACTAGAATCTAAAAAAGACTTTATGTAGTAAGGTATAACCTGTGATAATATTTGAAAAAGTGTGCTCATCCTCAGGATATTTTGGTGCTAATATTTACTTCTTCACCCAAAACATTTTCTTGAGTGTGAATGTATGTGAAGCAGTGTACAGACTGTAACTATAAACCCTCCCCAGGCATGGTACACCACACCTGACACAGAGCTTCTAGAAGTTTGTCAAAATGCTCACTCATGGCCATGCCTCTGAATATTGATGCCTAAAGGTTTCAGCTGTTTTTCATATATTTGTAATCTTGTAGGCTATTAAAACCTGGTTATATAGCTCCTGGTATTTTTCCTACCCCTTCTCTTAGGTTTTAGAGTAGTAGTCTACCCTTCTAACACATTCCTGAAATACTGTTTCTTTTTATTTTCAAGAAAAGAACCTACAAGGAGGATGTTTTGTTTTACAATCAAAATCTGAGAAGACACAAGAAATGAGGCAAAGGAGCCCTGGACCAACTTCAGTGGAGAAGTACCCAGGGGAAAATTACCTAAACAACTCCTATTCTAATTGGACAGTATTTTTTAAGTAGGCTAATTTGTTACACTTATAAAAATTGTAGAAAAAAGATACCAGGTCTGCCCACAGCATAACTGTGGACGCACCTGGGAGCTTCCGATAAAGACCTGCTTTTTTTATTTTACCATTTTAATACTGTTCGAGAGTTTCTCCTTTGATATTCTGAACAGATATTAATAAGCCTATTAGTATGCCTAACAGATATTGATAATTCTAACAAATAATAAATGCATCCATGCCAACATCGACCTCTCACAAAGGAATACAGCATAAGGACATGCAAGCACAAGGACAGAGGTTCATTCCTTGTGGATGGTGAAATTCCTGTGTTTCATGAGCATCCCAAGATTTTCCTGGTTCTGGCCAATTTTTTGCAGAAAAAATAGGTAGTGTCCAGGACCCCAGTTTATTTGCAGGTGGTCAAAAGGGGATGGGTTTTTTTTCAGTTTTGCTGGGGTGTGCTGTGGGCTAGTGCTGGGTTCCAGTTATTCACCTGTCTTGTACACTCTGCTCTGAGCATTGCTGTTACTGCTGTTCATTTTCTTATTTCATTGCCAATAATTTTTCATAATAAATTGTAATAAATTCATGTCTAATAAATTGTTCTTACCTTTTATCTTTTCCTGCCTCCAGTTCTCCTCACCATGATCCCTGTATTTTTTCTGCATGCCAACAGTATGAATTAGAGGAGAACCTAAACCACAGTTAGAAACTATGAGTGATGGTAGAGCCTAACACTACATAAATAGATCTAAACCTGTAAGCCTGCCTCTTGAACTCTATTTGATATACTGCAGTATTTTTTCTTATAGTCATACTGCCATGGAATAATTTTTTCTTTTTTAATTGCAGAATTGTTTTCATTTAAATGAATAAAATAAATACGAACAAGCAAAATATAAAATAGAAACAAAGTACAGACAATTAAAATGTTGCTACCACCAATAATGCTGTTGAAAATAGTGTATAGTTTTCTTTCTAATACTCAAGAGTGCTCATGTGCTTATGAAAGGAAATCTCAAGAAAACCACATGGTTTCTCCAGATAATCCAAACCTGGTTAAAAAAAAAGAAAATCACCTTTCAAGGGTGTGTCTTTACTTCCATTGAACATGCTGCCTCAGTAACAAGACTAAAATCTTTGTCATATTCTTCTTTAAAGGAGAGAAACATGATCAAACTGATAAAGTGATGTATTTTATGAATAATACATTGCTCAAGGGCTTCAATCTGCATTATATACTACATAACCATAATTTGTAATGTTTACTTAAACAGTGGCTCTCAACAAAACACTTAGAATCACTTAGCATCTTGTCCCAGAGCAGTTTGCATTAGAAATCTGGACTGCTTAATTTCATTGTGCTTAAAGGCATTAACACAAGAGAGGGGGGAAAAAAATCACAAAAAAACAATCTTCATCTTGGTCTGAAAGAGGAGAAGAATGTCTCTCCAACACAATCTTAATAGCCTATTTTGTCTCAACTCACCATACCATATAGGATTAAATTCTCTAAAAACTGTGCAGAGCTAAACAATCATACTGTAACATATGTTAGGAAATGTCCAACAAAGGACAGACCCTTTAACCTTTAGAACTTCAATTTTTCATCTCCCTGTTATACATTCTGTGAGTTCCCTTCCCATTTAAAATGAATTAGCAAACACCAAACCTACTTTTAGTCTGTTTCATCAATGCAGTCTAAAGGGATATAAAGTAAGGAGATTTTCTTTGGCTGGAATCCAGATACTAATGGTGTTAAAATGCCTTCTTACTGCATTTAAGCCAGTAGTTAGGTCAAGTAGACAAACAGATTTCAGAGGATGTTTAAATAGTCTATTTAATGTTGCCTTGGAACCTGCATGTTTTGGTTGTCTAGCCTCAAAACACCAGCTAGTTAGGAAACATAAAAGCAGTGGTGGCTGCTAAATAAAAATAACATCAGTGTTGTATATGCAGCAATTAATTTTATAGAAATATATTAGGTATTCATTAATATTCTTCCACATAACTCTAAAAACACAAGTTTTTTTAAAGACAATAGATCAAAAATGATCAAAAGGAAAGCTATTTAAAATTAAGCTTACTAATAGGCTGGTAGAGCTCAGTGGCACAAAATATCATTAAGCTAAAAATGCATTAAACATGAGGCAAGCTTTTCTAAAGAAATGCACCTCTGCAAAACCCAGCAGAGAAAATATGTATAAAAAAAAAGAAAAGAGAAAAAAGGAAAAATATATTAACTTCATTGTTTTAGAATTTAAACAAGTAACTGATACAGTTAGGAGAAACCCTCAATGATAAGGATCTTTATAATTTTCTAACTCATTCTCTTTTAATAGATTCAGAGACTAGTTGGTAACATCATTGTGTTAGAGATATGTTCTAATCAATAGTAATTGAGATGGTTTGGATAGCTTCAGTGATGTGCTTCTGTGGAAAACGCCTTATTAGAGTTGATCAGAATACTGAATTTCTACTCATCAAAAATCCTTATGTTTTGTCAGATCTTTTAATCTTGAAATGAAATGAAAGGTCAAAATAACCCAATCCTATGAAGAACAAAAAATTTTCTCAGTAATTTAATTTGAAATCACTGAACTGTTTTATTTTAATGTCGAGCTAACCTCTCGAGTCTGTTGACTCAAATCCCTTCTTTCAGGAAGTTTCCTGCCATTAAAGCTGTGACACATCAGCCACAGCATCACAGGGCTCTATTGTGTCTTCCATCACAGTACATAGTGTGTACCTCGGAAATACAATCCATTTTTTTATATGTAAAAGAAAGGGAAGGATAAATAAATGCTGTTTATTTATTTGTGTATCCACTCATTTAGTGGATTTTGTTTTGAGCAGTGTTCCTGAGAATTAGAAAAATAAACTTGAACTTTTATTGTAGAATGAGCAAACCATATTGGTTGTGCTTTGACTGAAGTTTTTTTGGTGTTTGTTATCTTGCTTTAGATGTTTATCCTAGGAAGGTCCTGCTGAATCCACAAAACAGAAAGATACTAAGCAAGAAAGAATTAATATTTGCCTTAAAAGAAAGCACAGTCATACCAAAATGGTGACCACAAGTTACATATAAGCATTTATAGCACTATCATGATATATAACATTACTATAACAGGAAACAGCATATATTAAACAAAGCTAGGCATAAATATTTAAAAATGTAACCACCAAAGGGCAAAAAATCCCCACGTGGGATACTTAAACAAGCAGCATAGAAGTTCAGGGAGAATAATCATCAAATGAAAACTATGGGTAGAGAATAAGCAGAAAATATGTCTGGTAGAATGAGACCAAGTCTTGCTCCTAAATGTCAAGGGATGTTGGATGGAGATTAGATCTCTCTTTCCATCTCCTTTAGAGTGTGGAGCACCAAAAAAGGAGAAGGAAAGGAAGGAAAAGAATAAGTCAGCTACTCAATTTTTGGCTTCCTGTGTCAAATGTTTACTGAGCTTGAGTTAACACTAGTGGCTATGCCTACCAAAGACTACAGTACTAATTGTATGAAAACAGACATGTATCCTAAAAGCAGTGAAGAGTTTAAGTATCGGGACTCCAATGGGAAATGAAATGACCATTGTCAAAGCTGCTTAAAGACTTGAAATATCACTGCCTGGAGATAAAATTAAGAGGGAAGCAATAGAATTTAAAAATACAGTGAAAAGCAAGAATATGATTAATACTTGAAGTCTTTTTACCAGTAATACTATGTCACATTTATAAACTCCCTTTAAGGTTTTTTTCATGCTGTAGTATTTAAAGATATTAAGTGTCATTATTCCCAGTTTACTGATAGCTGAGACATGGAGCAATAAAATAACTCATCTAGGGTTTCTACTTGGCCATAGGTTAGTCTTCAAATAAAATATATGGTTTCTAATATTCAATCCCCTGTTCAATCATTTGGGCCATAAAATTGAAGATACTACAGTGGTCATTATTGTGACCTCTGATCTCTTGCTATGTTATTAGTCATTTAAAAGTAGTTTTGTAATAAGAGCACTATAGGAAAAGAAGAGTCATTGACCCAGAAGGTAATAACCTACCCTCAGCAAAGACTATCTTTTGTCTGGATATTTATATGCTAGTTATCTCTACAAGTTTCTGGAAACTATCACATTCTGTCACACTTGTATGATATTATATGGTTGGGAATCATGAGCTGACAATCCCAGCTAGTGATATGAAGTTGAACAATTTATTCTAAGCTTGTTCAAGTGCTTACACATCTGTATAGAACCTGGATCTCAGGAAGAAGTGATGAGTGAGAGTTTTAAATGTGCCCTGAATGAATTTCTATTTCATGACTGAAATATTCTACAGGCCTAAATTATTCTGTAACTGCATTTGATCATGCAGCTCCTAGACTAAGGTTCACTTATGCTAAGGTTAGTACAGCTACAAGTTGAATTGCTTAAAAGTTGGTAGCATCAAAATTCATTCTCTTTCCTTTGTTAAACACTTCTATTTTAAGCAGTTTAAATTTTGTAGGGGGAAAAGAAAAGTCAGAAGTCCAGCATGGATGGCATAGCCTTAATTATTTCCTGGAATTACAGGACAAGACCCTGAATGGGAACTAGGACAAACACTAGAGCTCTTGACAGTGTTGGGGGAAAATGATTTTTTTTTATCTTTCTAGTCAGTAAGTAGAGTTGGGATATTTCTATTATGGGAAAGAGAGGTAAAAGTAACAAAAATAAAAATAAACAAAGAAAGGAATATAAAAGAAAATAAGGAATAAGACCTAGAGAGTTAGTACTGCTGCTTCGCTTGCCATCAGAAGAATGGAAACTCATCCCTTGAAAGACAGTGATTGCCTGATGAAATGCAGACAATTGCTGCTGTTGACTAAAATACCTTCTCTTCTGAAACAGAAGAACTTCTCCCCCAGTCAGGGGCAGTAACTGCAGATCTGCCTTTTCTATATGCCAACAAAAAAGAGTAATAGCATATCTGCGTTATTCCCATTGGCAATCTGCTGCCATAAAAAACTTCCAGCTTTGCCTGCAGCTATGGCTGATGGTGCTTTCCTGGAGCTGCTTGGCTCTTGTGGAAGAGTCATTTAAGTGAATTACTTGGAATTCTGCAAAAAGGTTTATTTGGGGGACATGCACTGCACTGAATAGATCCACAGATATTGGAGTAATTTCAGTGATTTCTTCTCTGTACTTTCTCATGTTTATAATTTTAATCTCATGGCAGAGAAAAAAACACAGAAATAAAGAAACAAACAAAGAAACAAAAAAACTCCCTTAAAACACCATAAAGCTCCAAACAAACAAACAAAAACAAACAACCCCCCAAGCTGTCAGGAAAAAAAAAAAAAAAAGAAGAAGAAGAAAAAGAAAGCAAAGCAATCCAAGACAAAACCCATACATATCTCAGGTCAACATTAAAAGACTATTTAATAAAAAATAATCTTATGTCAATTCTGCTTATAGTCAGATGTGTCTGGAGGGCTGAAAATCAGAGAGATTAAGTACAAATTGAGGTTCAGATGCACCTGACCTAACTCCATTTGAAATAAGAAGTCATATGGGGCCTAAGTATGAGTATCAAAGAATGAAGACGAATCACAAATACTGTCCTACTGCAACCCAGTAAGTCAAAGTCACCTCTGCAGAAAGACCCCAAAAGACCAAAAAATGCTTGTTCTCATTCAACAGTGATACCAAACACTGCTGCCTGACACAGAACATATGTGGGAACATAAAGAACATAAGAACATATAGCCCAAAGCACATGTGTGGAAGCCACCAAATGTTAAACGGGTACTCCACTCATCTAACTTTAGATATCAAATGATGAACCTTTCAATTGCCATCCAGTTACTAAGTTTCCATTGAAAACCCATCTTGTAAAAAATCATGTATTTATATATTAATAAATAGGTATAAAAATATAAAAAATATGCCCAGTGAGAAAACAGGCATCTTGTAAAGGACATGTCCACCTTATTTTAGAGACCACCATGGTATGTGGTGGATCATTCTTGGAAACTGGCTACTTCTTGCTGCTGACTTTAAAACCAAATCAGAGTGGACAGATGTGATTAAAATGCTTGATTTTTACATATATATATAATATCCTTGGATGTCATGGATAGTTTCTTGATTGCCCTGCTTAATGTCCCTGAAACTTTCTTGATTTTCTAAACACTGAGAGAAAGGGGAAAGGTAACGGTGTCTCCATGTTTTTATGGAAAATGTCATTCAAAATTTCAATTACAGATTAAACTATCCTTCTATATGTTACTCTGAGTACAGTACTGAAATAGAAGCGTCAAAATGTGATCTTAAATTTGAGTAACCAACAACAATACATTTCAGGAATGATAATTTCTAGGGTTGCCAGCTATTCAAGCTGTAATTATTGTTCACCTCCTTTTATGGAAAAATCACAAAATTATACATTTGTGCATCTCTTAAAAGTTTAAATTGTGATTTTAATCAGCATGACTTCCCCTCTTATTTCTAGGAAGGCCAAATTTGCACCCAAGAAGCATAAGAGAAACTATTTTGCCCAACAGGTCTTGAAATTTGGGCTGCTTATCACTCTAAAGCTTTTAGCTGTTAACATAATTTAAATCTAAAGGGACTTGATGTGCACTAGTATACTAAATAGTGTTATCCTGAGGGTACAATGAAAAATAAAATGAAAAATGGCCTGTATGTATTTGTAAATATCCCATATGCAAATATTCATAACCATAATCTTGTTTCTTTTTAGGTTTTGTTGTCTATTCTTTCTTGATGAATTTTATAATCTCCTTGGATTTGATGTTTCCAGTTTCAGCCATTTGGAGTTAGCTAAGTACATAAATCCCAAATGGAACATGTGGGAACACCACTTTACTTTTTCTTAAGTGCATAGCTTGGAATTGGCTGAACCATGCAACTCAAACATTTCAGACAAAGAAACACTGCTGGCCTGAGATCAAGACTAGGAGATGCAGGGGTGTAGAGCAAATGCTGGAAAAGCTGCGCACACGTTGTGTTACAGAATAAATATGTGAGACTTGACTACTTTAATCGCTCTTCTGAATGACAAATTCATTGATGCTACACTCTATGCATATAGCTGCACCTAGGATTAATCATTATCAAACTAAATCAATAAAATTACTAGGATATTTGAAGGGATATAGGCCCAGTCATGACTAATGAGATGCTGGAGAAGAAAGGAGTTCACTTGAAAACAAAAGTTGGACACTTGAATATAGTTTCAGCAGGAGACAGAGTTCAGAGAAAAAAAAAAGGATTCAGACATCTAAAGTATTCAAAACAGGTTTCATTAATATAGGTTGTATTTAGTAGTTTGATTCTAAAAACATATGATAGAAGCAAAATTTTTCACAACATTAAGATAATATATTTGCCCTTCCTTCCTTAATTGAGAGAAAAGACTAATTCTTGTAGAATGAAATGATTCAGGGAAGCAAAAATTATTTTAACAAAACAGGAAAAAGAAAGGAATATTCAAGGAGAAAAAGCATACTTAAGAAACAGACTTCAGGATTGGTCATGATTAGAGAGTAAAGAAATTAGTTTTATCAGTGCTGTCAGTTCTTGAGCTAAGGACATCTTCTTCTGCTATGTAAATATACCACCGAAAGTCAGAAGCCCAGAAAGTCCCAAATGTTAATGCAGCAAACTATAAACAAGGAGATTTACTTTTTTCATGTGGAAATGATCAATAATATTTTGATAGATAGCTAAAAATGGTAAAACATTTCTGGCTCTAATCAAAGATATGATTCAGCATTGAGATGCAACAAGATTGTCTGCACATACAAGCTATTATTATCGATAAGATCAAATGTGTCAATATCTTCTGTCTAATTTACCAACCTCAGTGCAGCAGATTATTTATTTCACTATTCTACCATGAATAGGGAAGGTGGATTTCTGCCTGATTCCCAAATTTGTTTCTGGTGAAATTGTCAGCCGTGTTTATTTCTGATACACTTTCAAAATCTCCTGTAAAGTTACATGTGTCATACTTGAACTCTGTTTATGCGAATGTGAATCAAGGGGTTATTTCATCATGTGTCTAACTTCTGGGTTTTACATGGAGGAACTAGTAAAATATAATCACTAAGGAGCTTAATGAGGGAACCAGCTGTGAGAGATCATTACTGTGGTGACCTGCTGCATGAGGTTAGAGAGAGAGAGCAAGACAAAGAACTTTCATCCTATTTAACTGCAGTTATAGAAGAAAGAAACAGTTTATGTATTGGCTGCCTTTTTAAAGCATCTTTCTAGTTTAAAAAAAAAAAAATAATGAGATTTGCCAGATATACTGAGGGGGTTTTTTGGGTTCATTTTTGGTTATTTTCTTAGTTTGATTTTTTAAAAAATATTAACAAAGGTTATGAAGAAGTGTTCAGTACTTGATCAGTGATAATGCAAAAATAAGAACAGCTAACAGGAGTTTAATGTGCATTTATTTTTTGGTGAAAGCAATATGGAATGTTAGTTTTTTTAAGAGTTATCACACAACTTAAAGAGAAGTGTGTAATGATCTTCAGAGCGCCTGCAAGACATGGGAGTTAAAGAGGGTCAACATTTGTGCATGACCCAATCAAATTTGAATCATAGTGAATCTTCTTTCACTTAATTTTGCTTGATAGACTTTGCAGTTCTGTTTTCTACTGAGTTGATAGAATAATTCATTGTTACTCATCTTACAACTGATTCATAATTTGTAGCTTAAAAGGTGACTCACAGGAGATATTCTGTTTTCTGTTAGGCTAGCAATGAATTGATATTTTTCTGATATTTCCACTTGAGAAAGACAGAAATATTTTCTAAGCTTGATGGTTTTAATCCACTCAGTCCTTCTATATAATTCCTCACAATTCCTCATACAGCCAAGACTGAGATAACTCAGGCAATATTTTTAAAAGCCAGTGTTGTATAAGCAGCTATGTCTCAGTTAAAAGAAAAAGAACAAATGTAGATATTCCCTAGATAGGGGAAGAAACTACCCACTACTATTGTTTATCACTTTCTTTATTGCTTAATTTTCTACCTGGAGGTAGTTCCTGTGGGAACATTGGTCAGTCAGGGTTTGCAGTGTACTTTTAATGCCTTCAGGGCACTTAGAGATGTAAATAGTTGTGTTTCCTTATTAACATGGAAAATATATTAATGGATACAAATGTACTGTTGTGCAGGTTTTTCAAATTTCTAACCTTGCCTTTCCTGTTTGGAGAAAGGAAGGCTAGGCAGGTGGTTCAGCTTGCTATCTGAGATCAAAACTTTAGGTGTTGAGTGATGTGACCTCCTGAAGTAACTGTGTCTCCCACCAAGACAATTTAAAGGCTGCTCCTGTCCACCCTATGTGGTTGCCTGGAGCTATGCAGGCAGTAACTCTTTCTGTAAGCATTCAGGGATAATAACAAACCTTCTCCACTGCTCAAAGAATGAGTTTTTGTGCTAAAATGAAAAATTAAATCCATGAAATTATTATATTTGTTCAATACAGGATATGAGTTCAAAATCTTGCATACAAGGAGTGATGAAAATGTGAAGAAAAAGACTTTCTCTAAATAAAGTATGATTTGATTAGATCTGAACTGGAAACATACTTCCTACCTTTCAAGATTTTCAAGAGAGAAGACACAAAAATATATGGATAATCTGATACTCCTCTCTTTACCCTTACATTTTTTTTTGTTTGTTTTCATGAAATAAATTAACAAATATGTCCCTTGAAAATAAAGCTATGCCAAATAATTTAGTTCAGAACTGAATAACATAAGTCCAATTTTTATTTTTTCTCTACTTAATTTATACATCATGTATCAAGTTAAAAAGGGGAATTGAGTTATTGTCAAGCAATTTTTTCTCAGTGAGGTGAGGAACGAGCTCACTTAAGATGCAAGAGAAACAACTTCCAACCAGTGATCATGATGAGGCACTGATATTTTTGACACATGATGTTGGTGTCACAATCACTTAGATATTGGATAGTGTTGATTATATTCAAGTATATCCGAAGGCTGTTCTTGCTAATGACCATGGAAACTCAGGAGCAGAAATCAGCTTAGGCTTCAAGAATGCCAGATACATTTTTTGTTATTTCTTGCTGTGGATGGAAAAGTGGTTTGGACTTTGGAATTGGGATGTGAGAGTGAATTAAGTATATTATGATTTACATGCATGTATGAAAGGGCATCTTCTTCCTTTTAATGGAATCAGAAGAGCAATTAACCTACAATGCATTAATGTGCCAGGTGTGAAATGTTTGCAAGCTAGGAGTTTGACATAAGGTACATTAGAACATTAGCAAAACACTTCTTTCCCAGACAGCTGAAAAATCAAACAAGGTTGATTCTGTTGGTGTTATAGAAGGGATGCTCATATATTTAACATAATGAGGAGAAGGCATATGAATGATGGACAGAGTTTGTTAAATGTAAATACACAGTGAAATTGAAAAAAAACAAGGTAAGACAAAACAAAACAAACCCTCACAAAAACCCCTCAAGTTTAACCATCTTAAGGAATATTTTTCAGGTAAAAGAGTAACTATATTCCCTGTGTACCTGTTTTATTTTTTCTTGTTACTGCTAAGCCAGAAGGAAAATCAACAAAATGAAAATTTTGGCTGTTGATTTTTGACATGCAAATTAAATAATTCTAATGGAAGGTGACTGACTTAAAGTTTCTGGGGTTTATGGTTAAAGCGAGCAATGTCTTCTACAAAAACTCTTAAATAATAATTCAAAAGTGCACATTTAATGAGGGGAAGAATATTTAACTGATTGACCCCCATCTATAAGTTCAGAATTTGCTGGATAGTGACTGTTAATATCACATTAACCCGTATAATTCAAAGATCTTGGATCATATGTTATGAAAAGAGACAATTTAATTCCCACAGAGGTTATACTTCCTGGGTTTTTTGTTTGTTCTGTTAGGTTTTTTTTCTTTATGCAAACTTCATGTATACTTTGTTGACAACTAAATTGAGGTGCATTAATATGTGGACACACCAAATAGCTTTGCAAACTTACCTCTAGGAAAGAGTTCCCCATGAAAATAAGAAAGCATACTCCAGAGTCTTTTTTATTTTACAAGAAATTTGTTAATTTGTTTCACTTTGACTAACTATACTTTTCTATTTTCTAACATTAAAAATTTGTGTTTGTATTTGTAGAAATACTCTTGGCCCATTCTGTAGTCTGCTCTGCAGGTTTGTAAGGAACATCTCTAAACTAACTGAAGGAAAACCAGACTGTGCAATGTCTATGACATGTCTAGACAATGTCCCATTTTCCCAGTGTCCAGACTCCTGGGAAAGGCTGTTTCATGCATATTTTTTCATGGACTTATTTATTTACTTTTTCAGTTTAAGTGAATATAAAAATTAAACTTCATGCTGTGGTATCCATCCTGACTTCTCTTAGACAAATAGAACAATGTTGGTGTTCGCAGGAGGAAGAAGAGGGGGGAGGACAGGGGAATGCTGAAGGAATGGGGGTCTGGAGGGAAGAAAAAGGTCCTGCTGCTTGGTAGGCAGCCCTGCTGGGAAATCTCAAATCAAATTCTTTTGAAAAGAAGTGTTATTAAAAGTAACTTTAATCCTTCCAGCCAGACGGCTCATAAAAGCATACAATTAAGTCAAACAAATGACAAGAGCACTCTCTCTCCTACCTGTTTCCCCCTTCAGAGAGTAATTATTGCAGGGTAGTCTTGTCTCGTTTTGTGCAAATAGCAGTGGAGTGCTTGAATGAGGTGCCAGTTTCCTCCTCCCCAGCCCAACCCCTTCTGTTCACTCCTACCAACACCAGCCTGGCTAATGTACACAGCCAGGAACAAAGAAGGGAATTTCAATATTTCCTCTTTGTGCAAGGTTAATTGAAAATCAAAAAGTCACTTTTAGAATGTCATATTAGAACTGTTAGTGCATCAATTTTCTTCAGTTTCCTGTCACTGCAGGAGAGCAGAAGAGGTAGAGGTATGCATTTGGATTGGAGTTAATGAGGGAAGGAAGGAAGGAACAGAAAAAGATAGGAAGTGTGGAAGGAAGGAGGGAAGGAGGGAAGTGCAGAAGGGTGGGAGGAAGGAGGGAAGGGAAGAAGGGAGGAAGGAAGGGAGGAAGGCAGGTAGGAAGGCAGGCAGGAAGGCATTATTTTAAAATTTCAGGTAAAGTCAAGCAAAGGTTTCTTTCAGAAAGTGTCCTGGTGCTTGATTTATTCTTCCCTCCCCTCCCCTCCCCTCCCTTACCCTCCCCTCCCGTCTCCTCTTTCATTTCTTTTCTCCCCCAATATTTTTTAATTTGGGACCGGTTTTTAAAGTGAGGTAAGCAACAATCTGCCATGTTGAACCATTTAGGTGGCAAGAAAAGCAAATGTTAATATTTAGCAGTCATCCCTTCCTGGCCATGGTTCTTTCCTGTTATAATTAGCAAGCGGATGCAAGTCATAGATCTAGGTCTCTATATGATCTTGAGTCTTCATAAAAATCCTCAAGAAACTGTGAGGAATTCTACTTTCCTGCTACAGAAAGTTTCTGAAACCTTGGTTTCTTCTTGTTTTCTTCTTCGTTGATAAACTGATCAGAACTGTAGACATATTTTAGGTGACCTTGTTCACCTTGGGTCTCTATTAGAGAATTTTTATGCTGCTGAGATGGAAGTAATTAATTATAAAGTAACTGCAAAACATATAGTTGTGAAAGTTTTCTTTGTGAAATAGGCATACCAATTTATATCATCAGTAAAAATATTTCAAACCAATTCTGTACCATCTTGAAAGCTGGGAACATGACTGTGACACTGTGGTTCACTTTTATTCTGAAACGCTATGGGTGAATTCAAGCAGTTTCCTGTTCTTCATATGGAGTAAAATTAAACATTTGGTGGCAACAGTAGAAGAAAAAAAAGGATAAGATTTTTCACACCACGTCATTTGATGTCAAGTTTCTCTCGTTTCCAGAATTCGGAATTTCCAGAATTTTGCATCACCCTACCCTTAACCTGAAAAATGCATGAAAGATTTTTTTTACTTGGTTGGTGATTTCACAGTGTTTAACACAATGAGAAAAAATAATTATAACTGTAAATATTATTTCAGAGTTTAACTTCTGCTGCAACTCAAATTGTCTGAATTCCTTACACCACTTTTTTCAGCAAAACCTGGATAGGGTCTTTTAAGAAGTTCAGTGAAAATAATCCCATCCTGAATGTTGTGAATTTCCCTAGACTACAAAACTTTTAAAAACAAGAATTTGTGTCCTAATCTAAGTCTTTCTTATTAATACCAATTGAACTCTTGTTACTGAAGTTTAGAACTGCTCTCTAGCAAATATTTTGTTATCCTAACTCTTAATCAAATCTTTCTCATATATTCAATGTGGAATAAAAACAAGAAATTCTGTGCAGAAAAAAATAGATTCATGCCAAAACTGTCACACAAGTTTTTAATTTCTGCACATTGTATCTCCTTTACCACTTGCATTCCCCTCAATGCTCAGATTAAGGTCTTCATAAGGTTGTGCTTTACCCATCGAACAAGTTTTACTTGTTTCACTCTCACAGAGGTTTTTGTTGTTGCTGCTGTATTCAAAGCAGGCATTAATTCCATCCAAGTTTACCATCACTAGTGTCAAACGCCTCTGCTTAAGCTGCTTGAATGCTCACTCATGCCAAACCTGAAGCTTTCAGCCCGTTGCTGAAACCAGCTGTGACCCATTACTAAAGGAGAAGCATTTGCTCCCCAGACTGCTGACTGCACGGAGCATATACATCCTTTTTAAGGCTCATCAGGGCAGCAAAAGGGTTGTTGGTTTCTTTTTTTTTCTTTTTTTTTTTTTTTTAAAAAAAAAAAACCTTTTTAATTTTGTGTAGACAGTTCTAAAAGCAGCTTCCTAGGGGCTGTCTGATCGCACAATCCTCTTAGTCTTTCTTACTCTGTAGGAGGGCCATCATATTTCCTGCTCTCAGTCAGTAGTTGGCTTTTCTCTCTCCCCTTTGTGTAATGACTGGAGTCAAAAGGCCAGCACCTTACCCACCTCCAGAGATGATGTTATGAATCAAACTTTAAAATGAGATTTTTTTTTTTCTTTCTCTTTTCTTTCAGGTCACACTTTTCAGGCAAAATCTCCATTCAATTCTGCTCATTAGAAATATTTGAAATAATGACTTTCCATTTATTATCTTGGTCTGAAAACAATTCATTTATTTTCTGCAAATGGAAAAATAAGTCCTTTCATTTCAGCTTAATTTCTGCATTCAGTTGTGACGCAGTTCCCAGTTGTTATTTCTGTTTTCGTGCAGCTTTCTACATCACAGCACCATGAAAGTCTTCATCTAGCATGAAATATGCAATGTTTCTGATTCTTAAAAACAAATCAGATAAACTTTTGCACTGAAAAACTTGCATATAGAAGGTGCAGGTGGTGGCTGTAGGACTCCTGCTTTACCATTAAATGATAGAGAGGGGACTAAATAACACATCTCAATGCTCAGCACAGAAAAAGTGCTCTCCTTTCCTACATATTTTGCACTTTTGATAAGACATTGAGCTCCAAAAGAATATATTTTGAAAAGGTAGTGTACATTGATTGATAACATTTCTATATATGTTATATAAACTTATGTTATACTACTTCGGTTAAAAATAAAGATGGTTTGCTTGGTTTTTTTTAAGGTTGTCACACATTAATCTGAAACTTTTCAGTGGATATTGAGAATTGAAACATTTTATTTGTAAAATAAAAGACTTTAGTGACTAGAAGTGGAAGCTAAAGAGTTTTTTATGGAGGTAGCAAAGATGGGTAAGATCTTTGAGTATGTGTTGATCTCAACACAACCATGAGATGCCCGTCTGGTGGAGCCATGAGAAACCACCGCTCTACAATGGATCAGCTTTCTTTTTCTCATTTCATACAAAAAGTGAATTTTTAATATTAAAGTACAAGGCACTGATAAGCTCTTACTGGGAATATTTTGAGCAATTCCTTGTGTCTCTGGTTTTCATCAAGAGACAAGCTGGAACAGGAGTAGAAGGGTCTAGAAGTGTACTCAGAGAGATAGAACGGAGCAGATGCATAAAGTAAAATTTCTGAGAAGATGTCAAAACAGAAAGACTATTTAAGGTAAAAAATAATTAAGGAAATTGAAAAAGTTAAGATTTGAAGATTACTAAAAGGAGATTTTTTTTTTTAAGGTTTCTACTTATTTAGTAGCAATAACAAAAATAGTACTAGTGGTAGCGGCATTGGACAAGAGACTGCTTTGATTTTGATGGAAACCAATAGATAATTTCCCCAAAATTATTTGTGACTTGTGAGTTCCTGAGCATTTCTTATGTCTGAGAGAAATCTGCATCTTTTAACTTTAAATATTTTTAAGTAAATTATTTTGAACGTTTTTGTCACAAATAGTTTGCCAGGTGGGCCAGCCTGCTGTGGATTTGTGTGGTAAGGGTTTGATTTTCCCTGTAGCATGGGTCCATATTTTTAGATACCTATATTTTTACTAAACTTATTATTTCAGTAGGGAAAATTTTATTGGAGAGCTTGGACACCGTCAGTGCCTACAGCCTCTTTTGCTGTATTTCTGAGTTGATTAGGAATTTAGCCTTCTGTTTGTTATTCAGTCTGCCTTCAAAATGTCCATGGCAGGCTTCTTCTCATAGGTTCGTCCTCCAGAGAGGCACAGATTTGGATTAAGATGCACTGTTCCCTCACTTTGTGGGCACCTATTGGTACCCCGGAGCCTCCTGCAGGGCCAGACAGAAGGGAGGTTGTTTCTGAATTAATTTTTTTGTCCTACTGACATCTTAACATTGAGAAGTGCCACAGGAGCAAGAACAACTTATCTCATTTATAGAAGACTCTTGAATATGAATCTGAAAATCCCATTTTTTACCTGGAAAGGAAAATCAAAACCTCATAAATCTCCAGGCTAAGCTATCTAGGCCCCTGACTCCTCAAAGGATGTTAATATGAACGACATAATCTCTTCATCTGGTGCTTGTTCTTTTACAATGTAGGAAAAAAAATCTGTTTGCTAAATATGGAGATCCTGAATGAAATTAATTTGGTTTACTGTTTGTTGTTTTGCTTTTTTCCTGGTGATTGTGGAGGTTGCTGGGTTTTTTCTGTTGCATTCACTCAGACATAAGGCCAAAACAGACCTTGATTCTGTACTGAAAATCTTGAGTAACAGATTGCCTCAAAAATGCAATTATTCCTTAGAACACTCACTTTAAGATGTTAGGATGGCTGTAACTTAATTTCCTAGTGAAAAGTATAGACCTGGCAAAACATAAATTACCCTCTGGACATAAAAGTTACACATTTTATACAATTGTATAAAACATACCTTCCCAACAAAACTTGACCACCGTACAGAGGATCCTTGGCAGTCAGAATCAGATATTCACACATGATTGCAAAACAAGGTGTTTCTACTGGAAGCAGCACTCTAAGCCATCTACCAATGAAATCACAGGAGTGAAAACATTGCCACAAGAGAAAGAACACTGCCAACTTTGAATAAAACATATTTACAAGAAGTTTCTAGAACAATTCCAACAAACTTGTTTGTTTGCTTTTTTTTTTTTTTTCTTTTGTCTGTTTGGTGGTTTTAATGTTTGTTTATTGTTGTTGTTGGGTTTTTTGGGGGGGATTTGGTTTTATTTTGTCCTAGACATGTGTAACTTGCCAGTGTGCAAGTGTGTTTCTCACTCTCATTTTCTCATACAAATAGATAAATAGATAAATAAATAAATAAATAAATAAATATTTTAACTTTGAAAATAATGATGGTGGAAGTAGGTAATCTCAGTAGGATACTAGTTTAAAAAAGGAATTCATGCTTTTAAACCAAGAGTTTAAAGTTATAATTGAAATATTGTTAATTTAGTGTTTATATTAGAGATTTTGACACTGAGGTTTAATATGTCATGTATGCCAAGATGGTGAAGGCGTAGATAATCTTTAAAGAACTGTAGATATTTTGCTTGAAATAATTTCTAGATATTTTCCTAAATCCAGATATTCTACTGTATTCAGAGATTACTTAGTTTGAGGTTTAATTTGTGACTTTCTTAAGGAGCCAGGAATTTTGAAATCAAGTTTCAAAATACTTTACTCTTCAAATACTTTATTCTTTTTACAGCCAGAAAAATGACCAGAAGTGTCACGTACAGACTGAAAAGAGCTATGGCTAATTTTCAGACATGCTCAAGATATTCTGCATCACTTTAGAGATACGTCTGAATAATGAGGACCAGTGATTAATGTCATAGTCAATAGGGAAATCCTCAGAGTACTTTCAGTAAATCACAGAATAATGGAAGGATTTGGTTTGACAGGGGCCTAAAGATCACCTTGTTGCTACTCCTTGCCACAGGCAGGGACATCTTCCTTTAAACCAGGTTACTCCAAACCCAAATCCAACCTGGCCCTGAACACTTCTGGGGACATGGCAGCCACAGCTTCTCTGGGCAACCTGTGCAGGGGCCTCACCAACCTCACAGGGAAGAATTTCTTCCTCATATTTAATCTAAACCTATTCTTAGTTTAAATCCACTCCCCCTTGTCCTGACAGTACAAATCCTTCTAAAGTAGTCTCTCTCCACCTTTCTTGTAACCATTCTTTACCATTCCCATGATCAAGTAATAGCAGGAATGTAAGTGAAAGTGAAATGACTGCTTCTAGCAATGAGTGAAGATCCCCAGTGATTAAATCTTTTGTCTCAATCACGTTTGCATGTCCTCCTCTGCAAACTGAAGCCAAATTCCCTTGGAAGAAAGTCATTGCTATCACAAGCTTGGTGCATGATGGGGACCCAAAACCTCCATACAGTCTGCACTTTTAGAGAGCTTGATCTGTCCTTTCCAGACCAGTGAGCCAGAGAAGTAGAGAAATGGTAATGTTAGTAAAGTTACTGAAGTAATCTTCAGAGGAAAAGCAGAATGTGCCTCTAAAATTCCTGACTATCTGCTGATGAATATATTCATGGTATGATCACTGGCATATCACTCTGCCTTTGGCCCTGCCCTGGGCTTTCTGACCAGTAATGGAACATTTTACATAGGTCAAAACATGGTCTTTGCTATGGAACATTTTATGGTCCTCTCTGTCATAAACAGAAAAAAAAACAATTCTCCTTCTTTGGCATATTTAGCATCATGTATCACTGACATTTTGTATCTTGGGTGTTAATGAATACTTCTGATTTCTTTAAAAATTCAAGCATTAAAGCCAAGGAATAAGTTAAATAAGTATATACAAGTAATAACTTGAAATTTTCTAAAGGCCCTTTCGAGTATGTTGCTCTTTCATAGTCATCCTCTCTAAGTATAATTGTATTAAAGATATTAAATATTTTCCTGACCCCCTTTTCCCCTCATTTAACTTTTCAAGTTCCATTTTTATGTGTTCCCAGCATTTTTAGTAGAAACATCTGTGTAACTCAGTACTGTGCTTTTTCCAACATATCTCTACTACAGACATAGAATGTGTCTAATCTATTAACAAACACACTGTTTTTAGGACCACTGAGGACACCATTCATGCTTATGAATATTATGGTTCAAAAAACTTATCACAATCATGATTTACAAATCACCAGAAAATGCTATTGTGGTGATTAAAATCACTGTTTTTTCTTGGGTTATTTTAAAAATGTGATATAATTCAGTTCAGTAAGGTTTAGGTGGCCCTAGCTTTGTGGTTTGTTCATAGGTTTGCATCCTTTGAATGAATTTCCTTTCTGTGAAATTTGATTGAAATCACTTCTTGTTTAATTGTGATGTGGTCAGAACTCAATGCAGCTGTCACAAATTGTACACCCCACCCACACATCAAGAGAGTGCTGGGTGTCACTGTTCTGCTTATTCTTCAAGGCTGAAGGCATTCAAAAGAACAGCCAACAAATAAAAAGAAGTTTAAAGAGAAATGCATTTACCTTTCTGTCATCAAACAGACTCTGAAAACTAATCAAAATTTTGTATATTTTACCTCTAAGGGTCTTTTGGTTTTTGTATCAAAGGGAACTCTAAAATTTAACTGTTGGGGATTAACCTTCAATTAAGGTTTTCTTTAAACTCTCTATATTTATCCATAATTATGAAATGTGGGCATAGGAGTAGAAAGATACGAGACAAAAGAGAAACTGAAGAGTTGGAGATGGATATTTCAAAGCTATGCTGGCTATGCTCTGAAGTGACTTAAGGCATGTTTGTTCATTCAGAAATGCTTTAATTTTTATGCCACATCTTGTGTTTCTGAAAGACTTGTAGAGAGAATGAGAAATATATTGCTGCTTAAGGGTTTGACATGACTGTTGTGCTGATTCTCTTATACTGGTCTCCAATTTCACATATTTCTTGTTTGGTTTTTGCTTGTTTGCTTGTTGGTTTGCTTGGGGGGGTTGGGTTTTTGTTTGTTTGTTTTTTCGTGTTTTTTGTCTTTTTGTTGTTTTTGTTTGTTTTTTTTGTTCTTCTTTGTTTTTGTTGTTGATCGTGGTGCTTTTTTGGTGGATTTTTCTGGTTATAATTTTGAGAGTTCATGCATACAGAGCAGATAAAACCAGGTCCAATACTTATAAGGTAGAACCCATTCTCTGCAATGGTTCAAATTAATTTCAGTATGCAGTTTGTGAAGATTCTGCTAAATGAGTGCAAGGACAGCTGGAATGGGAGTCCCTAGTTTGCATGTATTTTTAGATGGCCTGCAGTAGAATTAAAGTAAACCTCTGCTTAGGCTGTCTGTATCATTTATTTATCACTTATCATTGTCCTTGCCTCAGTTTTAGCCATCCACAATCCAGCTGTCTAGTTAAAAGTTATTATTTGTGCCCCATTTAAAGTCAAAACAGAAAGATGAGCTCTCCCAAAAGATGTCTCACTCCATACATCTTAGACATCTAATTTAGCATTTAGCTTTCTCCATTCACCAAAGACAGTGCTAAAGCAAATGTCTTAAAAGTACCTAGTTCCACATCTATAATGTCAACTAAAAATAATGTAAAACAATTATTTTAATAACTCCATTAAAAGTATGAGTTTCGCGGAAATACTTTCACTGACTCCTGTCGTTTTGGGGACTAGACCTTGTGGATTCCCTAAGTTTTTCTGTATTATTTTTATTTTCCTTAAGTAGTTTGAATCAAGAAATATTTTTAAGTGTTTGACCCCTGAACAAATATATTCTGAAGTCTTTTTTCACAAAATTTTTAAACCGTAACAAGAAAAATGTTTGATCTAAATCAAAATTTTCTGTATATTACTAAAAAAATTTCTAAGCTTTACTTGGATAATGAAATTTTACATGTACAGAATACCTTCTGCAGATAGAAAGAGACAAGTGAGAATAAGTACTTTTATACAAGAGCCTTTTCTGTTTAATTTGAGGCCTTTCATTTTGTTTTTTTTCCCCAAATAACCCCTACAGAAAATTAGGAAAATGTGTCTTAGTCTTTTAAGTATCTACCACAGTTGGTAGGTACTAACAGAATTCAAGTAAATTACTAGGAAATTTTTTTTTTTTTTTCTTTTTCATTAAAATGAGGGTTTTTTTCACCCTGTAGACCCTCCCCGGAATTAAACATAGATTTAAATGATAGAAAGATTATGATGACTCAAAATAGCGGAGTATTTCTGTGCATTTACAGACTTGGCTTTACCTTTCAAGTCCTGAAAAATAACTGGTTTTATCAACTGGCTAGGGGCAGGTTTCATTTCTTCAATGACTCTTGGGCTCCTCCTTACCCAAAACTAATCCTATATAGAGGCCCAGATACAACAGAAGCAGAGGGCATATCAAGACATGAATTGAAATAAAGAAACAAAATTAAAACTTCCTGAGGGATTAGCCTTGGTAGGAGAATGTAAATTCTGGATACATTATATTCCAGTTTAACAGTAAAGTCTTGCTTTATTTTTATATCTGAGTTTGGGAATGTTTTGAGTGATGCAGTTCACTATTTGCAATTGGTGCACAAATTGGGAATTTGTAGTAGCACAGAACCCTGATAAACTGGGATATATTGTGGAAAAAAGGTAGCTTTTTTTTATTTTTTTTTCCACAAGCTTTTTTCTTCAATAGCTGAAGAGCAGCCTTGAGAATAATCAGAGTTCCTTGCAAACATATATCATCTTTCACATTGCTGGAATTCTGTGAGATGGAAACGTGTTAATAAGTCTTATAGCATGAACTGGTTTATGACTTCTTCAACTTGAATATTACTTTTTCTGCTCCTTAGACTAAGTTAGGGAATACCTCAGTGGAGATGAAAAATAAAAATTTTCTTTTGCTTTTTCATGAGGATCACACTATGGCCTCTCATTCTGTAGCTTTGAAAGAGGAGGCATAGGTAGGCAATGTTGTGTTTCTGTTTGGTTTTACAACCAAGGTGGAATGGCTCTTTAATAGACCATGACTTAGAAAACCAGGCTATTAACTCCAAATGTGTCCAATGACTGTCCATGGCTATTTTTTCATCAGCAGATACCAAAACTTACTGCTTAAATAAAACCCAAACTTGGAAAACAAGAAAAAGCAGAACAAACCATCAAAAAACACTGCAATTTTCTAGTTTCTGTGTTAATTTAAAATTTCATTTGTTTCAATGTATTGGTACAACCCACAGTAAAGAGGGAGCAGCTGCAAAGTACTTTTAAAATTAGAAAAATGTTCTTGAAAATTTCACAGTATTGAGAATAGGAATGTCTCCTGCCTGTACTGGAAAAAAAAAACAACCCTGGTAATAATAATGTGTTTAATTTAAAATTTATCAACAGAAATGTTAGTGGAGTTCTAACTGTTCCAGAGGTATGAACAGGTGAAATTGGAGGGGGAATAAACAGAAAAGGGACACTTTTTGGCAATGTACACGATTCCATTAATTTCCTTAGTTCTCCTTTGTTTTTCAGACTTATTAAACCTTCTGCTCTGGAGCTTTGCCCAAGGCAGGTGTAGTAGCTGGGAACGAGGTTATGACAATCTCATGTCAGAAGATGCTTTAAGCACAAGCTCACTGTATAATCAAAGGGAACTGGCTCACCTGATACAAGGTAGCTTGTATCTCCAAATCCTGGCTCAGAAGTTTGACTCATGTTTTTTTTTCACTAAATATAATTCCAGTGGGGGAAGGATAAAGCCCTGGTTTCCTTTGCTGGGATACAACTACGTTTCTGATCCATGGCTGTATTGCTAAGTAAAATATTGATTTGTGAAATCTGGGCTGACCCCTGCTTCTCTTTAAGCTAGTCTTCAGTACAGAATAAAAAGGTGGAAACAGAGATATGCTGCAAAGGAAGTGGCAAGGCTTGGTTGCAAACATGTGCTGAAATAGATCTGTTATAAAATCTCAAACAAAACCACTGATTTTACCATTAAAGTGGAAGGGCTGCATGGTCAAAACTCTTCTTTTTGAAGGTACTGCTCACACAGCCCTGATAAATTATATTGTGCTTTTTATTCATCAGCCAGTTGGCATTAATAAAAGATAGCAAATTTTATTGGGAAATGTCTGCTCTTTGGGCCATTTTGATTTCCAAAAGTGTAGCAATATAATGTTTTTGGTTGGGGTAGAGTTAATTTTCTTCATGGTATCTGGCATGGGTCTGTGTTTTGGATTTGTGATGAAAACATTTATGATAATACAAAGATGTTTTTGTTATGCTGAGCAGGACTTGCACAGAGTCAAGGCCATTTCTGCCTTTCAACCTCCACACCAGCCAGGGGGTGCACAAGGAGCTGGGAGAGGGCAGAGCTGGGACAGCTGATGGTGGCTGAACACAGGGATATCCCACAACACACAGCACTATTCTATTCTATTCTATTCTATTCTATTCTATTCTATTCTATTCTATTCTATTCTATTCTATTCTATTCTATTCTATTCTATTCTATTCTATTCTATTCTATTCTATTCTATTCTATTCTATTCTATTCTATTCTATTCTATTCTATCCATGATACCATGATCAGCATACAAAGCAGGGGGAAGAAGGAAGAACAGTGGGATATTTGGAGTGATAATGTTTGTATTCCCAAGTCAGTGCTCCATCCATACTGTGATGGAGCTCTGCTGGGATGGCCCTGAACCCCTGTCTGCCCCTTGGAAGTGGGAAGGAATTCTTTGTTTTCCTTTGCTCTGTGCCTGACTTTTCTTTACCTGTTTTGGGTATTCTTGTTTACCTTTTATTTTTTATGTCTTAAACCTGTTTGACAGCCTTTATCTCGAATTTTCTCACTTTTCCTATTCTCTCCCCCATCCCAATAGGGCAAAAATGAGCAAATAGTTGTGTGGGACTGGATTGCTGGCTGGGGTTAAACCCTGTTAGGCAGATATAATAAGTCAGTGATGTTTTCCATACTGTTTTATGCTTTTCAGGCTTAGATAATGTATCTAGCCAATGCTACTTCACACAAACCAAAAGGATTGCATAAATCCCAGGAGTCGGTGCTAATTCTCTTTCCTGAGCCTTCTATCAAGGGTAATAACTAGCACTGAAAAACCTAGATAAGGGATATAAGCAAGAATTAGATGAAGCCTTGGACTCAAAGGTTAGTCTCAGGGTGACTTAGGCTCCTAAATTGACACCTAGACAGGATTTAGATACCACAAGTCCAAAGTAGTGCACTGAAAAACCCCTAGTCCATGTTCATTCAGCCTTTAGTTTCTCATTTTGTATCAAAAGCCCTCTTGATTGCCTCTGAGAAGCTTTTGAGACTATTTAGATGTACTTTTTTCTTGATAGAGGCATTTTAGGACTCAGCTCACAACCAGTTGCTTTGTCAAAGCTGCTATCAGATAAGAGAGCACGTCTGGAAATCTGACAAAATTATGAACATTTCCTCCCAAAATATAAATTTTTCCACTTTATTTAAAATGCAAATGTTTGAAACTGTGGGGAATTCAGACTCATTTTCAAGCCTAAAGCTGGAAGTTGCCCCAAAACAGGGGTGAAAGTAGTAAGGAAAGGGGAGTGTGGAAGCGATGAGTATTTTTTGTCTTCCTCTTGAAGTTGTGTTACTGTGCTGTAAATTTCTGATTCTTAGGCCACTGAGAGAGAAGAAATATCATCTTTATATATATGTGTATGTATATATATATATACACACACATATATTTATACTTCTAGGAGTCTTTCTGCTTTTACCAATGAACTCAGAAGGAGGAAATAGATGTGGTTTATAGAACTTATGAAGACATACAGATTAATATAGAAATAAATTATAAAAAATGAAGCATTTGAAAAAAAATAATACTAGTCTCATATTTTTGGCCTCTGAAATGTAATGAGGTCTCAGGGAAGAGCTTGCATTGCCTCCAGGCTTATGGATGTGAGAAAGCCAATGCATCGAGGGACTCCTGGATGTTGCACCCTGATCCAGTGCCCATTCAGAACTTGAAAGTCTCTCACTCCCCACCCCCTAGATGCAGTTTCTGATGTTTCTCTTTTCGGGTTCAAGAAGAAGCAAGGCTGAGTGGGTTTCCTACAGGCACAGGATTGGAGTTCACGCACCCCACCACAATCTCTAGTTTCACAGATACTCATATTCACTTTTCCTCGAATACCAGTGTGGCCTCTGGCACACATCTTGACATACCCAAATGTGATACAGATACAGAGGTGCTGTTGACACACAGACACAAGAGCCCTGTGGCCACTGGTTTGTTTCCCTGTTAACAAAACCTCTCTTGCACAGTTGTCTCTCTGAATGTTGACTCTTGGACCTATGGGCACTTAGAACCTCAGTCTCTGTCACTTAGGTCTTGCAGAATTTATATGTATGACAGAAAAAAAAAGAAAATAAACTACACAAGAACAAAAAGTCAAGAAAATTATTTATTAAGAAGGTAGGGCAGACTGCTGTGATCAGGCCCAGGGTTCAATCAGGCAAGGACACAGTGTGGCCTTTCTGGAATTCCTTTCTGGAATGAGGGAATTCTGGAATTCAGCTTCCTCTTTTATCTGCCCTGTTTTCTATTTTCCTGCTTCTCCTCCCATCTCTCCTCAGCAGGCACATCAACAAATGATCGCATGACAAGTTTTCCACAGTTCCATAATCCCCTTATGATTTCTCACAATTAATCATGTCATGAGTCTCCCTTTCCAAGGGACCCTCTCTGAGCTATTACAGGGTAGTTTCATTAGTGGCCATCAGCCAGTGGCTGAAGAGCTCAGGTCTTCATTACTGTCAATATTATTATTTTTTTGTTAACTCTGTGGGTCTGTGTACTTATCACTTTCCTTGTTAAATGTTATTTCTTACATACTGTGTAGTGCTGAACAAAGTAACTTAATGAACCAGAAGCTCTCATACACTGCTTATCCTTTCATGTACAACAAATAGAAAAAGTGAAACTTCACATCAAAGGACTAACAGAAGCTCCCCATGACGATAATCATGGTTAGAACAAAGGCAGAACATAATTTAGAAACATTGACAGGTATGAAAGCCTGACCCCTCTTTACCCTGTTCTGGACTGCAGAACATCCATCCTTTTGGGGGTCTAAAGCACAGACTCTTCTTTTCTTGACACCAAAAGATTCATGTTTTCAGAGAGGTGGTACTACAAACCAAGAGAGGGACTAGGGTTTCCTGAGTGGATGTAAATTGGATGCATCATTTCTACAGTGAAAACATCAAATTTCCCATTTCAGTTAGGGCAAAAGAGCAAGCACTTTCAGTGTGTGTTTCCTATATTTCTATACTAGCTCCTTAAAATATCTCATATAGATTTCTCTTTAGACAACAGTATGATATCACCAGAGGATGATTCATTTAATGTATTTGTGCATCTGTTGAAGCACAATACTCAGGAAATCTTTCTCTGGGGGTAACAGTTCTCTTATGCTATAAAGGAGAAAACTACTTTGGGTATAAAGATTCATGGTATGATTACTGACAAGCAGGTACAAGAGTCCTCATGCTGGACACCCATAATGTTACTTTCCAAAAATTTGGTTTAAGATTTTAAAGCAGGATTTACCCTGTAGGTTTATATTATTTCCAGTCAGTGTGAGATAATTAAATTGTCCACAGAGACACTGTAGCTGGAAGTTTAGCTGTCTCAAGCTGTTTCCTATCCAGGTATCTGTATCTACTGAACTTCAGGAATATTTCCTTTGTAGTAGATGTTTTGCTTTTGCTGGCAGTACGTGTACAGGCTGTAATATGAACTTACTTTCATATCCAGGAAGAGGAAAGGAAGAAAAGAAAACATAGGTAAACTGAAACAATGTAGTATTAACTGGTTTCTTGTAGACTATGAACTCACGCACTAAAATATTCAGTAACTTGCTTACAGTCACACGCATCCTATTTGCTACAATTCTATTGAATTTACCTTTTCATCAACTTAATTTTAATCTCCAGATTGTATTTCCTCCACTGACGTTTTTAATAGAGATTTTATTTTGCAATATTATAGTCTCATAATTATGTTTCAGTACACATTACCCAGTATATTATGTAAAGCATAGTACTTTGCAAAAATGGGCCATCACTATCAGGTTACATATTTAGAAGAGATATTAAAATTACCACATTTTTTGAAACACTTTTTAAAATTAGAGTCCTCAATAGTAAACATGAAATTGGATTATTCAAGAATAATTGGTTCAACAAATATTCCATGCTATTCTTTTTCCAGTTCTTCCTCATGGGCATGAGTACAAAAGCAAAAGCCTTCTATTGATTAACTCATCAGTCTTAAAAGAAGGGAGAATCATCTTTTCTAATGGACCAAGAAATTCACCCATCAATTACAGCAAGACATAATCTTCACTGGCCCTGGGTGAAGCATATTCCAACGGAACTGCAGCCCCAAGCAGAGATATTGAAGATAACTTCTAATATTTTGCTCTAACTTTTGCATTTCTTAGCCAAGAAATCTCACAGATTTGTTGAAGATGTTATGTTAGTTGTGAGTAGAAACATAGTGTACACTCTTTTCAATTTTGTGCACTTTGCACATTGCCTGGTGTTTCACAGCTATTGTGATAGTTTTGCTTTTTTCCCAGCATATCTATTTTTTCTTAGCTGCACAGCATTAGAGCATAGAAGGCAGGATGAGTAAAAATACAAAACCGAGTAAAATTGTGTGATGTGTATTCCCTGATTGAAGAGGTTCTTTAATATCTATCTTTACTGCAACCTCAGTACTCACCTAGCTACTTATTTTGTTGAGATTTAGGTCAAAGATCAATTACCATTGTAATTAAGTTATATATCACAAAAAGGGTGATTTTGTGAGAGTATAAGACCAACATGTATCGTAAGGAAAATTATTTGAAAAAAAATAATTTAAAAAGGTTAATTTCTAATTTCCTCTACAGGAAAACTATTCTCAACTCAGTAATTTCTGTCATTTTTCTGTAAATACATATCATCAAGCAATATTTCTCTCCTAATGATTTAGTCATTTTCACCTTTAATTAATTTCAAAATTTTGATGCCAGTGTTATTTCCTACAATAATCTGGAAATTCATTGTCTTCTTATTCAACAGAGTAATTTTTACTTGTAATTAGGAAAGTGTGCATTAGATAGACTTGCAAGAGTTCATGAGAATTTGATCTTAAAGAGATTTTCATACAAAAGCCTGTTTAACATAACGATGGCCTTCTTGCTGGCATTGTGATTTCTACTGCCAATTGCATTTCTGAACTGCTATACGGCCTTGGGTATGTCATTTCATCTTCCCATGCCCTTAGCTACCCTACAGTCCTTTACCTTTCCCCACTATTTAGGCTATTAACTCTCTGATGCAAAGATTTTCATCTTGCAGATTGGTGTATGATGTCTAGCACAGCTAAAGCCCTGTTAGTCCTTGATGCACTGCAGTAATATTAAATAATTTCATCTAAGCATGTGGAGTAATTAATTGTGAAGCTGGACGAATAATTCTAATTACATAATGAAGAACACACTCTCAGTAATTTTACAACATTGTCCCAATAATCAGTATTTCCTGTACCACAACTGCCACAGGGAAAAATAGCTGATGGAAATTCACGGTAGAGAAATAGAAATGAAGAGCCAAAACTCAAACTTTTTACTTTCAGTGCTTGCTCAGATGCTTACTTCCTCCTCTCCAAATGTCTCATCTAAGGCTGGGATAATTCTGTACTGTCTTTTGACATTTTGCTTTTAAAATTACCACTGTCAGTTCTTCCAGGCAGTATCATTACTTGTGAATTTAAAAATTTCCTGAGGAAAACTCTGTAAGCATGAGGGCAGAGGGAGGGAGTTGATAAATGTTCTCGTGCAAGGTTTCCTGACACCAAGATCTGCCTACACAGTAAAAGTCATGTACTCTAAAGGAGACTGTTCTGGGTGATCCTATTTGATTAGGCAAGCTGGACTATGTAATCTAAAGACATCCCTTCCAAGAACAATGGTCTTGTGATTTATATTCAGAGACTTTTATATGTATTTATTAAGGCCTGATAAATAATTTTAATAACATGAAAGGATGTTCACCTATTTTTAAACCATGATACTAGTGCAAATTTTCCTTGATTTCATTATTTCCCATTGCACTAGCCTTCAGAGGAAATTGTTTCAAGCATTAAGTTGGTAAGATTCAGTCTTCTATAAGATGTAATATCCTTCTGGGCTATGTAACCCTCCCAGGACTAATTTTCAGACTAGTGTTTTTTTCTGTTTCCTTTTGAAAACAACTTTGTAAGCACTGTTGCAGGTATTGTTTGGCCAGAATAAACATTTTTCATTTATTTCTGGCCTTCCTGATTCCAACTTTCACTTCCAATCTCCTCTACCACCTAACCTGCAGCAGTTGTGGAGGAGGAACTGAAATATGGATTCTGGTCAGTTCATCACACATCTCTGCCACTCCCTCCTCTGAAGTAGGAGAATTCCACTCTTCCCCTGCTCCAGCCTGGGGTCTTCTCACAGGGCCACAGGTCCTGCCAGGGCCCTGCTCCAGCACAGGCTTCCCATGGGGTCCCAGCCTCCTTTGGGCATCCCCCTGCTCCAGCCTGGGCTCCTGCAGGGGCTGACTTGGATCTCTGCTCCCCTGTGCCCTCCCTGTGCTGCAGGGGCACAGCTGCCTCACCATGGGCTGCTCCAGGGGCTGCAGGGGAATCTGAGCTCCAGAGCCTGGAGCAGCTCCTGCCCCTCCTCCTGCCCTGCCCTGCCTGTCTGCAGGGAACTTTCAGAGTCTCACTCTTCTCTCCATCTGTTGTTCTCCCATTCTCGTGCCAGAGGTGCTGGTGACAGTGCTGATGGGCTCAGCCTTGACCTCTGGTGGGTCCATCTTGGCTTGATCAGACATTCAGAAACTTCCTTCAGCTTCTCAGAGAAGCCACCCCTGCAACCTCTCACTACCACAACCTTGCTATGCAAACCAAATATGCTGGATTAGGAACTCTTCAAGACATACTGAAGAACTATTATAAAGCCCCTCAGATCAATATAAACATTGAGTGGCATTTAAAGGTTTCATATATAGAACCAAAAGTTGTATATTCCTTAGCTAATCACTCTAGCAAAATAATCTAGCAGAATTAGATTTTCTTTATAATGGGTAGAGATAAGTATCTTTTTTTAGCATGTGACCCTTAAGTTTATTTGATTTATATCATTATGAGATAATTGAACTACATCTGGTCCCATGGACGCAAATGTCACTTTTTTCTTACAGGTCATTTTTTCATTGCTTGTCTCCTTAGCCTCTTATTGCCCTATCCCTACAAAATATCAAAGGGAAGGATACTTGGGCTCCTTTAAGGCTGCACATACCCAAGGGCTATATGAGTGACAAGGCAAAGTACCAGCTTTCCTGTGATAAGCACCACAGGTTTTTTTTTGTCAGGGGAGGGAGGAGTCAGGACGATTAGGGAAAGTAAACTGAATTGTTTTGCTCATAAATACCTATGGGTTTGTCTGGTGTGCTACAAGAGAGATTGCCTCTGGGCTGTTTTATGTGCCAGCTGTTTGGGGAATTGTGTTTTGTTGCTGTTCTTTTTTATCCCTTTCCTCCCCTGTTTATGAATTATTGTAGCTTGTATGATCCAGCTTTGGGGTGTGTGTGTCATGATATTATTTATTTATTTGTTTGTTTGTTTGGCTTTTTCTCTTTACCTTGTTCAGCCCTTTGGAATGAGCAGTGGGTGCAATGACAATCATTGTGTTCAAAGAAAATAACTCTGGCTACTCCAGAGAGAGTTGGGGGCGTTTAGTGAAATCATTAGGACACAGCTCTTAGATGTTTTTACACAGTAGCTATTCAGGAAAAGGTGAAAGACACTCTGTCTAAAATAGGAAATTATCAGAACATGGGAAAAATCAAATAGTTATTAATGGTTATTATTAGAAATAAAGAAGAGGGAAAGACTCTTTAACTACCATGTCTCAGCAAGTAGTAAACACCTTCTCTTGTAATCAGATAAGTAAATTTAATTTGCTTCTTTTTCTAAAAGCAAACTGAAGGTCCTCTGGCTTTTTTCACTGCTTTTCTCCATAGTCTTTATCCTACCAGGGGAGAGGTACAGGAATTGACGTGAGTACTTCTATGCATTATGTATAGACTCTAAGGATGTCCCTTCTTTGCTCAGATGCAGGTGTCTACTATGCAGATATCTTCATCAAAGCTCATCATTCTAATAATCCTCTGTAATCCTTGGAGGAAAATAGTCCATTTTAAGGGTTAATCCTCTCATCATAATGCAGTCATTAAAAATATATGAGAGTTCACATACTAGGTCCTTTTCTTTCACTTTTTATTTGTCCTACTTTCCATATTTTTTTTCTTTTATAATATAGAAACTTCAAACATAAATGTATGGAATATTTAGCTAAAGACAGGTGAGATAAGTCTTGACCTGACAATCTTCACACAAAATTATGAGTTACCATCTGGTCTGCTAAAAGTTACACACTTTGACTCATCCCTGCCAAATCAAAGCCTCTTTTTGTTTTTTTAGGTATTGGCCTTAACAAGACAGTTCTTTTGAACCAAAACACTTCTCATATTCTTGAAGAAACACAGAAAGGATCCATATGTAACAAACTAACTGTAAATTAGATGGTATAACATTTAAACTTATATTCAAAAATTCACAATTCCATTATTCTTACGATTCAAGCATGTGGCATATATATTTTGTTTTCAAAAAGATTCAGGATGAGGGCTGCCAAGCCCCAAGCACATGAAAATATCTAGCAAATTTTGGCCATGAATATTTGTTTAATAGTCAGTTTGGATCTTTGATGCATTTGAGATCAGGTACTATTTTTTTTCTCTCAATGCCTGAAGTAAACTCTCACTATAGTCTTTTGTACTGAAACAATTTAAATATGTGAATGTATTATCACAACACCAATGAAAACAACAAAAGAATTCATTGATTTCTGTACACATTAAGGTCTTTGCTAATTTACACAGACACAATTGAAACAATAAACTCAATGAGAACAACAAACTGGTTAATTATCTCCATGATCATTTAATTTTACATTTGGTAATAGATATTTTTTTGTTGTTGTTGTACTAATAAGATGTAAATTATAATCAACTGCTTTTAAATTTTGAAAGTATAATTTTGTGCATTTTAACTGACATGGGAAACCATGTGATGGTAAGCACATCTCAAACTATGCTTGATGGAAACATGGCAGTGAAGTTTTCCTTCATATGTTTGATTGTGTATGGCAGATGACAGACTAAACCAGGCAAAAATCCTCAAATACACTTTCAAAAAGATGTGCCCTAATGTCTAATTTCAGCTTTCCAATAGTGATTGTATTATAGCTCTGTATGGGGTGGTGAATTTGTCACCTACAAAAACCAGAGTGACCTTAAGGTTGATCTAACCTGAGCCGTAGTGGCATGGTCCTCTAGAAAAGGAGAATGACTGGTGTAAGGAAATTACAGCTCACCCAAAATAGGTGCTACCTTTGCTTGGTGCTAACAGAGACTGAGGCAAAATGGTCATGGTGTAGTTTACATTTTGGGCTCAAAATCTAAAAAAGTGCATGTTTTAAAAGATATCTTGAAATTCACAGGCTTGTTGTTTTTGGGGTTTTTTTTAAGTATTTAAATCCAAATATTTTGCCTTCCTTATTTTTCCATGTTAGTATTTTCATATATTTTCCTTTCTCTGGGTATTCTTATTGAAAAAACACTATTGCTAAAATCCTTACTGATTGCAACTTCAATTAAAGTTCAAACACAGATACATTTGAATATTGAAATAGAGAGAAGAGCTATTGAGCCTTCTGAGTAGGTCTGACAAATGCCAAAGGGATGAGAAAGAGAATTACCTTTCTAATGATGTTGTATAAGAATCTAGTCTCCCCGATTCCAAAATTGTTTAGGAAACATTATCTTCCTAGATGGTCTTCCAACTTAATTTAATCTAAACATAATCTTCACCTTGCATTGAAATGCCTTGCTAAATTTCTCTGGTTTATTTCACCAGTTCTAAATTCTAAAGCTGCAGAGGTAGCAAACATGATTTAAAATCAAAGATTTATTAAAACAGAAACAGACACACAAAAATTCTAACCTTTGGATATCCTGGGAAAAATTTTCTTTACAGAAAATCACAAGGAATAAACATGGCGCAGATCTAAGCTTAATGTCACCAAATTCTCTGAAAGTTAGCTTGAGGTCATGACAAATTTTGTTGATCAAGATCATGAGATACTCCGGACTTAGAAGAATCTGAATATGTTTAGCGATATAAACTTTCCAGTTACCTGCATACCTATTTAATAGCCGAAATCAAGTACTAGCTATCCCCATGCCTCATGAGCATTTGCAGGTAAATTTACATCTGAACCATGCTTTCTGAAATTACCTCTGCCAAGAACTTAAATATAATAAAATCCAGTTTTACCAGTCAAATATTTTCCTGACTAATGGAATCTTGCAAATGTATTGCTATCAGGACAAAAACTATGTGGCCACCTACGGCTTTCTGTCAAGACTTTAAAAAGAAAAACCAACTGTGTTGTAATAAGAAATCAACTTGCCAAAATATTCCAAAAAGCAAGAACTTCCAACTCACTGAAACTCTACTTAAGTTATTATATGCTTGAATGGCCCCTGGAACAACAGATAGCTGTGCAATTAATGCAAACCTTGTCATCCTTCTCCACCTCGCTTGTCTCTGCACAGACCAGTAATGAGGCTCCTTTAGACACAGAATATGTGCAAAGCTCTGACAAACCACCTCAGTATGCAAAAAAAAGCTGAGGGGAACTGCAGAAAACATGACCACAGTAGCAAAAAGTGTCAGTCCTTTCTATATTCACAACTTTGTCTCTTGGAGTCAGTTTGCACTGAGGTGGAAGGATGTACGCTTGACTGTTGTTAAGTATTTGTCTCCAGGGGAAATATTTTCATTTTTGAGGAACAAACCAACAGTCAGAAGGGGAAAGCTTGTTTTGCTTCATGAACTACAGCTATTTCCCTCTTAAGATCTATCTTATATCAGGTGGAAAAATTACTGCCTGAAGTTTCTATTCAGATGAGAAAACATTAGCCAGCAAACCCTTCCTTAATCAATGAAAAAAAAAAAAAAAGGATAAAGGAAGCAAGCAAGTACACCTGTTTTCTAAAATCATTAAATAACACAGTGGTGATGGAATTTCTGAACAACTTAATTTTGAATTATCCATCTTTAAAACAAATTTTTTTTGTAAAGTAATCACATGCTTTATTCACTCTCTTCTTGCATATCTCTTTTTATAGAACTCAATTTTGCAAATTACTTCACTATGCAATTGACCTCACTTCTAGAAAATACTGTCTTTCTTAAATATTCTACCTTGGTCTTTTCAGTTTGAAGACATTATTCCCTATAATACCATCATTAACCACCTTATATAGTTCCTCCAGCAATTTCATGTTATCAAGTATTTATAGACAGTTACCATCATCTTTATTTCTTGAAAGAGGTTCATACAGCTTCGTAGCTTCATAGATTATGAAGCCAGAAGGGACCATTGTGAACATCTCATTTGACCTCCCTCATAACTAAAGTCACAGGACTTCCTTGAATTCATTCTCTTTGAATTAGAACATATCTCTTAGATTATTTTGATTTAAACATTTCTAACATTAGTGAATCCACAAAAATTCTACGTAATCCACTGGTTAATCACTCCTCCTGTGAAAAGTATTGCTTCTTCCTGCTCTGAATTTCTACAGCACTGGATCTAAGTAGGCACAGTGTGTTTCCATTTCACAGATAAGCAAATGGATGATATCACGAGAAGTGAGTGGGGAGATTCTCCCAGTTTTGATTTGTGGGTGCTATGAAATGCAGCTTGGCAAGATAGTCTTGTCTTTATGAAAAGGAAAAAAATATGTTCAGAGGAGCTATACCCATTCTAAATCATAGATCCATCATGGAGCTCTTTGGGTTGGAGGGGACCTTAAAGACCATCTAGTCCAAGACTCCTGACATGGCAGGGACACATTCCAGTGGGTCTGCATGTTACTGATCTTAATGATCAGTGAGGCTTAATTCACCTCATTGGTATTGTTGTGCTAAAAAAAAATACCTTACTGATTTGGGGTTCTTCCCTTGTTGTACAAAGAAGAACAGAAGAATTCAAGCATAATCCATGAAAAGCAGTGCATTCTATCAGCCTGAGTAGGGCATTGGAGATTTCCATTTTGACCTTCTCAGCACTCCCATAGACACACTTATAGTAAATTTCCCAACCTCCTACATCAGCTCACAGGCCTTCAGTCAAACTCACTAACCAGACAGCTGTGACCCAAAGACAGAGTAATTCAAACCATGAAGTATTTAGTGAACTCTTAGAAAAAGATATTATGCAGTGCTATAATTGCAAAGTGAGTTTTTGTCTCCCTTTTCTGATGTTTGTTGAGACAATTTTCAACTGGTGTTTCTTGATTTCCTGTGTGTGAAAAGATCATAAAGCATCAAGAATATTTTCTGGTTTTGTTCTTATTTGCAGCCCTTACCACTCCTAGAACTGGAGTACCTGCCTGCAATCATGCAGCATTACCTATTAAGAGGCATCTGAGTGCTGCAAGAATGAACTAAAAATGTAGATGACACTGCAGCTGTCACACACAATGGAACATTTTGAAGCTGTTTTGTGCAATGTGAGATCAAGAATTTAATCCACTACAGAACATCAACTTGCTAAGCACAAATCCTTCATGGCCAAAAAAGTCACTATCTATGTGAAACTGTGATCTAAACAAGCTGATATAAGTAGAATGGAAGTGAGCCTAATGAAGGTCCTGCTTCTCACAGAGTTGTAGCTGTATAGCAAATGAGGGTTAGGAAGGGCATGCTCACTTGTGCAGCCAAATTCAGCATTTCACTCTGTGTAGGACTATGAGAAAATAAAGATTTGGGGTGTTAAAAGGAACATTTTGGAATTAAACAAACTAATTTCTCCTGATGGACAACTTTAGATCCATTGCCAAAGAAGGCTGTGTGCTGGGGGAAAGAAATAACACAAAATTCTAGATGAATGCAGATCAAAATCACCTGGTTAAATATTTTCCAAAAAAATAAAGGTATTAAGAATTAAAAGTTCTCAGCTCCTTTTAAAGTGTAACTAAGAATTTTAAACTCAGTTTAACCTTCTGAGTCTGGATCTGAGGTCATCATCAGTCTCTTGAGATTAATACAAGAGAATGGGTGACAGCTGGGTACCATTAATTCCTTTGTAAGACAGAGGCCTACAATAGCTGTATTGCCACTAGTCATGCCTCTTTCACTTGACTGATTATGGACAGAATTTCAAACAACTGGCTCAGAAAAAAACATTAAGTTAGACATGAAATTATCACATACCTGGGGTTAGAAGAGATGAAACTGAGCACTAAACCCTTTTAAATAATTGTTATGCAGGAATGGACTAAGAGCTCCCCCAAATTAGAAGAAATTAAAGACAAAATCAAATCTGTTCCATTTAGACTCTTAGTTTTATGCTGCTTGTCTCTGTAGGGGCAAAAAAGGCAAACAAAAGAAAGGTGATTAGAAAAGGACCCTGTGATTTTTTCAGTTATATTTATTGGATTGCAGATAGAAGGACTGTGCAGGACACACCCATTTCTAAAATTTACCATATAATTTAGTTTTTTTTCTTGCTGTGATGAATCAGTATAGAACACAAAATGCTAGAAGTAAAAAAAGAAAAAAAAATGTATGAACAAATCATCCAGCTATCAGTTTCTAACCATATATTAACAATTAAAAATTAATGTCTTTATCTTAGGGAGAAATGCAGGCAATTTTCTTTATAAATCAGCATTGTCTAGAACATTGCTTAAACAAAACCCCGTGATCTGTAATGTTGTTAAAGGCTACATTTCATCATCTTCCTAGAGATTCTGATTACAACTTCTTCACCTTTAATACTTGTAATAGAGGCTTTGGAAGGTACTTCACAGGAGGAATCTGGAAATGATACACCAGAGCTGCAGAGAGCTACTTTGGATTGTACAGATCCATTGAGCTCCAGTTGAAAACCCAGCACTTTTGTGAAGATCCCTTTGTTTCAAAGATTGTTGAGTTATTTCTGGATGAGGAGCAGTAAAAGAATACCTTTGCTTGTATCCTGAAACATTGTCTTTAAACAAAGTTACTGATTTTATAGATGAACATTCAGAAGTAAAAAATTTTCTTTCTTGGGAAGGAAAAAAAAAAAAAATTAATTCTTCCTTGACATGTACTGGGCATTTTAAGTGCTATGAATACCAATTTAACTGTAGAAAAATCTTCAGTTCCATGTCCAAAGCAACAAAATCAAGCTCAACACTATAAATGACATTTTTGGTGCCAAACGAACTTTAACAAACTCCTTTGCAAGACATAACCTTAATCTTTCTTGCTCTCTTTTTTTTTTTTTTCTTCATTTGTGAGATAGAAACAATAAAATTTGCCTACTTCAGGTGCTGAGGTAGATATTGCCCCTCTCACAAATAAGAAATCATTTAGTTGAATGATTTTCTATACAGTGCTCCCTCTTTTTATTTATTTTTTTATTACTCTACATCTGTTGAGAGTGTGGTGATTAAGATTATATCTGAGATGAATAAGGTGAGAGATTCAAAATTCTCAGCCCCCATATCTCATGCATTGCCTGCTACTGTCCCAAGTAAAAATAATATTTAATGTATTCTTCATCCCAGCCAAGTCGATTTTGCCAGGACCTCAGGGGCAGGAAATACCAGATAATATTTACAGAAATAAATACGTGCAAAAGGGAAGGGATGGCAAGGGAGAGAGTGTATTTACTTAAGGTCTAGCTCATTTTAATTTCCAGGATTTTGTCTACATGCTTTACTGATCCTGTGCTCGAAAATCAGACGGCTCTCTTTAAGTCTTGTGTTCCTGCCTTGGCTTTGAAGCTTTTACAAGGCTGGAAGCCTGAATGTGGCACAGCCATGCAGGCATGTTTTAAAGTGTCAGAACCGATATTAAGCCTTTCACTGTTGCAAAAAAAAATAAAAAATAAAAAAATTAAAAAAAAAAAAATGCAATTTGCTTTGAGGTGTGGACTTATTATTGAGAAACGTTGTAATCCAAAGTTTTCATTAAATCTCTCTCCCTCCTTATGGCCTTCTTTTGCTCCCTCTTTTTCCTTCAGACTCCAACATACATGAGCTCGTAGGTGCTCTACTCTCAGGCACACTTGTACCTTTTCATTTTCTCTTCCAGTCCCTCTTATGCCAAAAAGAATTGAGCCTTGTGATACCATAAGTAACTAGCAACCTGATTTAAAATTACATTATGACATTAATAAGAAAAATATGGAAATTCTGAAATCTAGATTTTTTTGCTAGCTTTACAAAATAATATGGCCCATTTTACTGCTTAAGTATAAGCCAGGTTGTACTAAAACACAACAACCTGATTTATTGGACTGTGTTGTCCTGATCCAATAATCTCGGTGCATGAAACTGAATTTCTCATAGAATGAAATATTCCTTAAACATGCCGTACCACACCCTTATGTGGTCAGAAAATGAGGCTAAATATTATTGATTTACAATGCTCATTGACAATGAACAATGGGAAAGGGAGAAAAAGATAAAGAAAAAATTTCCTGTAATCAAAATAATGTGTTTTTTCAGAATTCCAGTTCTGTGATGTGTCCTTTCACTTCAGTGTTTTAGAATCTTAAGCAGAAAGACTTAAGTCAAAAAAAAAAATGGAAAATTTCCACCTTGAGTTTTTCAGAACACAAAGCTCAGCATTGCCCCAGCACAGTTACTATATAACATAGAGTCATAGAATAATGGGATAATTTGGGTAATTATCCTTTAAAAGTAATTTAGTTCAATCCACCTGCAGTGAACATATATACACACACACACATACATAAATCTATTTCTTCATAGTCCCTTGGTTTGTCAGTACTAAACTACACAATCTTTTTGAGAATATCACTTGCCTATTATCATGGAGAAGAGCCAGACAAGTAGAAATGCTCTTTGATCTAATATATTTTTTGACTTCCAAGATAAGTAGTTTGCCTTTTCATTGATTTGTGAAATAACTCAGTGGTTACTGAATCCCTAAGAAGGCAAAGAGAAGAATTAGCCCTGAGCTCATTACTACTTTATCAGCATTGTTCTTGCTTTACTTTCAAAAAAAAGATTGTATAAGTTTAAGAGTAAGGCTGGACATCACTATTATTTGAAGTAATGCCTCATATAAATAAATATGTGAGCAATTTTCCAAATTGGAAGAGTAGGGTAAATGTCTTGAAGGTCATTTTTCTCTAAAAGCAATATTAATTCTTAGCATGATTGTAATGTATTAACTGCACTTAGCTCCTGCTCCTTTGTTTTACTATCTAGCCTTTGTTATTATAATTTAAAAAAAAAAAAAAAGAAAAAGGAAAAAAAAAAATCTAGGTGTTTTAATTCTGTCTTGAGTCTTCAAAATTGAAATACTGGTTTTATAAATTACCAATTTCTATTAATCACGCAGTTACCATTCATTAATCAAATTCATGTTTTAAAGCCATGAAAATAGGGGTGTTTTTTTCAAGTGTAAATTTAATTCTTAGAGAAAAGCAGAAGCCCTGAAAAGAAAACCCTAAATCAGTTTGTCTGTAGATAATAGCAGTAAGAAAAGCATCTTCTTATTAGCAGCATCTATCTTAGCAAAGTTTAATAAAAAATTCAGTGTCCATAGATGCTGACAGTTCATAGTTTGTTAATGAGAGAAGAAATTATAATTTATCTGTATTTCAAATTGTCATCAGGTATCTTCATGAACGATCAATGCATTTTAATACTCGTTCGCAGAGAGAAATACATTTGTCTTCCATGGATATGAAAATTAGCTAAGAAGTCCATGAGATAAGGTTTTACTGTGGTTTCTATATCTTTTGTTTATACTTTCCCTCCATATGTACATGTAAATATAAATTATTTCTGTATATTTATACATATATAAACATATACACATACACATCTATTTATGTATATACATATATATGTATTTAGATACAGATGGATGGAGTGAATCTGGGTCAACAGCAAGTACTGCAGTCTCAGCATTGCTCAGAATGAATATCCCATAATAAATGTAATAAATTTAATTATACATTCCTTGCTTCTATCTCCACGTGAGTATCCCTGCACAATGGCATGTGTACATGTGTATATAAAGAAGAATTTGCTTACAGCTGTCTGTGTTCACGCTTGCTTATGGTTGAATTGGATGGGTCCCAGAATAAAAAGAGCAGTAACTAATCCAGGAACCACCCATGGCGCTTGAAGTTGTTAAACATCAATAGGATTATCTTGAAAAACCTAAAGAGAAAAAAATGTTCTCTGGTTTCCATGCAGACAAGAGCTTGTCCTTTGATTTTTTTAAATAAATAATCTCAGTTTTTCATTGGTTTTCAAGTTGTTCTTCCTAACTCCCTGCATTTTGCTTAGGGTCTCACGGGCAAATTTAGCCAATGCAGTGACAAAACATATCACACAAATCATGCTCCTGGTTACCACATTTCTCATGTGATACAACTAGGATACTTTCCTCTTTTATCCATACCTCTGTACACTAGCCATATATCTGTTTCTTGTACTGAGATTACAGTATTAGGATTTTAATGTGCATGCAACACAGCATAGAGTTTGTTTTTAAAAAACTTGAAAAAAAAACCAAGTTATATCCAAATTCCTAAACTCAGTTGGAGATTTATATCTGAAAGCAATGTGTAAAATTTAAATTATGCAGTAATTATTATTCCATATTCCACCATTTTGCTTGAGGAAAATTTGGGTTTGCTACATACTCTTTTTAGCAAAGCAAGTGCGTTCTGACCTTGACTTTCAAACTACTGTTAAGCAATTCTTCCTAAGCTTTTAAAAGATCTCTCCTTTAGAAAGTCTAACACGAATATTTAGAGTTTTTAAGGGTTGCAAATATAAACAAGGGCATTTTCACATTTTAACAGATACAGTTGAGATAAGAAAGGCTTGGAAATAACTTTTGCATAAATATAAGCATTTTTTCTCTTCCCATCCCTGTCCCATTTGAGAATAAGTAGCAGCAAAAAATGTTTCTTAACACCCAATGGTGTACTTAGTGCTGGCAGAAGTATGTGTCTTCTATGGATTTATGGTGAGAAATGTCAATATCAAAGTGTTTGTGACAGCTCTTATCTCTGCTCTGTTGGGCTTCATGTGTATTAAAGCTGAAAGCCAACTTGCTTTTTCTTACTTAATGTTTGTTTTTTGCAGCTCAGACTATTCAACCATCACAACAAGGTCACACGAACACATGGTGGATGTTACAAATGGAATCATAAAAGTTTGGCCATTTACCTGAAATGAACCACACATGAGTGTGGTGGCTATTTAAATACTCATATCAAGAATACAAAACATGAGAGTTACAGCACTGGTTCAGACAAGGGATTCTCCTTGCCTCTACTGCTTCATACTGCTTTTCTTTCATGGGCATGAAAGATGCCCATGGAGGTGCAAAAAGAAGTAAAAGTAATAAGATATTTTATAATTAAACTGCATGGAAGTTGCTACTACCCTGAGAAATATTTGTGCATGTGGTTCATCCATTATAAACGTTGAACTCAGCCTGCATGCTGGATTGTCATTCACTGCCTTACCATTGATTGCTGCAGTGGTAACATTTCGTGAAAAATTAAATCAATTAATCAAAATTAAAATATCTTCAAAAACATTTCTGGACAATACCACCCATATATCAAATATTTTGCAGGGCATTAGAAATTAATAAGATTCTTATAATGTAACTTCTGGAATGCTAAGTCAAAACCTGCCATCCAAAATGAGAGCCGTGGTAATAATTCAGGAATCCCACACTGTCTTTGCCAGCATAAATGTGTCTGACTGCTTCTCTGTACACTCACAGAAGTTCATGAGTACCAGAAGCAGCAGTTTCTGGTGAATTGAACTTAGAAGGGATAGCATCTATGTTGTCCTGTGTTGTCACCATGCACTAATTACAGCAATAACAGTAATGTCCACCTCCTACAGCCTTTTTGTTCAATGACTTTGGTAACCTGTACAAGAGCTTTGTGAGGATGGCTATGTAATAATGGAAATAACCCACTCTTCCTCTATTTCTGTGTCTCTTGTGCTTAATTCAAAGCATGGTTCTCCACCACTTACTCTGGCTAAGCAGTATTTTGTCACACAGTTATTCATTTTAGGGGAATATCAATAATACCTGCACCTGGCAGCCACTGAACTTCTATTTCAAATGACTAAACTAGCTTCCCTAAAGAGAAACCTCACCTAGAGTCTCTGTGATCCTGAACCCCACCAGCCAATCACAGCTATAACATCTCCCTTCTGATATTGTACTACTCAGGCTAAGGCCTTGTTTACTTCCATACTGTTTCTAGGACTGCCTGGGAATGCTGTGTAATACCAAAATACAGAAAATTTAAAAAATGCTACAGAATTGATATCACTGTCAGTTCTTAAAAGTACTTTTCAGTGTAATCCACAGTAAACGATTAAGTTAAAGAACAGAGCCATTTCTATAGCATGAGTGTGATATTTCCTAACCTGCTCTGTTGTTATGCAACAAATGAAATGGGAACTGATTTATTGCAGTGCAGTTACTGGGGCTTTTATCCCACTCATTAGTACAACTTTGTCCCCCATAGCACATTATGTGCACTGACTTCCTATTTCCCTCCTCTCCATCTTCCCTAATTCAGGACAAAGATGTGCTCATCCTTGACAGTAGCACAGTTTTATAGATTTTTAAGTCTGAAAAGGATCATTCTATTATATATTATCAGACAGCTAGGATATCATTTAAGTTACCACATTCTAGGCTAGTACTTGTTAGAGATTCTCACACTCAGAAGACATGCAAGCAAATGAAAACACAAGTTTCTGCAAAGTCCCATTTGTAATCTGTACTGCTAAAATAAAACCTCAATTGAATTACTTGTAAAGGACAATAATACAGGGTGAATGGATTGAGAGCAGCCCTATGGAGAAGGGCTTGGAGGTGCTGATGGGTGAGAGCTGGACATGCCCCAGCCATGGCACTCACAGCCCAGAGAGCCAAACGTGTCCTGGGCTGCATCCAGAGCCCCGTGGGCAGCAGGGGAGGGAGGGGATTCTGCCCCTCTGCTCTGCTCTGCTGAGACTGTAGTGGATCTAGTGCTGGCCAAATGCCAGTGCACCCACTAGAAGTATTTATTTGTTTTTTGCTGTGAGATAAGGATTAGGAGGAGGGCAAAAGTGGGTTTAAAACATTAAAGGGTATAAAGAAAGCTTTATTAATAGAACTAAAACAAAAATAATAAGAAATCAGAATAAACCTTCAGAGCACTTCTCTTCCCCCCACCTCTTCTTTTATTTGACCACTGGCAATGTAAAGATACAAAATCTCTCATTTACCACCTCTAAAATAGTCTTTTTTCAGTTCACTTAGGGAGAGGAGTCTCTCTTTCCATGCCATGGAGACTTTTCCACAAGAAACAGTTCTCTAATGGCTTTCACAAACAGCAAACCTGCATTCATGAAGTCCCTCCTGCATTTGGTAGCCTTCCCACAGTTACCAAACATCAGTTGTCTCAGCTTATTGGGGTGCAGTTTTAAGGATGAGCTGCTTTTACACAGAAATAAAAATTTTCTTCACCCATTTCTAAGAACAGAGCTTTTCTTTTTCTTCCTTGGGGGCAAAGAGTCTTCATTGCTCTTATCTCTCACTGTTGAAGCTTCTCATTGGATTGAAATTATTTCAACATCTTTGTTTCAGCACGGGTGCCTTTGCTCATGCCTGTAGTTTGAATGCTGCATTCCCCCATGCTTTCATGAATTATATAAATATTTTAATGCATCATAGCCCATCACCATGGCCTTACAAAAGAATTTCAACTCAAGACTAAGGCATGCCTTCATTTTCCTCCTATCTGGGATTTGACTTTTTCTTCACTGACCTCTGTGTTGTTTTCTCTACATGTCTTCATCCTTTTCTCTCACTCAAGCGAAGATTGATGCCTGTCAGTTTCATCTGAGCACTGAAAAAGTTAATATCTCACCTGGTTATGTGATCTCTGCCAGGTGACAGCCTTGGAGCCACTCACGGTGTTGATTTCGGCTCCAGCTGCTCAGGGGTTGGGCCAGAATGGTGGTTTGGCTGGTTTGTATTTGCCATGGCTGTTTTCCAGACCCTGCTGCCTTCAAATCTAGCCACTGGGCTGTTGTTCTGCATGGACCACAGAACCTTTCCTGGGTTTAGCCACATGATTTCCTGCGGTGCCATCAGGATGGCTGGGTGGTTCACAGCCAGGCCAGGGCATTGCCCTGGTGCTGTGCTGGGGGCTTTGCCAGGCTCAGAGGCAGTAGGATTATTTAGCAGTCACACAGCAGCCCAACCAGCCCAGAGCTCAGCAAAGCTGGCCCAGGTTTGTTTCCCTTGTCCCACCCCATCCCAGCTGGGTGTGGGCCTGGCCCGACCTCCTGTCAAGAGGATGGGCAGGTGTCCCCTCATTGCAAAAAGCAGGATTTAAAAAGAGAACTTTTCCCAGTTTTCTCCTCTCTTGAATATGGTTTATAGAGCATGTCCACCTTCTCTGATTGGTTCTGTCAAGCACGAAGGAAATTGTATTTCCACAGAGATGGTCACTAACATAGCTGACCTTTTTTTCTTTACCAAAATTTCAGCTAAGTCAAACTGAAGACAGAGACCTACCTGGAGTACAGCATCCAGCTCTGGGGCCACCAACATATGAACATGGTCCTGTTGGAGCAAATCTAGAGTAGTCCATGAAATCCATCTAGAGGGTTGGAGCACTTCTGATATGGAGACAGACTGAGAGAGCTGGGATTGTTCAGCCTGGAGAAAACTCTGGGGAGTCTTCTAACACCTTCTAGTACCTTAAGAGGACCTTCAAGAGAGCTGGAGACAGACTTTGGACAAGAGCACAGAGTGACAGGACAAGGAAAATGGCTTCAAACTGACTTCAAATGGCTTTAAAGAGGAAAGGTTTTCATTAGCTATTAGCAAGAAATTCTTTACTGTGAGGGTGGTGGAATGCTGGAATAGGTTGGCCTGATAAGTTGTGGATGCCTCATTAGAACAGTCTTTTGTGGATGTGGCAACAGAAAGGAATTCCAGTTTCTAAGGACCTTGTTGTGTTTCAGTTTCTGATCTACTTATTTATATTTTACATAATTTTGGTGGTTCTGGTGATTGAACAGGCAAAGTTGTGTCTTGCTGAAGTTCATATAAGGTAACTCTCAATAAGTTACATTAAATTAAATCCTGCAACATCAGAAATAAAAAATATCTTAGTTCACAGTTTTCCCATGAAGCACCATCTCTTGAAATACTTCTTTCTCTCTCAAGAATACAGGAAATAAAGGTAGCTCAGATCCACCCATTCAGGTATTTGTAGCATGTGTTGGTTTCTGTTGAGTGATTATTCTGTGACTATTTAGCAATACTTTTCTTCCTTGAGCACAGGTGGTAGTACTCCAAACTAAGAAAATGTAAAGGATGAAGGGGCATTTTTAAAGTGTTATGATATGAAGATTACAAGCTGAGAAATAAACGTCATATTATTAGTATTATTATTATTATAAGTCTTGGTATCCCTTACAACATTGGGTCATAATCTCTTTTTTATACAGTTAAATGACAAAATGATGCCAATGATGATGTGCTAAAAGGAAAAAAAAACAAAAAAACAAGCAAACAAACAAAAAGAAATTAAAACAAAAACAAAACATAACCATGGATCTTGTAATATTTCCAGTAGCGGTGGACAATCAGAAAATTACAACAGTTATAAATACTACAGAATCTGGATGTTTCCCTTTCCCTTTCCGCTTTCCCTTTTCCCTTTCCCTTTCCCTTTCCCTTTCCCTTTCCCTTTCCCTTTCCCTTTCCCTTTCCCTTTCCCTTTCCCTTTCCCTTTCCCTTCTTTCCCTTTCCCTTTCCCTTTCCCTTTCCCTTTCCCTTTCCCTTTCCCTTTCCCTTTCCCTTTCCCTTTCCCTTTCCCTTTCCCTTTCCCTTTCCCTTTCCCTTTCCCTTTCCCTTTCCCTTTCCCTTTCCCTTTCCCTTTCCCTTTCCCTTCTTTCCCTTCTTTCCCTTCTTTCCCTTTCCCTCCCACAGTCATATGTGTGTCAAAGAAAGTTATCTCACATTTCTCACCCCTTGCATGCACACATACACACAACTTACACACACACATAAATAAATAGAATTGCTTATATAAAAAGTGTTCAAGGAAAAGGTTGCGCTTGCCTGAAGCAGAGGCCAGATGCTTTGACTTCCAGCTTTCTTCCATCAAAGCTGTGCAGTTTCGAAATTAAAATCTGCAGCAATAATGAAACATATTAAAATGCATGCAAAGTCTTGAGGGCTTATAATATGCTAAAAACTAGCAATGCATGTTTACATCCATATATCAACTTGGATGTGCTGAAAAGATTTAAAGTGTAAAATATGCAAATATGTGTCATATTGTCACACTTGGTCTCCCTAATGGAACTCCCTTTCATCTCAACTCTCCTTAATTTCATGAATATTGCATGCCCCTCACACCTTTTACTCCTGCTGTTGCTAGGCTGAGAAGATTATGAAAATATGTTAATAGTAACTTTCATCAAACAAAAGTTGCAATATTGAAAATAATAAAAAAAGTACCTTAAAATACAAATGCTTGAGATTTTTAGCTAATTTTTTTCCCACTGGAAACTCGGAGCACAACCAGCCAATTAAATTAATAAGGAAATAGTGGGAAAATTTAAAAAAATATGTATATAAGTTAATGAATTCAGCAAATATTTGTGTGCATGTGTGTGTGCATGTGCATGTAAACATGACAAACATCTTGAGAAGTCTCTCTAGACAAAGAACATGGGAAAGATTTTGGCATTGCCATATTTTTGTTTAAGTGCCATAATTTTTCCTTTTCTTTCCTTTTTTTTCTAATTTTCAAGGACTGCTAAACAAGTTTAAGTAGATTTTCTCTCACTTTTATTATATAATGCTATTCTTCTAAAGTTTTCAGAAACCATCACTCCATTAATAAACAGAGCTCACTGGAGGTGTGGGGCCAAACATTTGAGCTAAAATATTTTTTTTTTTAATAATAGCTCAACTATGAATTTCAAATTCACGTCTGATTACTTGTAGATAGTTTCTTTGCTTTCAAAGTGGAGACTCGAGGAGAGGAGAGGAGAGGAGAGGAGAGGAGAGGAGAGGAGAGGAGAGGAGAGGAGAGGAGAGGAGAGGAGAGGAGAGGAGAGGAGAGGAGAGGAGAGGAGAGGAGAGGAGAGGAGAGGAGAGGAGAGGAGAGGAGAGGAGAGGAGAGGAGAGGAGAGGAGAGGAGAGGAGAGGAGAGGAGAGGAGAGGAGAGGAGAGGAGAGGAGAGGAGAGGAGAGGAGAGGAGAGGAGAGGAGAGGAGAGGAGAGGAGAGGAGAGGAGAGGAGAGGAGAGGAGAGGAGAGGAGAGGAGAGGAGAGGAGAGGAGAGGAGAGGAGAGGAGAGGAGAGGAGAGGAGAGGAGAGGAGAGGAGAGGAGAGGAGAGGAGAGGAGAGGAGAGGAGAGGAGAGGAGAGGAGAGGTCAAAAACCTCTTAGTTGACACAGACATTGTACAGGCAGTGATTAGGCATCATTTTAACAAAGTCAAAGGATGGCTTAAAAGATTATTGGCTTTCTGGGCTGTGAGTGAGCAATGTCAGTTCATGTCAAGCTTCTTGTCAACCAACACCTCCAAGTCCCTTCTACTCAGAGCTGCTCTCAATACATTATTCAAAGAAGAAATTTCAGCTCCTCCTCAATTCATGTGTCAAGACATTAGGCTGGTGAGAATTTTGACAGAAAAACAGGTAGAAGTTGGATTATTTCAAACACCTTTCAGAAACCTCTCCGCACTTCATCACTGCGCTACTATGGTTGCTGTCGACAGATGGCATGGTGAAACCTCTCTGTAATAATCATGTAACTTTCTAAAACTGTTCCTTTTATTATCTGTCCTAAGCTCATCTATTTTTAACTACTGAGATTTATTATAAATGGAATAGCACAGCTTATAAGGTCGGGTAACCCTTGATTACAGCTACTGTAAATCAACCTAGATTCATTTTAATGAGACACATAATTTTTTTTCCTTTTTTTTTTTTCCTTCATTTTAAAGAGTTTATTAAAGAACAAACTTTTCATTGATTGTGCCCATTGATTGTGCATGATCATTTTTTCAGTTTCTTTTCCCACAATTTCAACCCATGAACTTTCACAGCTTATTTCCAGAAACTCTGAGAGTTTTAATTTTCCTTTTCTTCTTCCTTTTTTCCCTTTTTTTTTTTTTTGGCTGAATTATTGGAAATCTAAATAGAGCTGTTGATGTTTGAAGTGGAAGTATACTTGAAACAATGGAATGTATCCTACTGAGAGCTCTGTAAATCTAAAATTTTGGGATACACAGAATGGGTTATATAAATAAAGCCATATGGATCAGACAATGAAAGCATTGTAAGCACTTCTGCTGCAATTTAAAGGGCTTTTACTCTGCATTAATTAACAATAATCCCATGGGTTGGGTATCTCAGACTAATGGAACTGGAAGTTCTCGAAGCAGAAGTTCCAGGAGAGGGCATTGCCCAAGCACTCATAACTCATTCTGGGGCTCTGATGAGAGGTCTGAGGTTCAGACTGACACTATGTCTGCTCTTAAATTCCCTGGAAAAGTCTTATCCTCCAGCAGGGATCTGGCTGAAAAAAATGACTACTGGAATTTCAAAACTGGACACAGACTTAGCATCAGGGGTTTCCATTCAGAGAGCGTTTTAATTAGGTATCAGTAGGATTGCTTGCTCAAGGTGTCTTTGGTCCTGTGTATGATACAGTCTTGGCTGAAAAACAGGTCTGTGTCTATTGAAGAGAAGAAAACCAGCCTTTCATCTTCACTGATACACTATTTTGCATCCATTCTTTTGAGAGTTCTCATTGCTGAATTGAATCTCCCTGGGCTGCTGCAGACCATTTCTGACATTCTAGCTGAATGAAAACTACTGACAGGATAAGGTAAAAGTGCCTGCCTCTTTCTCCCAGGTAATGCTGTCTTCTTTTTATCTGTATGAAGAAATCTCCACATTTGAAAATGTGTGTGCATATATGTGTATTCCTTTAAGAGACTTTATTTCTTAGCAAGGCTTCTGAAGAGTCTATTTCTTTTAATTTTTCATAAAGTGTAGCTTATGAAAAATTTAAATGAAATCATTTAGTAGTGATTGCTCCATAAACACAACATGAACTCCTTTAAAATTCCAATTATATAGGAGCTCACCTTTTTAAGTGGTTTTGAATGAAAATAGCGAAGTGCAACTACATTCCTTTCAGATGGATGCGGTGTAAAACCAAGGGCTTGACAAATTTCAACCATTAGAAATCTATGGTTTCCCCCACACACCTCATGCAAATACAGTGTGTATAGCCAGATTATTTGGCTAAATTCCAAATGGAATAATTACATTCTATCTACTTAAAATGCTCCCTTCACTTTCACTTGCAGGCAATATTCTTCTTCCTTTCCTCCCCTCTGACAATGAAGCGTTCCACCATGGAGTTAGTGGCATTTTATGGTTGGTAAAATAAGACTGGTCCTGCACATACACACGAGCAGGAGACAATAGGAGAGAAGCTGACAAGTTCACAGACTGCTGACAGACAGATACTGAATTATGGTATCATGGTCAGTGTGAGATGTATGTAGAGAGCACATCAAGATGGTTCCACCTGAGTCAATAAAGTTCTGTTAGTTTACACCCTTTAGAAGATTAAAACGAATAGAATTAGAAAACACAGGTCTAATCCTGACCTTCCTGAAACATAAAATGGGATCAAATCCTTCAAGGTAGACCAACTTAACACACGGCAAATATGACCAAAAGCAAAATATTTTACTTCACTGCCTTCAGGAAGAAGACACTTGTATTTAACCTCAGGCATGTACTCTGTTTTTTGTGAAAAGAGTAACTTGTTGGAACAGAGAAGTTAATTTCAATTTTTGTGTGAGAGCCAAACTCATTCTAATAGTATTGAACAACTTAAATGAGAAGTGATGTGCTTTTAAACACAAACTTGCAGCAAAGTTTCAGCATAAATATTTCTGAATTTGAGCACAAATTCACTCTTTCTATTGGTCTGACAGTATACTTAGTAGCACACCCTTTATCATGCTTTTTGAGTACATTCACTGTTCCTGAGGATAATTGCCCTTTTACTAACATGTATATAAAGAGAAAACGCTTGTCAGAATTTTTGTACTAAACCAAGCAAAAAGGAGATAGATAATGTTTTCTCAGATTTAGAAAATATACTGGCAAACACATTTTTCTATTATTCAACAAGCCTGATTTTTAACTGTAGAATGAGCGTGTTACCTCTTGCTTCTCATCAGCTAGGGAGAGTAATTCATTCCTTCTCCTTTTACAATGTCTCTTTACATATCTTTGGGCAGATATTTTATGTCTCTCCTCAATCTCTTTTTTGCCAGACTGAACATGGCCAGCTCTGTTAACCTTTCCTCAAACTGGTGGCATTACTTTCCAGTCCTTTTTATTATTCTCTTTCTCTTCTCAGAAACCATTCCAATCATTCTTTTCTTTTTGAAATATAGTGCATAATACCCCATTGTGGCATTAGTTTCCTGGAAAGCAAAGAGGGAGAAAAAGAGAGAAAGAGGAACATGTCAACATTTGTGAGTCCAAAAGTGAAGTTCATTGCAATTTAACTGTATGGGCTCAGCATGTCTGAAAAGTTTCAGGATTTACCTTTTATGAAAATACTATAGATGCGATTGAAATCAGTGTGGTGATAATTAAAGTATTAAAAATATGCAGATAATTTCAACTATGTAACTTTTTTTTTTACTACCTAGCCTACATAATGCCACTAACCATGCATGTGAGGTTTTGATCCTGCAAAGCTTAATATAAATGACCAATTAACCATGCTCATCTTCCTGGGCCTTTCATCTACCATGTGAGAAAGGCTACAAATGTCCCTGGACCAATATAACATGCAAGCCAATCCTGAAATGGAAATATTATTTTCCTAAGATTCTTTTGATGATTTGTTGCCACACTTCTCCATGGGTAGCATTCCCTGAGCCTGTATTTACAGCGTGTAACTGATGATTTTACCTCTTATTTTTCTTTAAAAATTTATTTTCACTGATTTAATGTCATTCCTTCACATATCCAAGACTGTATTTTCTTTCCAGATGAGATTCTTGGAAGATATTAGTTACCTCTGGAGGAAGTTAATGCATGCTGCTCCCCAGGTTGCTAGCCAAAGCCCAGGACCTCAGGGAAGTTGCCTGTGAACTTCACACTGCATGACAGCAAGTGTCAGACACAGTCAAGTTGGGTCCGCAATTCCAGGCACAGATTAGATAATTGTCTGGGCAAATGTCAAACGATAACTGTGTGTGTACATAATTATCCAATCTGCACATGTAACCCTCTTAATGCTTGCAAATTAGGCATGCAACTTCATCTACAAGTTACTTGAATGTGTTTTCACACTCATCTAGTTAAAAAGTCAGGCATACAAACTGTAATAATTATGCTATTGCTATGATTCTGCTCTCGCTTGTGAGAGTCTAGATTGCACATTTTCATTCAGTGACAATTCTCAGTCTTTTGAGTAGAATCAGGTGCTCGGGTTTTAGTTTCATTCTCTGAATTTTAGATGCACTACGGAAACTGCAAGTGGAATCCCATTTAAAATGTGATTGAAACCATCACCTGTTAAACTATTTGTTTCTTTCTGTATTGTCTGGCTTAAGCCAGAAGAAAATTAAAATATATATTTATGCTATGTGCTGAGCTTTAAGTTATTAAGCCCCCAAATCAATGTATTCATACTTTTTTCTTTACTTTCTGTAATCCTCTCTGCTGGACCTACAAAAATAGACTAAAACATTTCAGCTTCTGTTTACACTTGTAATCCCCTTCTCATTCTCATTCAGAGCACTCATAGACATGCTGATGGAAAGCCCATTGAAATCCACAGAAAAGATTTCCTTTGACACCAGTGATCACTGAATCAGGACACAAGTTGCCCAGACTGCCAGGGATTCATTCTGCTCCTTGTCCTGAAAGACAGAAAAATAGTTTTGCATTTGCTTATGCAGCAGAGAAGAGCATTCCAATGCATTTGAAGTGTAGTATTAATTAACACCGTACTAAAGAAAACAAATTTTCTGCCCCCTGGAGTCGCACTGAAATGCTTCCTCCAAATTCTGGAATATAACTATCCTTTTCCCAGTTCATTTGGACCTTCTCATGAGTGCTTAAAAATGGATGCAAAATGTTCTGTCACACTTCTCCTGGCAGACTCTTTTAAGGAGTGTAGATTAAATTTCATCAGCCCTTGCTGATTTGACAATGTTCAGGTTATTCCATATTCTTTAACCCGTGCTATTCTAATTTTGCCTTGTGGCCTCTTTCTCCCTTCGCTAACTATCACTGCCTTTTCACTGACTCAAGCATCAAACCCATCAAGCTCAAGCATCAAACTCATCAAGCATTTCAGAACTCTCCTTACCATCTAATATCTGCTTCTTCCCCTTCTGCTAAGTAGCTGACTTAGCATTTTCTTTTGTCCATGCTTCATTTCTTAGACTCTTGGAGAACTTTCTCTTGATCCATTTTACTTCCTTTGCTAATAACACCTCATTTTGTGCCTTTGACTTTCTGACTTCTGCTCTTACATGTCCTTACTTTTCTCCTGTAAGGGACCCTGTGTCAGAGACTGTGAACTAATTTCCACTGTGCTGTTTCACATTTGAATAGATTGTTAAATATTTAAACAGCAAAGTTCTTCTTGCGGTTGTTAAATCAGTATTAAGTGATAGTCAGAGTGAGTATTCAGGGAATAGAAGGGTCCTCTGACTCACAGTCTAAAGTAAATTGCACTGGGGACAAAAAGCTTTTTAAAACGGAGATATTGTACTTAATTGGAGACTTTCATACTTTTCTTCCTCTACAGGCAGCTTTAGTGTCAGTTTTTCTGTTACTTAAGAAGTAAATAAAGAGTTCCAGTTTATTTTTTAATAAAATAATGTGGTTGAAAGTAACACATGAAGAAACAAATTTATGTATTTTTCTCTCTCAAAATTTTCAATTGGATATTTTTACTGCTTCTGTTGAGATCCTGAAACATTCAAAATTGATAAGAAATATAATTTGGAAATATTTTGACTGAAAAATAAAAAAAAAAAGTTTTGGTTTCAGGGCAAGAGAAAAAATGTTCTGCGCTTTTCTTAATAGCTAGACTGTATTTTAAATCACAGTTGTTGGTTTTGGAGTTTTTTTATTTTATTCCTCCCTGCACAATAGTATTTAAATTAAAGGATGTTTTTCTACTAAAATAAACAGAAAAAAACAGAAAAACAAACAAGCAAAAGCCCCTCAAAAAACACATCATTTTCCCCAGATTCTCAGAATTCTACAGGGGAATAAATAATTTTCAGTTCAAAGACACAGTTTATCCCTTTAGCTACATATACTGCTGACTATAACACCTCTCCTCTCACACCCTAGCCAGCAGAGATGGACACTGCAGAGAAAAATCTTTGAGTACAAGGCTGTGTCTGCACTTCCAGGAATGTAAAGCTCTTTTTGGGCTGCATGGGCACTTGTAGAACAGAAACCAAAATGCTTCCTTCCACTACTCTGGATCTGAAGTTTGTAAAGATGTTTCTGATGCAAGACCAGAAGATGAAACGTGTGGTTTGTCACTGCCTCAAGTAAGGCATCCACTGTCACATATGGATTGGTGTGCACATTCCAGCAGATTTGTAATGAAGTTTAAATGCCTAAGGCTATAAATATATGACTAACTGTCTAAAAGTGTCTGAGCAGGTTAAGTATACAATTTCTCTTAAAAGAAGTTCATCTAAAAATCTCACAAAGCTCCTAATGGATTTTTTTATCAATATGATACCAATTATATTTACATTATGATACAGAGTAAAAGGGGGTAATTTGTCTCTTGGGAAGGCTGAGGAGAGAATGTAGCATCCCAAAAGGTATTTACAAGAGAATAAAGTGGATAACAGCCTTTATTCACATGCTTGAAAGTCAGAATTCACTGCTTGTTCTAAAATAACTTCCAATTTTGAAGTTAACAATTGCTCACATAACAATCCTATATCTTCAGTATCAAATGGTCTTTGTCATGTCTGGATAGAAATCTATTGGTCTTGGCTTCATAAGCTGAGATGGTTTTTCTTCTACATTCAATACAGGGTGGATTTTCATACTGAGAAGAAGAAGGGAACATCTTTAAAGAAAAGAATTACAACATTCCAGATGCTGCAGCTGTGTTTTACATTGTGTTCTTTTTTCCTTTTCCTTTAGTTTTCCTCCCTCTAGATCTATTTTTGCTTTGTTTTCCTTTCTCTCCCAGACAGTAAAGGAATTGACGAGACTGAGAATTTACCTTCAGCAATGGCTACAGTTCTGCTGTGCTTGTCAAAATCTGTATGGACACTGATTATTGCCAGAGGGGTTTTAGGTTGTTTTGTTTCTTTTTTTTTCTTTCTGTATAATTTATTGGTGATCTAACTCTGTCAAGGTAAAGGTCATATTCTACTCACAGAGTTAAAAAAAACAGATTTTTTAACAAAATATTTACAATATTTGTTTTTCTACATCACAGATGAGCAAGAGTTTGAGGGGAAAAAATAAAGAGATGATCTTGGGAAGGGAAGGGGTGGGAAAGGAAGGGAAGGGGCGGGAAGGGGCGGGAAGGGAAGGGAAGGGAAGGGAAGGGAAGGGAAGGGAAGGGAAGGGAAGGGAAGGGAAGGGAAGGGAAGGGAAGGGAAGGGAAGGGAAGGGAAGGGAAGGGAAGGGAAGGGAAGGGAAGGGAAGGGAAGGGAAGGGAAGGGAAGGGAAGGGAAGGGAAGGGAAGGGAAGGGAAGGGAAGGGAAGGGAAGGGAAGGGAAGGGAAGGGAAGGGAAAAATTCACTGCTGCCAGGAAAAAGAGTTACTGTATTTAACTTTCTGGCTTTATCTTATGACTGCTATTCCTGATTTCTTCAGATTAAAGTAAAATGGAACAGCTCCATAAGGTAAACCTTCTACTTTGTAATACAAAAATCTGTATGTATTTAATTAATTAAACTAGTAGTAATATATTAAAAAAAAAAAAAAAAACCAAAAAAACCCTGATACTTCTTATCATTAAATAAAACCCACAGAGGTATAATTAAAAAGATTTGAATAATCTGTTCTATTTATTCTGCGTTTACCCCTCTACCCTATAAAATGCAATAATCATAGTGTCATCTTCTGTAAAATGACTTGGAATAATGGTAGTTTGGAAGACCAGGAAAGTTAGGAAACACGTAACAAATATATACGAATGATGACCTAGATGCACAGTAAAAGAAAACCTTGCTTTAATATTAATTCACATTTATGCTTAAAAATATTTTAGAAGTTTTGACTGTCAGAATAAATAGTTCTTTCTCAAAAACTATGTATTTAATTTATCTATTTTAATATAAACTACATTTATTTTCCAGACTGTATCAGCTATTGGTCTTCTCCCCTGACTGACCTGACAGACTGCATGACCCTCAGTGATCTCTAAGAGGTCTTTGCCCAATATCACTTCTCAGTCTGTTGCAAACATTGAACCAGACATCCTTTGGGACCTCAGAAATTATTCCAGAAATACCTCTTTAAATGAACACTGAGAAAGGTCTTGGCTACACCCTCTGCATGTGAGCACAACTTTGGCAAAGGATGGAGCTAAGGACTAATTGTTGAAGTCAAGACATCTCCCTGTTGCTGTTTGTTTTGCTTGATCAGTGGCTGGGTGAGTGTGGGGGAGAAGCCTGGGTATGTTCATCCATTACATTTTCGTACCCAGAATGGAGACACAGCCTCTCCCAGCCTTTCCAGGTGAGAACGTTGATGCAGTTGCCTTTAAATGGAAGATACTACTCTTTTCAAATCAATCACAAAATTCTTTACAGGCTCTGAATCTTATCACTGTTGTACACATTTTTAGATGTGTAAATATACAAAACCTTTCCTCAAAATAAACAATAGAGATGTAGCAAGAGATCTTAAAAATGGTATGATTTATTAAAATATATAAATATATCTACATATATAAGCATATATATGTATATATATAAGAAAACCCAGAGGAATTTGCTTGCAGAAACATGGAGATTTTTTTTTTTGTGGTTAAATATCTTTTTTTTTCTTTTTTTTCCAAATTCAATTTTGAGTGAGTGTGAACAAGAAATAGATCAAAGTTGTTATCTGGAATGTTTCTTGTGTGTTGGTGCATTAAGCCAGCCCAGGTTTGGAAACTGCAGAGAACCATGGTGCTTTTTTGCACAGTGAACTCAGAAGAGCTTTCATAGAGATTTCTTTAATATTTTTCTGGTTTTATTTCTTGTGGTTTCTACTGTGGTTTACCAACTGCTCCGAATGCTTTCAAGTTTTAGTCCCACTCTCCACTGGAGCTTTCCCTTACCTATTATATTAGTACTCCAGTGGCTGCTGGAGTTTTTCTCCCTTTTCATATTTCCTTTGTCCTGTCTATTTTTAATATCCACTCCCGAGCCCGTCTCCACAGTAAACCGCACAAACCACATGGCCACATCTGTGGTTTTGTTCATTTTGAGTGTTTAGAATTATACTGTTGTACTTCTCTTTTTTTTGATCAACTGTTTTTCTTTCCTCAGTTATGTTTTATCAGCAAATTTCATGTCCTTTGTGTGTATTTTATGCCTACCTTTGAGTTGCTGGTACATAAACTGAACACAATTGGTTCTTGTACTGATCCTGTTATCACAAGGGACACTTGAAAACCTCAGTTACCCCAAAATTGTGGACACTGCAGTTTTAGCATCTTTCTAAACAGTAAGAAAGCTTATTTTTGCAGGTTACCAAGTTTTCATTAAAAAAATATATATTGCTTTTTTTTTTTTTTCTTCTTCTTTCCCTTGTATTGCTAGGGTGGCCTTAGACTAAGTAAGATAATATGCTGTTTTCTTTTTAAAGGTGAGCTGAAAAAACTAAAGTTGAAATTGAGTTAAGTTTGATTTATGTGTTTTGTGTGCCCCACCAGCCAGTCTGTGGGGAAATTCATCATGTGGAAAAGATGTAGATAGCCTTTTCTGAACTGAAGGTTACTCTGTGTTGAACTCCTGCAGCTCCTGGCATGCTGACACAAAACTGAGAATACATCACAGTTGCATTGCAGATACTCCAATATCAAGCCCCTAAACCAGTACACAAGGTTTTATTAGGTAATCTTTACTTTACTGCGAGTGTTGTCACATATACTATTAGAAGTTGGATATCAATATTTAAGCTCAGGGTCACACAGAAATTGCAAACCTTTGCACACAGATGGCAAAGGTGTAGATTGTTGACTAGGTTTTCTTGGGATAGACAAGTTGGGGTTTGTGTGTATAACTGCATGTGTAAGAGAGGATAATATATCCAATTTTCTTGATGCCTATCCCTATAATCTTTACAAGTAAGCAATTGAGGGAATCTTGAACACAAAGCAGCTAAATTAAGGTCATAGAGAATGTAGCAAATGCCATCATTTCATAACTTTAATGTTTAACTTTGCAAGCTTGATGATCTTCTAATTTGTTGTTGTATGAAATTTAGTAAAAGAAAAAACAAACAAGAAACACCAACAAACAAAGAAACAAAAATCCCCAAAACAAAACAAAAGCCAAACCAAACTAAAACAAAAATACAAAACAAATAAAGAAAACCAGCCTTTCTCCCAGGATTAAATTATACTGCACAATGACACCTTGTGTAATTGTATCAAGTTTACTCATTAAAATTTCAGCTTCCATTTGGGCTAAGAAGGTATCCAGTGATGAAGCAGAGGATTATTTTTATCCTTGTTAAAAATCATACTCAAGCTTTTTACATTTCTTCCTCACAAAGGATGAATGGATAGCTATTGGTGAATTCTGGAAGGAAATCACCCCCACTTAGAACCATCTCCCTGTTGACATCACCCCTATGATTACAACCTGTCTGCATTTATGTTTATTCAGCAGTCTTGTTTTCATCTTCCTCACTGCTGTTGGTGACTGTTTTGTCCAGAAAATCATCATCATCTTCAGAATTTAATTTCTATTCTCCTGTCTGCTGATAATTTTACCCCTCTCCCTTATGTTCTCATTTTCCTTTCTTTAATCTCATCACCAACCACCTTCAGAGCTTGAATTCTTACTCTTCTGTCCCAAAGTGAGTCGGAATGAGAAAAATGGAATCACTATGAGGTCCCTGTGTGTGAGATTCCTGTTTGTACCTCTAGAAGAGGTGATGTGAGCTTGTTTGTATCTCTGTTCACAAGCACCCTGATAATTTTCTCTGATGTCTCCAGTTTCTCATCTCTTTCTGTTCCACTATACCTCGTTGCCTTTGAGTTAGTCTGAGTCAAACAGAAGAACTGGTTCTAGTTCTTTTCCAACTGATCTGACCCCACAGAAAGCATTTTCAGGTAATCAGAAGGAAGGGCAGGAGCAGGAGACATCTCAAACATTGTCCACCACTTTATAAAGCTAATCCATGGACCTCCATTTCCATGGAGATCCCATGCAGGGAAAGAAGAGTGCCCAGTTCACAGAGGTTCATAAGACAAAGTAGGTCGTAAGCTGACAAATTCCTCTTCTCTTTATTTGTCTGTTGGCTTGATTTTAACACAAGGAAAATACTGGGGGAAAAAAAAGAAGGAAAAAAATAAAGCAAAAAAAAAGCCTGAAGCAGGTGAAAAGAGGTAAAAAAGGATGTTGAAAAACAGAAGAAAAATTAAAACCTTGATTATATGCATTGTTAGCAGTTTTGTCTACCATACATACAGTAAATGTCAAGCAGTGCAACTTATCTGAATTAGAGACTTAAGATACATTTTTTATTAGCAGAATGGAACATCCTAAGCTTTTGCAAGAGCTGACATTTATAATGTATTTGTACTTTTATGCACAAACAATGGATAAAAAAATGAACATAAGCCTTCAATACCTCATTTCTATCCTCCCCCTTCCCATGCCTTAAATATATCCACTCGACACTTAAATAAAATAAAGTTAAATACGTTCAGTTGTAATGACAATGTGATGTAGATTGTTTTTGCCAAATTCAAGCTTGGAGGAAAATTATTTTCCTCTTGCTAGAAGAATTGCACACTAATTAACCCTCTGGAAATAACTGTTTAAAATTAGGAGTGAGCTAGAAATTTAAAGAAGCATTTTTACATAGCTTATCTTAGTTAATTTTTTTAATGTGTAAAAATGTTTGAGGATTACTTTATTTTTCTTTCTTTCCTCATCCCTCCTCCCTCCTTCTGTCTGATGTAGGCCAAATCCTGCCAGGCAGATTAACAGAAACTCAATAGGCCAAATTCCAATGTGGTTTAAATAGGAGGTAAATTGGCAATATAAACAAGAGTAATTTACATACTGAATGTTAGGAGCTGTTGAAAGAATTGTGTGGAGGAAGTCACTCACAGTGAGTATCAGGGTTTTTTAGTCCAGCAGAACCTGGAAACCATGCCATAAAACACTGAATACCATTTAATGCTATTGTATATATTAATATTAATATGGCCAGAGCTTATAAACTAATCCAATAAGAGTAGAAAGGGAAAAGCAACCTCCAGAGTTAGTTTTTCTTAATTTTCTCATCTTTGGGTTGTTGAGATATGTGTTTATCTTCTATTTATTTGGGTTTAGTCCTATTCAATGATTTATTTTTTGGTCTGGATGACTATGTTTTAAATTTGTAGGTGGAATCAGAACTTTAGAGACAACAAATGTTTTACAGCACACGTTTATATTTCAAAGTGAATTTTAGAAAGCTCAGGGAAGGAATTCTCTGCAGTAGAAGGAAATGTATTTTTTTAAAACCCATGATTGTAAAAATATAGGATAGAAATCTATTGCTTCAGCAACAGATGATCAGGAAAAAAAAAAAGTCCTGACTTCTTAATGAATCTTTAGATGAATATAACCAGTCATAGGGCAGTGTTGAAATATATAATTGAAATTCATCCCTACAAAACCTTCTCAGCTTTTGGCCTCAGCAAGAACATTGTCCAATTTAGATGTTGCCTTTATGGTTTATTAGGGGGGTATTAACAAAGATGGAGGCCAGAAATTAGATTCCCAAGAAACATCGCCTAGGACAGAACGTGGAGTGGAAGTTTCTCAGCCTAGGAGTGAAGAAGATCGTAATCAGTCTTAAGAGAATGGAATAACCTTTGTTTTTCATCATCCTGATACACTGAAAAAGACAAAAATGTTCTAAAATCTAACAGGGAAAATTTACTTCAGATATTAGGAGAAGCTCTTGACAGTGAGGAGGGGAAGCAGTAGGAAATGTCTGCAGAAGCTGTGCCGTGTCCAACCTTGACAGCCCCAGAGATGAGATTACAGAAACATCTGTAAGGCAGCAACAGTGACAGCCAGCCAGGCGTGGGAACAGGAGCTGGAATTCCATCCTCAGGAGGTGTGAGGGACCCCCTTCTGCCAGGGGAAAATGTCGTGGCTTCCAGGGGATTCCATGATGTTGTGGGCAATGACAGGAAGTCATTTGGATGGCTAAATGGAAGTACAGTGCTGCCTGTGAAAAGTTATTTGCTTAGCAGGGTTGGAGAGTCTGCTCTTAAGTAGCCATGCTGAATACTTTTATTATTTCTAATCCATATTTTTTAGTGGTGTATCTCATTCTGTTCTGTTGCACATAGGAAAGACAAGACAGACAAGAGTATTATAGCCCATCGTATTCATTATGCTTTTTATTCCTGTGCTTTGAGATGAGTTTCATACTGCTCTGAAGTAAAAATTACAGTCACCATCAGAAGTTAACTCACATTTTAGGTCACTGAGTCATTGGTCAGAGGTTCCTATCTCTTTTTACTAACTAAAGAGAGAACCTTCTCTTTAGAGAAGAGAAAGGCTTCTTCTTGTTCAAACTCATGAGTATTTATCTAAACTTAGGAAGGATGGACTGCATGAAAAGCCAGTTGTTACTTGTGCTGTCCCCATCACACTCCTGATTTAACAAAAATGAATGTTTTGGTTAACAGAACTTCTAGATTGTTGTAATACAGAGAGAGTTTAGCTATGCCTGTCAGTTTACTTATTGTTCCAAAAAGATTTTAAATAGATCTGTGAACAGGTTTCTTTATCTGTATTTTTTTGCTACTTCTGTCAGCACTAAGGCATGGAGACCATCTGGCCTTGGAAAGTTGGTTTGTTTTTTGTTTTGGTTTTTTTTCTCATGATGCTGATTATTTTGAAGACAATTGTCCAAAAGGAAAGAAAGAGACGGTTGTATTTTCTTTGATTTTTCATTGGCTATGTCTGTCTCCTATTGCAAATTGACTTAAATTCCGTCCATCTGCTGCTGGGAACCTAATTGAAATGTAAATTAAAATAAATACATTTCTTAGGAAAAAAGAGAGGAAAACTTTAAATACACAAACCTTAGCATATTTCACAGTGTCCTAATTATTTTTGTGTCATTTTTCTCTTGCTTTCAAAAATATTTCTAATGATATCACTCAAGTTTCTTAGAAACATAAAGAAGGGCTCCTGGGTTGCAATTACATTATGAATAATCAGAATAGAATACTACAGGAAGCTCAAATTCATTCCAGACTTGCAGACAAACTGAGAAGCTGTTCACCAGCTTTAGACAGTGGCAGTAGATGGAAAGAAGCCAAGCAGAAGACTTTGACTGCTGTTTACTAGAATAAGGAAGAATAAATACAAGTAGCTAGTATCCTTTAATTTTTTTAAATTTTTTTTTTCCTTTCTGGTGAATTTTTAAAATATAAGCATGAATACAAAATCTCAGTCTCAGAAGATATCATGTCTAAGGAACTCACCTACTCTGTACCTGCACGTACACGTACCACGTGTTATTGACTTCAGCATTTTGTTTATAAATTATCTTTTTTATTAAAAAAATGTTATTTATCCTTCTTTCCCCCCCCCCTTTCTTAAAATATACCTAATGGGGTAAGATGGCCTGAAATTCTGGATCTTATTTTAAATTTTGCAGCTCTAGGATTTCCTGTCCAATTTTATTCTGTGAAATATATGTTCCTTTAAATTTATTCAAAACTTGTCTTTCAGCAAGGAGGAAAAAGATAATTCATAGAACTGGTTATAACTTATGCAGTCTCTCAGCACCAGATTATCATTTCATATGGAATTTGAACAACAAGGAGGCCAAAGTAGCTAAATACTAGTGTTTGACACCCTTTGGAGAAGAAACTTTAGTGTTATGCTCCTGGTGGAGAGCTGTTCTCATCACACTGCCACAGACTTGGCACAGGCTGGAAACCCCCAGTTCTGATTTCCACAGCGAGCTCAAGGAGAGAAGCCAACACTGAGGGAGTTTTTCTTTTCCAAGCATGGCTAATATTTTTTATATCACTTTGGAGGTCTCGCAGCAAGAGCTCATTCCATCACATCTCCCTATGATCTGCTGTAACAACTGCTGGATAAATGAAAAGGTTGTTGGATTTTAAAGGCAAAAGAAAGTTGCTGGTACCTCAACCTCAGCATTGCACAGGTCAAGTCATTGTGCCCTACATGAGCTATTTTACCTGTGTACAGTCAGCACAGTAGCCCACAATTTCTGTGGCTTGCCTTTCAGAGTGTTACCTCTTGATGCAAGGAGAACCACAGATACAAACTCTGTTCTGCTTTTACTTTGTTTCAATAGCTAAAAATTTTCACTGTCATAAAAATAATCTTTTGGGTTTTGTTTATTTTTCTTTTTGATCCTAATCTTTAAGCAATGGGCTGTTTTATACATCCTTTTAAAATTATATATTGTCACCAGCAAATTATAGTCTTTATTTCCAGCATCTTTAAGAAATCTAAATTAACTCACCAAATAAATTTAATTTTTTTGCCTTCATCTTAATTCTACAAAGGAATGAAAAATAAAATGCTATAAGAGCTTGTTCTTTCAGCTTGACTAATAAAGGCCACTCAGGTTCTCTGTTTTCACTTTTTAAATGACTGTTTGAGCCACCTTCATTTCAAAGAGTGAACTCTAAAAGAGCATTCACACATCTTGGTGCTTACCTCAGCTGGAAGTAAGCATGTCATTAAATTTACAAAGTAAATTTTAAATAAAAGAAGCATAAACAGTAAATGTTTGAAGATGGCCTAATAGCATATCAAAACAACCCCAGCCAACAAAACAGACAAAAAAACCTCCAGCTCAAAAGAGCAAAATTAACCAAACAAGCAACTCCTTCATAATCTATAGAAAACTAGAGCCCAGCTCGGTTGCTCATTTATATGCTCACGCTTTTGTGTGAGATGTCTCCAAGAGCCAGCAGTGCATCCACCCACACAGGTTTGTCACAAAAGGCCCCAAATTGTGCTGGGTCCCCCTCCTTGGGTCCCGGGCAGGACACTCCAGGACATCCCTGGTGCTTGCAGGGGTGCCTGTGCAGGGACCAGCTGCAGTGAGTCCCCAAGAAAACTCTCACTTTATCACCATGTCTGAAGTGTGATTGTGTTTCTGGCTGCCGCATTTCTTCCTCTGCCTCTGCTCGGATTCGGCAGCCCAGTAAATACAGTAATGCCAATGCTAATAAGAAGCCATGGGGTTTATAGTAACTACATGCTGATAGCAGGTTAAGGCTTGTATTAGCAGAACAGCATAAATCCTCAGGACCTGTCAGACTCTGCCTGGACTTGTCTTGGCTGGCCTTGAGCTTATTTTAGCTTGCTCATTAATTGTAGCAGTAATTTGCCACTATGGCTGTTCTAACCAGTTATTAGCTTTAGCATAACCTCATCAATTGTGTAGTTTAGCACCTAAAGAATTCACACCACATAAGGCAGCAGTCTAACTAACGAAATGACAGCTTTGTGAGCAAAGCTGTGGGAAAGTAGGAAGATGAGGAATGATAAAATATGTTTCATAACACATAAAACTAATCCCTAAATGCCCAAGACTAAGGAGGAAGTGTCACCAAAAATTTTTACCACACAAAAATTTCATGAGGTACAATGGCTGCAGATAAGTCATTCCCTTTACACCCCACTCTCCAGAAAACTCTCCTAAATTAGCACATCCTAGGGAAACTTCAGGTTTTTTCCTCAATTTTTTTTTTTTTTAAATTTTATTTGATTTTCTCTTATTTAACCTGTTCCAAACACAGCTAGGCAATGCAAGCAGGCAGTCTTGGAGCCTCCCTGCTCCTTCCTCTTAGAAGAATAGGGGAAAGAGTGACACTCACTGGAGCATGGGCAAAAAAAGAACAGCTATGTAATTTCTCAAAAAAAATATTACTAAGTAAAGCCTTATTATCTTAATTAATTATTATTTCCATTAATTGTTATGAGGTAGGCCTAAAATACCAATATAACGCTGCTAGCCGTAACACACAGTAGAAGAAATAAAAGCACAATAAATTAGGGTAAGGTTGGCATCTTGTAAAACTTGGCGTAGGTTTCCAGTGAGCAAAAACCTCCATTCAACAAAGCCCAGTGGAAACTAAGAAATCTAGAAAAAAGTAGCACAGTCTGTACCCACTCATTGAGGATATGTATTTAGGAAGACAAAATCCAAATGAGTGGTGGTGGTGGTAGATATTTAACTAGATAGGATTTCCTAAATATTATGTGGACAAAACAAAAACTCAAAGCAACAAACAAACAAACAAACAAAGCCCCCAAAAAATAGCAACTGAGAGGATCCAGGTAAAAATATTTAGAAATTGCAGAAAATTACAGTGAAGTGTTTTAAGTTTGATAGATGACTTAACTAGCAGCAAATATCTCCATTCAAAGAAAAAAATACTGTGCAAAGAAACCTATAGCAAGGAGGTATGTGAAGCATAAGTCATACCCAAGATTCACTCTTTAGCTCAAGAGGCAAAGTGAGTATATGAAGTGTGAGATGCAGGAAATAAAATTAGGCCAAGAATTAATGTAAACTGGTTTTATCTAACCTTTCTCTAGATGTAGCTGCCTTACATAATCTCTCTAGGCTCCTGCAGTAGCCATGAAATGGTCAGCAGTTCACTGTGTGAATTGTCAAACAAGGCTGGACATGTTCCACTGGAGACAAACGTCCCCTGCACAAACTCCCTCCAACTAAAGAGGGCTGGGACCAAGTGGTTAATTTAGTTTAGATACTTAACTTAGATGGATAGCAAACATATGAAAGAGATCCTATTCTGAAAAGATACACTTTCATTTTTATATTTAGCTGAGGGAATGTTAGAGTAGCTGATGCACTCCCTGTTAAGGCTTTTAAAGGATCTTTTTAAGTGCATCCTTCTTTTCAGATTTGGCTAAGTGAAGCAAAACTGCTCTGGCAGTCCTCAGTCTCCTAAGTGTGGACAGCTCATTGAAGAGAAAAACTTAAATGCAGACAGCAGAAATATACTTGGTTCCAAAAACTAAAGCGATTTTGTAACTTTCAGGAAACTTTTTATGCTTACTAAAATCATAATGGGCAGATAAACAGTTGCAGAAGAATAGATCTGGTTTTAACCCTTATTGTCCATTCCAATTACTGTTAAAATATGTGGATAAAATGCATGTAACTCTCTAGCTTTGTATCTTTCCTAGGAGAAGAATTTGATTCACAGGAAAATTAAAAAAAAAACAAAACAAAAACTCATCACACTAAGAGTTGTTCTTCAGTCAGAATCCTTTACTTGGTTTCCAGGTAGGTGGAGGAGATTGACATCCAGGATGGGCTATGGTAAATGCAACAAAAAAAAACCAAAAACAACCCACATTTAAATTCAGGAACTTGGTATTATGATTGGTGGTGTTCCTAGGTAAATAACACATTTGAAAAATGCAGGATAGCTGAACACGATAAAAAAACATTATGACATAATATTTTTATTTTTTTAAAGTAAAAGCAAAGCACCCAGGATTATATTTAGATTGCTTTTAGTCCACTGATTTGTAAACTGAACTGTAGAGAAGACAATTTTATTTCAATCCACTGACAGTGGAATACAAAATTGATAAACTGAACAAAGAAACCCCTGGTTGTGTATCTTAATATTGAGGACAGTCTTCTAGGAAATAAGGAACATGAATTTGGAGTTCAGATTGGTCTTTCGTTTCTTTGAGAGGGTATTTTCTTTGTGAGAAAAATGAAGGGGAAAAAAAAAAAGAAAATGAGTACTTAATATAAGCAGAATGTGATTAAACACATGTTTCCGTTTCTATATGTGAATGTAAAACTGAGGATTGCTCAGTCTGAGGTAGATTGGTATTTTATCCTAAAGGGGTCTAAGTGTTGCCAGGAACAGGTGGAAGAGAGAGCAAGTGTTCCTAATTGCTTTCTTAGAAAAGACTCCCAAATTTCAGCCAAGTTCCAATTTAGGCAGAACATAATCAGTGTGACTCTTGTTTTCAGTCTAGAAACTGAAATGTTCCAGGAAATGGTATCTACAGCTCTCTGTAGGGGTTTTTATGTGGGAAGAGGAGAGGAGGTGGGATTATGATATTTTGGATCTGCTCATTTTCTTTCTAGTTTCTTGCTTCGTCTTCTTTTTGTTGGGTTTTTTAGGAGGGTTGATTTTGTTTCCGGGTTTTTTTTGTTTTTTTTTTTTTTAATTTAAACAGAAGTTAATTCTCTGGGGACCACAGTCTGGTACATTTCCCAGAACTCACCTGGCCTTGAAGAAAGTAATTTAAATAAATGAATGATAAGTAAACTCTTTTGCAGGGCATCACTTCTACAATGAAACAGGGGTAACTGTTTTGGGTGAGCAGTCAAACATTGCAGTATTTAGCAACTCTAGGCACGTTTTCTTTTCTGGGTGTATGAGGGTTCCAAGTGTTGGATGGGGGAATATTCTAGGAGTAATAAAAAAAAAAAATTCCAGTATATAAAATATATTTCTAATCTCTATGTTAAATTTATAAATAGATATTACTTCATAAAGCTTTCATGTCCTTTTTTTTTTAATTTTTGCACCCTGTCTATTTTTTTTTTTTACATTGGTCACTTTCCTTATTTCTTTCAGAATAAGAAATACTTGTTCTGAATTCTCAGTGGTGAAAGTTTTTTGAAGCTTCATATTCACACAAAGGAATACATTCACAATATTCATATTCATAGGTAAAAACCAAATATGACAGAAGTAGCTAAAATTGGATTAATGAATCCTGTGGAAGTTAAGCAGTCCATGGTAATATCTGGACTTTCCAAATTTTTCTGTAAAACTTTTCCAGAGATGGAAAAAAAATGGGAGCCATTTCTCTATGAGTTTGAGGGTACCATCTCTGGTCTTCAGCTTTAAAAAACTAGGATGGAAGAGTTTGTTTTTTTTTCCTGTTGTGTTGATATAGTAGTCTTAAGGTCAGAAATCTTGGTAGAAGTGAAATCTGCCCTCCAAACTCATGATTATGGTCTTGGTGCAAAGTGAGGGTAATTTCTGATATGAGATTCAGAGAAAAGGACTAGTTCACATGATGACCAGTGTGGAAGTTACTCTAGGTGAAGGGAAACTGTTCTCTCCACCAGTGAAGATTTTTCTTTTTATTCTCTGATGTGATCAAACAACAATCTCAGAAAAAGATATAAGGGAATCTAGATTGAAAAGAATTAAAATATAAGTTCTTAAATTTTAATTTCCATAGAAACCCAAAATTTTCCATGAAAGTTTTCAGGTTACTAATTTTCTGCCTCTTCCAAGAACAATCATATGAGAAAACCCAACCTGAACTGTCATCACCTTATAGAAATTATGGGATTTGTATCTTCATTCACCAACACCGTCCAGTAGAAATAAGAGCTCCAGAAATATCTTGTTATGGTACATTAATCTCATTTGACAGTAAAAGAAGGACTTTTCCTCCTCCTTCTCAATATGCATTTGCAATTTGGCTTATCAGTTTCTGTGAAAAGCTAGGGAAATAATTGCTTATTAGTAGATAACAGAGATATATTATTTTTTTTTCCACAGGAACTGAGATAAATTCATCAGGAGTGAGTCCACTGAAAGACAGCCTAACTTGTGATATTGCTGTCAGTGTTACCTAGTTATATTCCATCTCCTGACAGAGAATGTCCAAGCCACTGCTGCCTGAGGCATGTCCATGGAGGGCCTGGGAGAGGTGAGGTGAATTTTTGTCTCCTCCACACAGAGCTGTCCTAATTACTGAAAGCAATTTTGAGCGTATTTAGCTTACAAGGATCCTTTGCTGTGTTGAGCTTAAAATCTTCCACCGTGAAATGCTGCTGTTTCCTGAGGAGAAGGGTTAAAACTGGAGTTGAGGCTGTCTGGAATGCAATTAAGACCTCAGAGCTGGAATGGTAACCTGATCTGACAACATCAGGAAAAGTCAGCACTGGCTTTGGAACAAGTAACTACCCACAGTCTGCCTCCTGTTTCTCCATGAAAGCCAGCAGCATCTGGGAGAATGCTGCATGTGAGCAATTCCATGGAATAGCAAAGGTGTGCAAAGTCATGGAAATATCAGGACAAGTTTTAGTCATGACCAACCATCCAAAGCAAAGGAAAGGATAAAAAAATTTTTATTCTCTCTGGAGGAAACAGTAGCAGTAATTATTATTATTATTATTATTATTATTATTATTATTATTATTATTATTATTATTTTTAAAAACACACAATTTAAAATGTTCTGATTTTCCACAGGCAACCATGTTTGTGACTTTTTTTTTTTATTTATTTATTTTTAAATAAGAAAACTGCACTCCCCTGATGACAGACCTGCTGAATATTTCTTTCCTTTAGCAAAATTCTGATGTACTGACATTTCACGTTCATGCAAACAAATTCCCTATAGGATAAGTATATGATTTGTATCATTATTAATGTTGCACTTGGACATGGAATTGCTACTTCAAAAGATTTCACCTCATTTTGGTTAGTGTTTATCTGCAAATCAACTGCAAATCCCCTAGCTTTTTTGCAATGGTTTGTAAGACAAAGCAGTTAGAAAAATTAAAATAAAGTCTATTAACTGCTTGTTACTGCAGGGGGAAATAGCATAGCATCCAAGCTCACATCTGCAACCATTGATTCTCAAGTAGTGACTGACAGCACCCAACTGACTAAGTAGGTTATAACAAGCTAGCTCCAGGCTGGAACAGCCAGTAGAGTGCAGAGGAGGAAAAAAAAAACAAAACCAAAAACTGGCCTCTAAACTTTACTCCAGCCAAAAGAAAGGCAGGAGAAAAGGAAAGAGAAAAGGAAAGATGGAAGAAAGAATTCTCTGCAAACAGTCATTGTCCTTGTTCTCTGGTGCAGCAGCAGCAGCCTGTAATTGCCAGCTTTCTTTAATTGATAGTTATATCTTGAGGGGACAAGAAAGAAAATACTTTGTAACAGATAGCAATAAAAGTATTATTCATCTAATAATTCACAAGCACACGTGTTTGTATTTGAAATCCCTGCCTCCACGCATCCACATCATATCACATACCCAGACAGGCAGAAGCAGCTATAGCAGTGTACAGGGACATAATCCAAATGAACACCACTCCACTGCACAATAGCACAATGTACAGCTGAATGAGCTCTGCCCAGCTGGACACGGGACTGAAGCACATTCAAATGCAAATAACATATTTTCCACAAGAACTTTGCCCTTCTGAGACATTGTTTCTTCCGTTTGGGTCACTCCTTTCCCCAGCTCTCTGCAACAGCCATGAAATGATTATTCTCCCTTCCCAAACCCCATTTTTATGTCATACAGACAAATTATATTGGTCCTTCATGTCTAAACACTCAGTGTAAATGCAAATATATAATATCACAACATGAGGCAAAAAACACACTTCAGGACACTTAAAATGTCATTTCAAAACCAAATTCCTGATGACTCTCAGGCAATGATTTCTATTATTGAGCTGCTGCATTGTGGCGACTGTAATTTTGCTATAGGTCAGTCTGCAGGAGAACCACACAATGAAAAAATCAGTGCATAAATTCCCTAAAATTCTGGCAAGTCTGAGGGAACTGAGAATGTTGTGCAGTGTGTCCCAGTGCAGACCAGGATATTGTCTGAAATCTAGAAAATATTCAGGAGTAGCAGATTATATTTTTCACTTCCCCTTACTTAAAAAATGAAGATACTTGATAGACCAGTTAATTCTACCTCAATGGACAGTTTCCTGGATGGACATCTATCATATTCAATGAAGTTGTGTCTGAGGCCAGGCTTTGTCTACAATTCACATGATTCACAGATTGTAAAGGAGGTGGGAGCAATGAGATTGTTAAAACTGACTTCCTGAATGCCACAAGTCCTTATCTCCAATGGAACACCTCCACATCATGCTCACTCTAAGATCTTACAATCCTTATGCAAACATTCCCCTCCTCTTTCAAGTCTCACTCAAAACTTAGCTACTTCAAGAGATGCTTAATCTTCCAGAGAGGCATCCAAACTTGATTTAAAGGCAAAGGCTTGATTCAAGACAAAAAAGAATCCACTTTTCCCTTAGCACTTTGTTCCAGTGGTTAATCACCCACGCTGTTAAAAAATATTGTGCTTTATTTCTAATTTGTCTGGCTTCAGCTTCAGACATCATCTCTTGTTATGCCTTGCTCTGCTAGATTAAAGAGCTTTTTAGTAGTTAGTGTTTTCTCCCTGTGAAGGTACTTAGACACTCTAATCAAATCACCTCTCAATCTTCTTCTTGATAAGGTAAATAGGTAAAGCTCTTTCAGTGTCTCACTATAAGGCATTTTCCATGCTCTTAAATCATTTTAGTGGTTCTTTTCTGCATCTTCCTGATTTTTCATCATTGCTTTTGAAAGATAAACATTAACAGTATTAAAAAATAGAAGAAATTCTAAATCTGTTTTATCTTTCTCATATATAAATGTTAAACCAGTCCCTATTCCTACTCATCACTTTAAACAGCCAGGGATTGCATTAGTTTTTTCACATTATAGCCAAGGCTCTGGGAGGATTTGCATTGGCTTGTTTGCCCACTGTAGCTCCTAAAAGCAGAGCTACTCATTCCCACAGCACAATACCCCTCCCTGTTTCTTAATTCTGCTTTTTATGATTTTGGGTTTTTTTTAACTTACATTTATTTTTTAAACTTGCTCCAGAGAGAAAGAAAATATTTTCCTGCACACTTCACAATCCTGTTGTGGGAATGTTGTTAGAGGGGCACTCTCCTCAGTAAATAATCACTCCTCAGTTACAAATCAAAGCTTAAATGAAACAGAAAAAAAGAAAAAAACAAATGTTGGTGTAAACCCATTGCATGAAATGAATGAGAATGTGTGAAATATCATAATAATAATAATGAAAACACAAGAATGGTGGCCAAATTCAAGTGGTTTGTTTATATTTAATTTTTTCCTTACTCTTTAGTGACATGTTAGCGCAAGACTTATTTACCCACATTTAGGCAATTTAAGTAAAATTCTTTCTACAGTAATCATCATACCACACTCTGAATTAAGGGAAAGGCACAAACCTCTACCTGGAAAAGTCATTCTGCCATCTTAAACACTATTTTAGGATAGGATGAATGGCCTTTTATATTTGCAACAAAACTAGTTTGTGTGATTACCTTACATAAATCACCCAATTTTTAGATGGACAAAGTTAGGTGAGGTGAATCCCATCCTTATTTCTTTGTGGTTTAATGATTCTGTGAACTGTTAAAACTACTATTTATCAGTACAGAGATGGTTGCTATGCGGTAACGGGTGACATGAAGCATGAAATGTGTTTAAAGTGTTCTGACAATTGAAAGGAGCAATTTTACTCTGTGAATTCAGAAGCAGTTTGTGTTTTTAAAGCCACAAAAAAGGCAGTTGCAATTAATCCCAGAACTGGACATGCTTTCATTACATTACCCAAGGTTCACTTACCTGAAACACTGTAAAATCAGTGATCATCATATCTGCAAAGAAGTGTAAGGTATTTGCTATAGGTCCTTCTGGTAAACTAATGAATTTTAATGGATGGAATGGTTAACATATAGATGATAAAATGAGTAATCTAGCTGTTAGCTAGAAGTTGTTTATATTGTAGGGAAAGAAAATATGTCCAAAAGAAATGGCAACAGAAACTTATTAATCAAGCTATTATGTAAACTGAAGCACAAATTGAGTCATAAGGAACATTTTAGGGGAAAACAGAGATTGTTTCCTATTACCACATTGACTGGTCAGTTATGGCTTGACTGAGAGGAAATTTGGGCAAATGATGGTCCCTAGGACTTGTATGAATATTTTCAGTCCTAAGTGAGACGAAGAGAAATAGCTGAAGTGTTATGAACAGCTTGCAGAGCACTTTTTCAAAAGCTTGAAGGAAGTCAATATTTCCCTTTCAAAAATTGGGATTGGCTCTCAGATTAATTTAGGTCTTTTGTATTTTTATTAGCTTCAAATCCATACTTTTGATTATTTGTCAATCACAACTTGCTGTGCTTTCCTGACCTCTAAACTCTTCCTGTGGTGTTCATGCAAGTAGATATGTAAATTTTCTAGAAGTTCTGATGATTTGAAGAAATAAGTGATCAAAAGCCTCTCATTTTTTTCCTTTAAGATCTTGAAATGGACAAATCAAGACTATTGATGCCTTGAGAAGGCTGACCTAGAACAGAGGCTAGACAGAATTAAGAGTAAAGTAGGTATTTATTAAAAGGCCTTAAAGGATACACCTTGGGCTCTCTTGGTACAAGAGCCTGAGCTACACCCAAGATGGACCCAAAATGGTCACAAAATGGACAGCTGGTCATGAGGTCTCACATTTTTATAAATTTTGGTCCATCTACACATTGGGGGTAATTGTCCAATTACAGCTTCAGATGATGAAGTCCCATCCTTCTTGTTTTCTCCTTTCAGTCCACCCTTGTTTATGCTTTTGGGCCTGAAACTTGTAATGACTGTCCATGGTATCAAGCTAGAAAAGGAATTGTTTTGTCTACCTGCTCTGTGAGCTCACTAACACCTAATATGAAACTCAAAACTGCACGCCTAGACAGCACAGAATATGAAAAATATGAAAGCTAAAACTTAAGTCATCGCTATCAGTAACAGAGAATTGCTCTGTGTTAATTAAACCAGGGTATAATTTTTCCAACAAGAAAGGGAAGTTGCTCATAATTTGGTAACTTCATGGAAGGGGTAAGCAGTGTATTTATTGTATATGAAAATAGAAAATTAACATCTGAATAATAATAAATTTATCTATTAGAGATGGAATTGTTCTGCACACAGGAGCATGATTCATTACACCTTGGAAAAGGGTTAGGTGTCTACTTTAATATAATTTTCTAGACTATGAGCAAATAGCAAGGGGAATTTTTCCCATCTTTTCATCTTTTTTATAACCAATACAGTAATATGATCCAGATTTAATCTATTGTTACTTGACACCACTCCCAAAGTCACAAAAACTAATATGATATTTATGTGTGTGGCACATAGACATCACTATATATTTATGCAGAATCATAGCAAGAGGCCACCAATGCTCTAATATATAGGGGTGCTAATGGGAAACAACACCAGTTTTGAAATAGATCTGAAGTGCAATTTCTGTATTACCATTACAGATGCTGTCCTAGAAAAAGTGTTTGCCTTTCCAAGCAAAATATTTTATATTACCTTTTTCATTGTTACCCTTTTCATTTTAGATTATAAAACATATCAAAAAATAAATGAAGTTTTCATATGTTTTCATATTGCTTTTGTTTTGGTTCAGTTTTATGGGTTTTGTTCCTATTCTTCTCTTTTTAATTTTGTTTCACCTATCCCTGAACTAAACCTCAATTATACAAGATTATCTTATTCTTCCACAGGTTTTAGAGATACATACAGTTTTTACAGGCAGCAAGGAGAAAGTACAAATAAGTAAACAAAAAAGAGATTGTTAGCTCAAACTACATTATGTTGACTAAAATCTAAATTCTTTCAGTATCAAGCAAGACTACCAATCTCTGCAGTGGCTGTTTCAGAGCGCTCCTCATTTAACCAGTGTACTGCTTTACCGCATATTTTATTTTTGTTGAGTTTTTACTTCCCGTATCTTGCAGGATCCAGCTTCATTCCATTTTTGGTGCATGTATCTTTCATGTATTTGTGGATGGTTATTATAAATAAGCAGCAGGGCTTTAGGAGAACGAATCTTGTCAGATGAACTTGATTGCTTGCTTATGACAGAATTACAAAATTAGTGGCTGAAGGGAATGCATTTGGCATAATATATTTGGATTTTAGTAAATCATTTGATACAGTGTCTCAAAAAATTAGTTCAAATTGGCTCAGATATGAGCTCAGCTTCATGAACTGAAAACTAACCGAACACCCATAAAGCAGGGTAATAGAATGGAGATATCTGGCATTCAGAAGGCCCAGCCAATATTGAAATTCTTCATTAAATGTGCATGATGCTATGATGGAAGGCTGTACAAAGACAAAGAACAAACACATGGTCTGAGTAAAAATGTTTGGGAGTGATAACTATTAATTTCTGAGGAATTGCAATTGACACTTCTCTTTATAGTCCTTAAAATATTTGGAATATTGTGAAGGAGCCAGAATATAATCATAGTTATAAACTTTCCCCTTTCCCCTTCTTTTGCTAAATATACAAGCTTTATACATTTTATATTTTACACTATTCAATCTCTACTGAATATTACTGTGACAGGATCACATATCACATAAGAATTTCTGTGATCTTCCTAAATCTCTACAAAGGTTTTCCATCCTCAAAAAAAAAAAAAAAAAAAAAAAAAAAAAAACCAAAAGATCTTTAACAGTGAAAAAGCTAATTAGAATAGACTGGTTCTATGATTTTTCCTGAGATCAAAGTAAGGCAAACTAACCTGTAAATATCTATGCTATATTTTTGGTGTTTTTTAAGGATGGATTTAATATTTCCCCTTTTCCAGTCATTGAGAACTTCACCTGAACACTTCAGTTCTTCAAAGATGATACAGGGATTCTTGCAAAGGTGTCAATTATCTCAACTGCACATCTGGTCTCATCTTCTTGTGTGGATCAAGTTCCTGCATTCAAATTACTGCAGCACTTAAATTCATCTGTGTCATATCACAAATGTTTGCCAATGTGAATGGGGAAGGAGGGTAATCTGACTCATGATAGCATATATTCCTATCTGGGCCAAAATTAATACTTTAGAATTTACGGAATTTTACAGCCCTAAGATTATCTTTATAAGATATTGTTGTATCCATTAGTGTGAATGTAATGATCTTAAGGCAATCCAGGGTTTTGCAGTATGGGAGGTGATTTGCAAGTGCTTTGGCTTGCCAATGTTTCTCTTCTCTTACCACTCTTTACGCCCAATGTTGCTGTTCTTTTTTCTCTCTCCTTCATATTAGATTGTAAGCTCTTTGCAACAGGGGCTGTTCATTTGCATTTGCTCTATAATGCGCATGTCATGCTTGAGAGATACTGACTGTTCTGGTATACATGAGTGCTAGCAACAAGCACTGCTTCTGTTAGATGTACCTGAATTGAACTGTCAAATGGTAAATAGTGTCTATTGCAAGTGAGCTAACTGTGAGTGGCAAAGAAGCCCTGGAGATTGATGAATAATAAATATCAGTTCCTTTTTTTTTTTTTTTCTTTTTTTTTTCTTGTTTGGTTTGGTTTGGTTTGGCTTCTTTCATTTTGTTTTATCTTGGGTTTTTTTGTTGGTTTTTGGGGTTTTTTTTTCTTTTTGTTTTGATTTTTTTTTTCTGTTTGGTTGGTTGGTTTTGGTTTTGGTTTTTTTAGCAGTATGTCCTCGTTCACCTGTGCTCACTCTGGGCAGAGGGTAGGTGCTGAGGGTGAACTCCACAATGCCAGCATGTGGGTAGAAGGGATGTTTTCACATGAGGAAAATTAACATTAGCTTAGTTTTCACGTGAGTGCAGAGTAAATCTTCAAAATACTGAGCCTCTATCTCCTTTTTTGCCTTTGCCAGATTTTTGCAGTGACAGAGAAAAAACAAATGAAGACAGATCAGAGCATGAGATCATTTCACTGCAAATTCTACAGTGCTAAGTCCAGATATAACTGAAACTTGATAAAAAAATAAAAGTGGGAGCTGTTACTGAGACTGGTAAAACATAAACTATTCTCCCTTTCACTCTTTTGTAGATATGCCATTGCTTCTTTCATGAAGTTGCTGCTGAGATTCTAAAAAGGTGTATTTTGAGCTTATTATCTATATATGGGTTTATGTGTAGCAATAATATGCCATACCCAAAAAAGCCCATTACCAGTTCAGCAGCTCAGTTGGGTTTTAGTCTATCCAAGTTTGATTAAATTGTCAGTATTAAACTAAAGAGTAACTTATTAAACAAAATAAGGAAGAATGTTGCTCATGATGAAATCCTGATATCCAGATGATGGTCATTAGATTTACACAAATGTTATACATAACCATACAAAATTTACTTAATCACCAAAGTTTTCCACCTATCCAAGCTTGTGTAGTGATTATTTGATCTTTTACCTTGTACTGCCAGCATCTGATTTTCTGAGTCTGTGGGTCACTCTCATCTATTTTATTTATCTGCTCTTTCATTGGCAATGAACCATGATGCTGTAATGGAATTAATGAAAAAGAAATTGAATGTTGTGATTGAAAAATGGTCTCCAGCTTTGAAAATAAACATGTCTGCTTTGCTTGAATACTTGTATTTGCTATCTGTTGGAGATCATTATTCAGTCACAACATTCAATACCAATTACATTATGGGGTAAAGTCTCATTTTCTTTTCCAGCAACTTATAAAAATTTGTGCTTAAGTTGTTTGAAACAAGGATGGGAATGTGAAAATCCAGGGCCAATGAAATTAACAGAGACAAATTTTGGCCACAACTCTAGGGTAGGATTTACTGCAATATAGACAATTCCTTACAGGATTTTAGGTCACAACACTCAATATTGGTCTTAGTAGAATCCTACTATAAGTCAAAATACAAGCTTCTATCCTTTATCAGATCTAAAAGTCCTCAATTTTATGGCATATTTGGTTGTAAGAAGCCCTTCTAGGTTTTCAACTCTTTTCCTCATGTTACACTTACTTTTTCCCCAGCATCCCAAGGTCAGAGATTTCCTCTGCTGGGTGTGGTGGTGATGGGGTCAGAGGTTATGGTGAATCTTCAGCATCCTGAGTCCTTAGGTGGAAAAGTATCATTCTGATCTTTCTATTTTCCACTTCCTCCCTCTAGGATCTATTTGGGGTTATTTTTATGTATTTCTAAACATGTTTTACACCTTGCTCTTTTTGGCTTGTACTGCCATGCTACAACAAAATGCGCTATGTATGTTTTCCTTGCTGTGAAAAATGCATTTATTTTCTCTGTTCTCTTTGTTGCCTCTAAAACTAGTTTTCTTCAGCTTCAGGTCAGTCTGTCATTAACATCCATGTGGACTCAAGATGCAGTGTATGCCCTATTTTTTATCAATCCCTATCTGTATTTCTCTGCTGTACAATCCATGTTTCCACTTCTCAAGCCCTCTGCTGTGATGCCAGCATTACATTATGCCATTGTGTTAGTCATAAGACCTTCATTCTACACAGGAAAACTACTTATTGCTGCTATCTGCATATAACTGCGGTTGTGCCATTTAAGAATAAACAAAAGCAAAGCAAATCTTCCACAGACACCTGGTCAATTACAGAAAAATATGTTTATAGGTAAGCCAGGTAAATCAAATCTGCAGGCAGGTCAAGAAAAGATCAAACACAAGAGGTTTTGCTAAGCCCAGGCTTAAGTCCTTGCAAACTCATGGCAAACTGTCAGCCATGTCAATAAAACATGACAAACATGACAACAAAGTTACCACTGTTAGAGCACAGAAAATTAAGTTAATGCTGCATGAAAGCCAGACTTGCTATTTCAAGTACTTGCGTAGACCTACTCAGCCATTAATGGGGAGAAGTAGAGATTTCCAGGATGAAGTTCATCTGGTTTTAAGGTAATGTCTTAGTAAGAAGCTGAGATGGGTCAGGATGTGGAGCCTTCTGTTTCCATTGACCATAGCAGGAATTTTTTTCCTGTGTTGTATTGTTAGGCACTGCATGCAACTCGTCTGGATGTCAATTAGCTGAAGAAGCTCATATCTGAATTTTAGGCAAGCAAGTTGATAGGATAGTGTCGTGGTTTTAAACCAATAACTAAGAAAATTACTTATTTCTTGCTGTGAGATATGGATTAGAACAAGAGCAAAACAGGCATACAACTTAAAAGGGAAAAAAAAAAAGTTTATTGACAAACTACAATAATAAGAACACCAGAATAAACTTCCAGAAAAACCTTTTCATCCCCTATCTACCCACTATTCTCTTGTTCACATGACAACAGAGACAAAAACCTTGGAACTCTGATGGTTAAAACAGTCCCAATTCTTGCTACAGTCTTTTCACCAGTCTTTGTAGAGAAACAGAAGTTTCTTCCTGTTAATTTATGGAGTTTCTCACTAGAAAACTATTTTTGTTATTTTCCATTGCTCTAATGTTAGCTGCTCAGAGCTGCTATTATTAGAGCCCACTCCTCCCATTTTCACATCACTCTGAAGTGTGTATGGGCCATGCGTCTAGAGATAGCATTTTTAAGGATAAGTTATTCAAAGGCAAAAAAGTCTTCTTCATCTGTTTCTGTGAGCTTCACTAGAACACAGTTTTCTCATGGCCTCTCAGGGCTTCAAATCTTCCAGCACTTCACTGTACCATAATTACTCTACTTTTTACTCAAAATTTACACTTTGAACACTTTATTCCTCTCTAGATACTGTATCATGAATTAAAGGAGTTCTTTCCAGGACTTCATTGTCCATCTCCATAGTTTTAACAGAAAGATATTTCAGCTTAATTAAAGCATTTTCTTAATTCTCTACCTTTCCTGAAGCTTCTTTTCTTTCCTGTCACTGGTAGTTTATAAAGTCTCTTTTCATGTTTATCACTCTCTCTCTCTCTCTCTCTGGATAAAAAGATTAATCCACAAGTCTCATCTGGGTAATGAAAGAGTTAACATCTTGCCCAAGCTTTTGTAGATGGTTTGGGGATCTCTGCTGAACAGGAGCTGGAGCTGTCTGCGATGGAAGGTTCCTCATGGCTGCTCTGGAGCGTGTAGTCGCTGCTCCAACCCGCTGCAAGCCCAGAGCCTCTCTCTTTCTTCACTGGGCAGTCTCTAGTGAATTAGTTACAGCAAAACCTGCAGCCGAGCCAGAGATCGGCTCGGCCTGGCCCGGGCCCGAGGAAAACCTTCCCCAGGCAGGCCCGGCCCCATCCCCGCCCGGCCGCATGGCCTGGGCAGGGACGGGAGGCCTGGAGCTCCGCCACCCTCCACAGCCAGGAAACAAAGAGGACCCAGAGAGCTCTGCTTTTACATTTTAAGGTAGGGTTCACAAGTTGATCCCACTTTTCAATGGCCTAAACTGCTGTCAATTCCCAGCAATGACCGATAATTGGTCAGGAGAAAAGACTCCAAGCACTTCCCAGCAACTCCAACTCCCTTAAAGGTAAAGTAACTCCATGACAGATAGGATTTTGAAGAACATTGCCATCCTACTTTATTGCCTCCATTTGCTTCTATATTTGACAGACTAATTCAATACTGAATAAGTCTTCCCTTCTTGATGGTGTTTGTCACAAGTACTGTATCTGACAAATAAATAATGGAACTAATGTCGGTATCTAATGGAAGCAGAAAGCTTTTAATAAGTGAATTTGTTTCCATTACATTTTCTACCCATTGTTTCCTTTTTTATATTTTTTTGTTTACTTGCATAAATAATGAGGCCTTCTGAGGAAAAAAAACTTTATTTGTTTCCATGGTATTATATTATTGGACCCTGTTTCTGATTTAGGGCCCTAAATGCTACCCTAATCAAGACAACTACTATTATATAATGACGCTTTCTAACCTTGTTCTCTTTTTAAAATTTGTCACAAAAATATTGGCTGAAATAACTGCACATCCATTGCTATTTTACCTTAGTGTTTCAGGCATCTTTACTGTGACTCTGAGAACACAGAATTAAAATACAATTAATATTTTAATTGTAATTTGTTTGCAATATTTTAATCACAATGTGACTACTCTGTCTATTGATCATATGATCAACAAAGACTAATTTACAAAAACAAAAATAAAAAAAAATCAGAGGATCATTTTTAGTGAGTGATGTCAGTTTTCTAGAGAAGAAGGGGCCTAGGACTTCTGTTTTATCTGTTTCAGATAGACATATAGTTCATTACTGTAATTCTGTTTAATCCAGATATTACCTTTTCCAGAAAAAAAAACCAAAAAAAACTATTCAACTCTCACCTGAGTTTTATCATGGGCTGCCTCTCTAAAAATGAGTGGGGTTAAATTTAATTAAAAAAAAAAAAATTGGTGCCTAATTCCCTTTGGACAAAGAGGCCCTAGAGCTTCACACTTGTGAAGACAGATAAAATTAGAAATTGCAATTCTCAAACTGCAATTTTATGCTTCTTTTGACCATCTTGTACATCTGACTAAATTACTAAATTTCACTCTTTAAAAATTCTCAAGACACAACAAATAGTTGCTAACAAATGCATCCCATTTACACTAACAAATGAACAGATCATTCATCTTTGCAAGCTTGTGAATATGGACTATTTAAATTGTCTTCACTTGATATTATACGAAATACCATCTTAATTCATTTGGCATTTCATTATTTTAGCTCTCCTAAATAAATGAAATCTGAAAGGTTACAGTAGAGATTCCTATCAAACATTTTATCTGGCAATGAGGAGAGAATGAAAAAAAAAAAGCTGCCTATGTACATTGCAAACTCTAATTTAAATATGTCATTTAGATTGTGAACAAGTTGTTAATGTTGTCCTTGAAAGTGACCTTGTGCTGAAGACAAGTAGAAGGTTGCACTGCAGTCTTTATCTGAGCTGGCCTCCATGCTTACTCACTCTCTGCCTACTTATGGAGAAATCTGTCATTTAGATATTCATATTTAAATCCATCTAGGATAATAAAATGCTTTCAAACAGCTTTGGTAGAAGGGCTTGAAAACAAAGAAAATGTTTTTTTTGGAATAGTTTATAAAAATGTGCACAGGGAAGGATCTGGTGATATTTCATGTTAAGAGAGAAGTTTGTGGAATAATTTATCTCAGGGGTTCTAAGTGTAACCAGAACCCCATTTTCTCTCTGACCATAATTCATGAAGTATGCAGTAGCCTTTTTTTTTTTATTGTGGCATTAGTAATTATTTTTTTTTATTTTATTAACTGGCAACTAAAAAATGAGGCTTTAGCATTCAGTTTCCCTTCTGTGAAACAGGAGATGATTTTTGCATTTCCTCACATGTCAGAGCTGGGAGCTGGATTATATTTGTGTATGTGAAACCCTACTTGCAAATGGTGGGAAGAATAATGTATTCAGAAGAGTGGTATTTTAAGCTGTTGAAATACATTGCCAAGAGGCAAGACATGCTGCTTGGTGAGTTTTGGTGTTCTGTGTGAAGAAACATGATGACTCTGCCCTCCACTGTAGGGGGAGGATACCATTATATTGACCCTTTGCAAAGCCACCATAACTTAACTGGATAAACTATTAGATTAGCCCATGAATTCTAGACATGGTAATCCCTCTATTCACTATGCACTTGTGTAAACAAGTTAAAAAAAAATCATAAACCTAAAAAACCAAAGAAAATAGTTGAATTAGCAGGGGAAAACACATTTCTGGTAGAAAGCTTATTTAGTCTTTCTTCCTCATTCTCATTTGCTCTTTCTTTCTTTCTGTTGTAAAACATTCTTTCCCTGACATACTGACAGCCAGGGCCAAAGCTTTCGGAAATCAAATGTGAACTCATTTTGAAATACCAGCAGCGTTTGAATTTTAAATTAACCTATTTACAATGAAACTATGCCTGCTGATTGCCATCATCTTCAGGAAAATTAACAGTAACGATCATTGGTGTCATAATGCAATTTCCCTGCAAAAATCACATAGGCTTCATTACTGTTTACATAAATTGTCATAAATACCAATTATAGCTGAACATAAAATGTAATGCTCTTTTTTTTAATCATAATCACACGATTGTTCTTCTAATTCATATGCTGGGGGAATAGGGTTTTGATTCAACCTTTGTTGTGAAGGAAATGTTTTGCTGGTAGTTAGTTTTGCTGTAAGTGCCTGTTGGCTTATTTTCAAATCCTCTCTCTCCCTCTCTCTCCCTTTCCCTCTATCCATTTGGATGGCTTAGTCCTTGTCCCCTGTTTGCTTTGCCCTCTAATACACCGAAAAGGAACGTGTGGGCATGCTAATGGCAGGCAAGGGAGACGCGCTGCTCATGTCCTCTAGACATCGGACATCAGGCTACAGAAGAGAAAGTATTTCCGGTGGGAATTTATAACATCATTTTCTGCAATTACGTAGAAGACCCCATAAAGGAATAATGTAATAATAAACCTGTTAAAACCGCAAATTTGTTGCACCAATTTCTGTTACGCTTATAAGTCAGCAGAACAAAGAGCTGATAAAGGGAATGGCATGTTAAATTACTGAATTAAAAAAAAACAAACAAAAAACCAAAACAAACAAACAAAAAAACCCAAAATCACAACAAAAAAAACAAAGGCCAGGAGAAGGTCCTGGCTTTATTTTGAGCATATTGTTTGCTATATATATTTTTTCGAGTAACTATATTTAATGTGTCGGCCTCATGCTATACAAGCAGTGCAAGGTAAGCTCTGTGTAATCACAAGATAATTATCTTGTTGTTTCTGTCTTCCAGCAGCAAGTGTGAAGTCCAGTTCTGCCCAGAGCCTGGGGCCTGTTGATGACTACCAAAACCCCTCATTTTAAACTCTGTGTCTGAGCATGTTCATACATATCCATGCTAGAATGTATGGATATTTATGCATGGGCAGTAAATGACAAAATGGTAATTACATAATAAACTGAAGTTACTTATTTAAGTAATTCAGTTTTTGGAAAGAACAGCTCTTTCTCATGTATCTGATGGTGTGCTCACACCTCTCCTAATGCTGTGGCTCAAATTATAATCTCTCCTTGTCTAGATTAGTTGGGATTAAGGCCAATTTCCAGAGAAATGGAAGAAAAAAAATCACTGGATATTGTGCAAAATAGCCTGGCACTTGGGTAACCTTAGCCAGAGAGAAAGGGAGTCAGGTGCTGAAAAAAATACTGCTTTTTCTGGTGTTAGTCTAGGATGTAGAGCAGACAGATCTGTTCAGAAAGACCAGAATATGTGCCTTGGAGGTTTCCCTAGTCAGGGAACACTCCAGAATTTTCTCCCTGAGCTTGACATATTCAATATATTTGCTCCTTTTTGCACTTTGTACTTACTAAATCCATGCCAAATACATCTGTAATATCTGCTCAGAACTATTGTTTTTTGTTGGTTTTTTTTGTTGGTTTTTCTTGGGTTTTTTTCTTACCTGCCTGGAGCAGCCACACTGTTAATCTTACTCAGTTTTTATGTTGTGGTATAAATTCTCAGAATAATCTTGTTCTGTGTTCCTCACAGGAGTTCAGTGAGGAGCACTCCAACATGTGTCCCCAAATTATGGACCATCCATTGTCAGAGGGAGAAGATTCATCTGCAGGTCTACTTGCCAATATAAAGTAGAAACATTATTTTTCTTTTGACATAATTAACCATCCCTCTATAATATGGATAAAATATTTCTTGCAGAGATACCAATGTAATTTTTTTTCTCTTTCATCTGTTTCTGACTATTTTATTTTGTATCACTAAAGTGAATTTTTAGATTTCAAATAAAGTAGGTTGCAAATTTCAAATTTACCAGATGTAGATGTTTAAACAAACAAAAAAATTCAGGGTAATGAAAAAAATATGATATTTTGGTAATATAAAATATTTACTGCATCTTCTGCAGTAATGTAAACCTGATCCTGCTACATCCAAATCAAGGAGAATCTCGAGTTTTTTATAGAACACTGGATGACTGCTACTGGTTATGTATGTGAATTGTCCTGGATCTTGACATTTTTGCTCCAGACCTCTTTTTGTCAAATCTACTCCAAAGTCAGCAGATGTTTAGAGGATATAATTCTACCTTTGGTATCTCATTGAATTGTTGGTCACAATCAAAGTATTTATAAAGATATTGAAAAAACATCAGGCATTCAGCAGTGTGTGTATTTCAGCCAGTGAACTTTCCATAATGATATGTCACTGGAATAATCATAGGATCCAAAACTACAGGTTAGCAATCCACCTTCTGACTCTGTAAAAATTGACATTTTGTGTGCACTGGCATTAAAGGGAGATGTATTCCACCACTGCTACTGACAGCTTAGGAGAAATAGGTATCCACTACAACAGGGAGTGCAGTACAATAATTTTAATTTAGGAATTAAAGTTCTCAGACAATGTTTAACACCCCCATTTTTCTTTCACAAAACAATGAAATAAAGAAAAACTAATTTTCCCTCTCAGTAGGAAACAATCACTTTGTCCTATTAACAAAATGATATTTTTTTCCTGGACAAAATGAAAGTATGGAAAGCATCAGAATCGGCTTGAAAGCTTTTTTCTTTTTTTTTTTTTTTTTTTTACAAAATATATCAACAAGGTTGTGCATAGGATTTCTACATAAATGCAGCTTAAACATAGAAATACAAAAACATGAAAGGTATTTTTAAATAAATTTGTGAAACCATTCAAGTATTCTCCATTTTTATTTCATTTCAAATAATTCATTTAAAGCTCAGACACACACAAAAAATTCCTGAGGGTAATTTTTCATTGGTTAATTCTGATAAAAGTTACTGTATGGCTAAGTCATAAGTATTAATCAATCTCATAATTTCTGGACTTGTCTATATAATTAACAGTCATGCAAATTTCTCTGCACATCTCTAACTCATGACATTGGCTGTGACTGCTGTTGCCTTCCTCTGCCTCTTGCCACTCTTCTCTCAAAGAGGAATGGGTTTTTTTTTGGAATGTCCCTTTGTATTCTTGTGTTCCTAACATGAGATACCTTTAAACAAGGTAAGATTTTACTAAGGATTTAAACAGCTCAATCCGTGTTGTATTTTCTGGTAGTGCAAAATGACAATATTTCAGTTCTGAGGGTTCAAAATGTATGTCTCAGGCTTCTTGTAAGAAATATATTCTTACTTCTATAATATTCAGATGCACATATTTTTAATGAAGTAATTGAATAAAAGAGAAAATTTACTTTTCCATTCATTGTTTTTATTGTGTGTAAAAATGAATAACTGAAACCGAATTCTTTGTTCATCAAAATTCATAGGTGGTGGTGTCAGCAGCTGTCTTCAGTGTAAATTTTGACAAAATTACTACTACTATTATTAAACCCTAAAACAATCTAAAATGCCATTAGATTGCATTAGGGAAGAAAATCACCTTCTTTAGAAAAAGTTACCTTTTTAGTTAAGAACAACCTTATATTCAGGAAGGATCCAAAGACTGAAAATTTCAATCACCAACATTCTGTGTTGATTAGACATGATGCCTGCAATAGATTAGAAAAGTCACGTAATAATATGGCTATAGTTCCTGATTTGTATTCAATAATATACAAAGAACAACAAATAATGAGCACATGCACCCAAAAAAAAAGAATAACAAATAACAAATTTTCTTCACACATGGGGATTTCAAGGTTAATCCAATACAATCTGAAATAATGAAAAGATTCACTTTTTATTTCAATAGAATTTGCATCAGACCCATGAGTTATTGTATAAACAACATTAAACATTAATTTCTTTAAATATCTCAGTAATAAAAACTCTTATAAATCAAAGCAAATAAAATGGAAACAAAAGAGGCTGAAACTGCATACTGAAGAGTAACAAAGAGCTTGTGAGTTTGGGAAAATATTTTCAGTTTTGTTTGGGTTTTTTTTTTCCCAGTTGCTTTGTGGTTTGTTTTCTTTTTTCTAATTTTTTTCTGTCATAGAACTATCGATGTTATTTTAACTGATAAAGCCAGCTTCAAGTAACCTGTCTGTGGTAAAGATGAGGTGATTACTCCAAATTTGGATTCTTGTTTATTAGGAGAGGTCAAGAAGTCTTCCCTTTCTAAGTTGGGGTTTTTCAAAAGCTTTTTCAGAGAATGCGTAAATAGAGGATGTGTAATTATTCATTGAAATGGCACATGGGGCACAGAATAACGAGATTTTTCATTCTGGTTACTAAATTTTTTGTGAGAAATCCCAGAATCATAGGGTAGTTTGGGTAGGAATGGACCTTAAGATCATCTTGTTCCAACACCCTGCTATGGGCAGAGGCACCTTCTATAGAACAAGGTTGCTCAGGATCCCATCCCACCTACTTTTGAACACCTCCAGGGATGGGGAATCCACTGGACAAACTGTTACAGTGATTCACCACCCTCACAGTAAAAAAATTTTTCCTAATACCTGATCTAAACCAGCCCTCTAGCAACTTGAGGTGGTTCCCCTTATCCTATCACTACCTACTCTCACATAACATTCCTCTGCATCTCTTTTGCAGTATCTTTAGCTACTGTGAGGGGCTCTAAATTCCCCCATAAGTCTTCTCCATGCTGAACAGCCCCAGCTCTCTCAGCCTGTCTTCACAGGACATATGCTCCAGCGCTATGTCCAAACTAGTGCCTTTTCTCTGGACTCACTCCAGCAGATCCAGGTTGGTGCTGTAGGCTGCAGGCACACGCTGCAGGGTCATATTGAGTCAGCAAAAATAGTTCTGGCATTTCACTTGACGGCAAAAGCAGATTTTACAAATATACCTAATGAATGCAATTACAACTTTGTGCAGGATCAAAATTTAGTCTCTCCATTTTGGTGAAGGAGAACACACACATAAAGAGGGATCGCTTCAAGTAGTTAAGTCTTCCTTGGGATGTCATGCTAGTTGCCTGTTATTCCAGCAAGGATGTGTTTTGCTCTGTTGCAATGAATTCTATTTCATCTTAATTCTATTGCCTTTGGACCATTCTATCTAAAATTCTCTTTATCTATAAGTTTCAGAAAAATCTTGTGATTTCCCATGCAAAGTTCTCTTATGCCACCCATTATGAGATAACCACTATGTAGTCAGGAGTCACTTCCTTTTTCAATATTTTATGGCAAGTAAGACTTCATTTTCTTATTTACCCTTGTAAAATGGGACCTCTGTTCTCCTGTTATAGACATGGTAGTCCAAGTTTTTTGTATTCTGGTACATGTTAACTCCTCCTTCTACCAGACCTTTTCACTGATATTACACTGCATATATATTATTGTTGTGATGTAGTTATATTTTTTCCCAGTTTCAACTGATCAGGTTTTCAAGAGCACACAATTCTTTACAGCATTCCAGCTTTCATTTGCATTTGTTGTTCCTTCCCATGCTGTGTCTCTAGTGAACATAATATAGGAAGTCACTTTTTTTACCAAGATCATTAACAAAATCATTAAGATGAGGGTTGAGGCAAACATTTGAGGAATGCCTTGAGCCATCAGATAAATTAAAGTGTATACACTCCCGACACGTGGTCCAAGATGGAGAAGCCTCTGGATTACACTAGCATCAGGTTTGTGCATCGGTAGGAAGTTGACTTTCTGATTTGGTCTGTGTTACCGAGGTGTTTAGACCCTGCCAAGGTCTGATTTCAAATAGCTGGATTGAGAATTCCCTGAATCTTTAACTAACAGAAGTAAAAGATGTTTTTTATGAGCAGAGAATCTCTCTCTTCCTGTAGACAAGAGAAAATGAAAAGGAGGGTGAGAAAAGATATCAGTCTACCCTGGAAGTTTGGAAAGGTAGAGTAATTTAGCCCAGAGTTTATCAGACACCACTTTTTTCTTATCAGCCACTTCCTCCTCCCTCAGCACGGCTTGGGTGCAGAAGAAATAGCTTTAAACAACAAATTGCTAGAGCCCACAATAAGAATCTTCCACAAGAAGACAGTAAAAGAGAAGACAAAAGAAATTTCACCATTGAGTTACACCTATTATAAACCACATTATTTAAATGCTGCATGTCATCAGTTCCATCATTATCAAATTCCTTGCATAAGAATAAAGTGTCTTGATGAGGAACTGATCATATGTGAAAGTTATGCATTTTAAGAGACTCTACCACATTTGTATTTTATCAAATAGTTCCTAATGATGTTCCATAATACAAAATTAAATATTTCTGCCTCTGTTCTGTGTTCTTATTCATGAGTTGGGCATTAATTGTTAAACAATGTAACTGCTTGTTTATTTGTACTAGATGTGATTATTTATATTCTGGGTAGTCTGCAAGGTCTTTAACTGCATTGCCTAGCCATTTTTATGAGTTTTTGTGGGGAGAAGGGAAAGGTTAAGTTATTGAACTCATTTCCCTGCTCTTGTAATAGAAACCATTTTCTTTATTATTTTGTTAAAAATAAATTGATTTTTTAAAAAAACAAGAAGTAAGAGAGCTATAAAAATATGTGTGTACACCTGCTACTCATTTGGTTGTACTGGAAACTGTCTAGAGCAACTCCACTTGATATGAATGATTTATGTGCATTTAAAACATGACCACATTCATATTTACAACTATTTGAATGGTAAAATTTTAACACATTTAGGTGCTCCGCTATATCTGGGGTTTTTTTCCTTGTTAAGGGGCAAAATTCATCTGACCAATTAAATATATCTGTCTCACTGACAGCTCTCTAGATTTTCCTTATACTTACTGAAGAGAAACAAATTTAGTAAATTTAGATAATAGTTTGCATCATCTTCTGTTCTAGGAAATGCCTGAGATAGAGCATATAAACAAAGCACTAAAATACTTAATACTTTTCATTATTAAGAGAAATTTTTCAGATATGCTCTGTAAAGTCCGGGAGATTGTTAAGAGGAATTTTCTCCAAACTTTTACCAATTTTCCTTGCATTAGGCCTTATCAGAACTTTTCAAGTACTGCTTTGCTAATTATAATGACAGGCTATAATAAGAGTATTAAAATTACTATGACTATATACCTGTATTTACAGAACTACCTATTTGCAGAAGCTTGAACGAGCATAGACAGAGAAAAGAACTTTATGACTAATACAGCTTTTAAGGTTCCATAGAAAATTGATTTTGTCTGAGTACTTGCTAAGCAATATATTGTGATTTTGTAAGCACACTTTTTGAGGTTTGTTAGTATGCTCATGTTGGTTTTTTTTATTTTTTTTTTAATGTGACCTTTTAAACCTAAAATTTACTGCAGCTTTTTATGTAATAGTAGAACTTTTATTTGCTTATGTATCTTTGCCTGAGGTCTTAGATCAAATTTAAGTGACTAAAAATTGACACACACACCCTCACACCATGGTGTAAGGATCTTTATTTGATTCAGATATTGGAATACCTGGCTGAGTAACCAAAGTAATTATTTATATTTGGCATTAGATAATCACAGATAGTTATGCAATTCATTAACAGATTTGCCTACCTCCATCTCAAAGTTTTTCAATGATTCTTGATTCCATCCATGTAATTACATATGTAATGAGCTTCAAGATATGTTTATTTCTGTAAGAAAACCTCATTATCTTATTTCATTTTCACTCCTTTTTGCTGGAGTACTACCATGAAAGAGAACAAAGTTTATTTGTAAATTAGGAATCATACTCAGAGACGGATTCTGCTTTCCTTACATTATATGTCTACATTGTAGAAACCTGCAGCTCATCTCCCTGATCTAAAGACCTGAGGAATGAAATACTCTGAATTCTTACAAATCAACAGCTTTGTAGACTTACTTCAGAACAGTGAAGTTGTGCCTGAGCTGTGGCCATTTCTCTCCATTGATTACACAGGGATGTTTGTAATTGAGTGGCTCAGATAAAGTTGTTTATAACTTATATCTGATTAGGTAAATCCTTATTTGAAGTAGCTTCTTTTATCTTTTCCGTGTCATATATCATAATGGCCTGAGACCAGAAAAGTAAGATAATTTAATTCAAGATTAAGAGATATCAGATTAAGAGCTATCAGTGTTAAGCAATTTTGCTTCAAATCAGTAGTGTGTGAACTAGCCAGTTCCTTGCTGCATTACAGCCATAAGAGAACTGTGCATCCTATTCAAGTACCATAATAATTTCCCAGCTGCCCTGAGGGTTTCCTTTTGGAGTTTTCTGCTCCAGTAATGCTCTTATTTAGACAACACCCAAATCCTCATGAGTTTCGGACAATTCAGCCATTGTGGGAGACCACAGAAAGTACAAACAAGATGAGGGATTCGTTCTAGGAGAGGATAAGCCAAAGAAACATTAACAGTAATGCAAGGCTAACTGACAGTAAAAGAAGTGCAACAATTAAAACCTTAACTATCAGTTTTAGGGGAGAGAACTTGTTGGAGCTCCACCTCTAAGTCCCTGGTCTGAATCCAGATCTAACAAGACTGACCATATGTCACTCCAATTAAACAGCGATAAAAGTTCCAGAGTGAAATGAATTCCACAGTCTGAACTCAGCTTCAAGTGAGCATTTGTCTTCATTACAAGCCCAGCATATATTTGGCACAGTCTGCACTCGTGTCTTTAAAAGAGCTTCATAAGTTAATGAACAGGAAGATTGAAACATTTGCCTGGTGCCTACTACCACATATCCAGACCTGGGGCAGGGGAGAGAGCAAACAACTTCAACTCCAGCATCCTTTCCTCTCCCTTCTTCACATACAAAATGGACTTACTCCTTGAGGATCTTTCAGTGGTTAAAAAAAACAAACCAAGACAAACAAACAAGCAAACAAACAAACAAAAACCTTAATCAATCAGTTTCCTCTCTTTCCTCCAATCCTGTTCTTTCCCCTTTGCTCCCATGCTTGCCAGTGTTGCTCAAGGACTTCCCTCAAACTTGACAGAAAGATTTAAAAGTCTTAGATTTTCATTGTTTTTCCACAATTCAGTGTTCCATCTTTTAGCTGTGATAACTACTAGTAAATAAAAAAAAAAAAAAAGGATATATTTTTAAATATTTTAAGGTCAGGCATGAAAAAGTCTTCCTGCTCTGCAACTTAATTCCTTCTTTCTCATCAGACAGATCTCCAAACTTTGTTTGATGTATGCAGAGTAGTAAGTATATTGGTCTGTAACAGAGATTATGAATTATGAATTTCCTTCTATTTCTCATTCTGGTTGTTTTTGTTTGTTTTTGTTGTTTTCTTTTTTTTTAAATAATATTATTTTGTGATGGACAGAATAAAAACAATTTAGTCTTCTATTCACATTCTCCACACGCATGTCTTAGAACAAATGATTCACATCATCCAAGGATTTGCTGATGCTGTATATCTGGAAAGAAACATTAGTATTGTAAGGAAGAGTAATAGCTTGCTTAGGAGTTTGACAATCTGAAACAAGAAGGGAGCTGATTAGGCAGTGATTTGAAAATGTTTGAAGTGATAGTACTAGCAGGAACCCAATCTTTGATTTTTTTTTTCCTCTCATTTCGAATGTAATATGGAACAGGGTTGATGGAGACATTGATGTAGAATCAGTGGTGTTAAAATTGAGCAATACTCTTTGGCCAGGACAGGGGCAATGCTAAAAACTAGTCTTATTATCAAGTGTGCCGTGAATTCAAGGCAACTCAGCTGAGTCCTGTGTTGCACAAATAGACCAAAGAGATTGTTTATGTCCTCAATGCTTAAAGTGATCTTCTGTTATATCCAAATTTTACCATTCAGAGTGTGTATTAATTTAAAAGTAATTTGGTCTGGTACCTTGAGGAAGTCACAGAACTACTAGGATGGTCAGAAAAAAAGGAGATTCATCTTCTGAGAGAACACTGAAGGAATTTCTTTTGTTCAACAAGAAAAATTAAAGCTGGTATGGAATAGAGAGGGCGAGAGGAAAAGCAGCTACTTGAGCTTAAGGTAATTTTAACATGGAATAAATCAGTATAAATGACCATGAATAAATTATGTTTAGCCCATTAATAGTCTTTTATCCACTGGGACCTAGAAACCTTTCCAGAGAACCACTTCTATAAAAACAGTGGAGGAAAAATAATAACAGATTGCTGTAAATTCACTGCAATGGCCACATGCCATTGTGCCAGTGGCAGCTGAGGTGAGTCTCGGTGGACAAGGACACCTTTTCCACTTGGCATCTCTAGGTTAGCATAAAGCCTGACATAGACATCTCCTGTCTTTTCCATTAATGACCTTCCAAGCTGTAAATTAAAAAAAAAAAAAGAAAAAAAATAGATTGATCAAGCAGAAAGATCTAGATTTCTCTTGTAACAAATTTCCAGTTTCTGCTCCACTAAGCTGACCCACAAGCATGCTCTGACTATGAAGTTAGCAGGCAGCAGACCTTCTTGACTCCTGGTTGCTTTCAAATGTTGTATTCTTAAGTCAACTCTCTCTGTGCTTTGCAGCAGCCCTGTCACAACCCAGCTAAGAGCTCTGACTCATTCTGCCAGCAGAGCTCTTAAAATGGGGTGTTATTCAATGCTGAGACTTGCCACATGGCTCAAACATAAGTAACTTGCAAGTCCATTGACTTGTACTGTGAGTCAGAAGTCACTTACAGGATTTAAGAGCAACCGTATATTTAACTGCTCTCTTTTTACCACTTTCTCTTAGACAGCACCTTTATTAAAAAGCTTTAAAATGCTTTTCTTTACTTAGAACTCTTTATTTATTCTTCTGGCTGTCTCAGGTAGCCTATAAAGTCCATTGCCAAAGACTACATCTCTTAAAAATTTGCAAAAAATAATCCTGTCATACTCTTACAATTTTATTTTTTTTTAATTTTATTTTATTTTATTTTTGATGTTGAACATAAATCACAGAATCACAGATTCAGTCAGGTTGGATTCCACCGTGGGTCATCTGCTCCAGTCTTTCTGCTCAAGAATTTACTCTTTTTTTTTTTTCTTTTTTTTTCTTTTTTTCTTTTTTTTAAATTCCCTTTTAACTATGTAATTCTTGATTGTGGAAGAGCAGAAAAAACAAACCAAATGAATAATCAACAGGAGCATGAGCAAATAGAAGTAGATATAGTGAAACATCATATAGTGCTGATATGGATGCAAGGAAATAGATTTCTTCCACTGACTTTGATTGCTGATGCAATAGAGTCATAGACATCAAACTACTTCTTCCCACTTGAAACCAGCTGTTGTGGTTTATCTGTAGATGGTAAATTATAAAAAGGTCTCACAAGGGCTCTCCCAGATACAAATGTAAATCAGGAGAGCTGAAAGCAATGCCATGTATTATTTCAGTTTCCTTAAAAGTGACCATCAGCTAGGCAACTGAAAGTTATCAAAGAACACTGGAACATTTCTCCTGTGGAAAGATATTTCCAGGACCTTGCTCTTACATTTCTGTAAGTTTTGGTTCAGAGATGTCTATATGATGTTTATTTTCTCCATTAGTCTGAACATACTCATTTGCTCTCCTTATCTCTGTTAAACTAGGCACTCAACTCACTAAAAAATGAAGACCCACAAAATTTTATTAGATAAATAGATCTAGAGATTTTACCAAATTTGTGTGACTTGTTCTTGATAGTAAATGCAGGATTTCTATTTTACTTAATAAACAGTTTAAGGCAGGGTTTGTCATATGTTTGTACTTGTACAATGCCAGTCTTTTTCATCATTATAAAAAACATTAATGTTCATTAAAATTCTACGTAATTAAGTGTTCTGATAGCTTTTTAAGGGACTATACTCTTAAGAACCAGTACTACAGTTTCAGTGTGTTTTATGTAAGCTAACAATACACAATAATAAACCATCTCAATTTCTTGCACCTCTTTCACCTCAGACTTGTAATATAAGAGACACTTTTTGCCCTACAACTAATTTGAAAATTTATATGTATTTTTCCAAGCAACTTAATTCCAAGAAATGCATCAAGTCAGTATGTTTCTTAATTTATTTGGGTCCTTGTAAAGTTTCATCTGATAGACATAAAACTGTAAGATGATAGCATTGAAATGCAAGTCACAAGCTTCAATTAGGTACAATCAGAAATCATGCGGTGACTTCATTAAGTATCATTAAGAATGATCAAAATATTGCTCTTAGGAAAAATACATCAAAAGCATGCATTTACACATTGATTAAACAGGATCTGCAATTTCTAAAATCTGGTACGAGAAAAAAGAATGTAGTAAATTAAGTGCTCATACCCTACTTAGCAACAAGGGACTGCTTAGCAACCAACAAAGTGAAAAATAATGGATGTGGCAGTGCACAAACTCTCAGCCCCCTTCAAAATGGAAGCATTGGGCAGCCATAGACATAAACTAAAAGAGATGTCTAGAATGAGTTAAAAAAAAAAAAAGGAAAGATTTTCTTGTCTTAATAAATTTCACTCATATCAAAGACAGCTAGTGTGCTGTATCTATATGCAACCATGAACCATTGAACAAGAGTCACAGTTCCTTGGTCAACTGATCTTCTAGTCCACGTTCACCCTCCTCACTCATACAACCGCTGTCTTTTTGTCTCCTGTGTCCACTTTTGGGATCAGAATTCCATGTGGTTTCAGACAATTCAGGCTATAGCATCTGTAGAGAAAGTCTATTTCCTAACAGTTCCTTCTCAAATTCTAATGTTTCTCTACCTGACAGAAGCCATGTTTAGGCCAGTTGTCCTGACATGACAGAAAACATGAAATTTTTCAGTCTGAGAGTTTGAGCTTACTTACTCGAAATAACATGATTTTATAGATTTACTACCCTTCCAGAAAATTTCTTTTAAGCCTCAGTTTCTTAAATGTCATCTTCCACACAATAAAATCCTTCAAATATTTCTTAGAATAAAAATTTACAGTCCTTCAACTCTAACCTTTTTAGCACTTTTGGATGGAATTGAATTACTCTTTCTCTCAGAAAGGTGAATCAAAAAAAAATACAAACTATTTTTTTGCCTTGCTTGTTTTCTCAAAAGCTGCCTGAACCAGGATTATATAGGAATTATATGTAAGGGAATTACAACTTTGGGAGAATGATTTTGAAAACAAGTGAGAATGGCATTAAATTAAAGAGGAGAGATTTAGATTAGATACCAGGGAGAAATTATTTCCTGTGAGGGTGGTGAAGCCCTGTCACAAGTTGCCCAGGGAAGGTGTGGCTGCCCCATCCCTGGAAATGTTCCATACGTGGTTGGATGGAGCTGGGAGCAATCTTAGCTTAGTCAGTGGCTCCCCTGCTCAGGGCAGTGGATTGGAAATAGAGGATCTTCAGGATCACTTCCAACCCAAACTGTTCTATGATCCTGTGGTATATTTGAACAATCAGTTATCAGATATATTCCAGATCATGGAAGTATACACAATCATCAGCAGATGCTTTAATTCAATGTGGTCTGCCCCAGACAAAATTGTGAAAACATTCTGGAAGAGGTACATAGGCCCCTTAAAATCTCTGGAGGGAAATCCCTTCCAGCACACACTACTTCAAATGGCTCAGGGAAAAAACAGTGGGGCCTCAAGTGCATTTTCAATACAAGCATTGATTAGAAAAAGGTAACATAGTAAGTATTATGCTGGCTAAGACCCATAAATCACTCAAAATCAATGTTTTTTTGTTTGATGGGACATTTTTCCACATGGTCACTTTCCTACATTGTAATCATTAAGGTTAGAGGCTAGCTTACTTCCTGAATATATGAATGAATCTTTAGATCCCTTTCAAATACGAATTGAAATGTCACTTAGAATGTCAAGGGATATTTATGATGTATACATATCTAGTGCATTCTGTAGTTGCTTAAAATCTAGTCTAAGTAACTTAGACTAGTGACTATAAAATCCACCATGAAACAAATATCTTTGTACCTGGTCCACCACTCTTTTTAATTTTTTTTTTATTATTTTTTTTTCCCTAATTCAGCTTTGGTTCCTTTTTAGAAGGAAAACAACATCCCAGTGTATTTTCACTGGATTCAACACTTGGACCTGAAACACTGGTTTAATTCAAAGATCTCAAAGCAGATAGCATATATTAAAAGCAATATTTTCTGAAATTGCCTGGTTTTTACCTGACTCTTGTAAGAGAATTACAAGTCTGAGTAGGCATAAATGGATGTACATTGCCCAAGGTTTAAAAATTATGTTTCGCAAGACCTTTGTGCAGTATGCAAATGTTGTTGCATTTGCTTACAGCTGAATAAACTGAGGCATCAAGAGGTTAAGTGGCTGGCTGAAGGTTGTAGAGCAAAGCTATTCCAACACCACGAGCAGACCCCCAGGGTCCTGATTTCCAGAGTCGTGCTGTGTCTGCTGTATTGATTCTCCCTTTACAACCAATCCAACGTGTTAATGGGCTACAAAGCTAATGGAATATTAAAAGAAGCTTAAGAATTTTGTCTCTTGAGGTTGGCTGGCCACATAATTTCACAAAAGAAGGTTTATAAAACAGGGAGAGAGAAAAAGGAATAAAAGAAAAAAGGAAAAACATCAGAACTGATTGATTAAGGGAAGAAGTAGGTGCCTGAGAAATGCCTGGTCTGATGCCAGCACTGGCTCAGGTCAGACAGGGCTATTTTTAAATTATTTGGTATTTTCAGAAATTGATTACTTGGCTAACACATTAAGAAGTAGCTCTACACATTCATTTAATGGGCCAGTGCCTCTTGTACAGGTCTGGAACAGTCACATTCAATCTCATCTACTCCTCGTTAAGTAGTGTTTTCTTCTTCAGTGTGTTTATTTACTGCCAATGCTGTAAGCATAAAACATATAACAAAAAATAAATAATACCTTAAATAGTCTTTCAGCTGTATGGGCCTTCAGGACAAGTGACTTCACTTCAGGCCTTGTGAGCTTAGTTAGGGTTTAGACATCAATTCTCATTCTTTCATATACCTGCAAATTGAGTAATACTTTCTTTTCATACTGTTACCTCTTTAATGTATAGCCACTTCAGTCTAAAAGTGCTCTGAAACAAAACATGGTAGGTTCTTACACTAAAAAAAAAGATGAATAATAAATCATTTTAATTTGATGACCCTGTGTGCAGTGGAATAAGAGCAGAGTATTTCAGGTGAGGTAAAACCCGCATAAACTTCTGGAGAATAACTAAGACTGTATTGATGTCTTGAATAATGTGCACTTAGCTGTTAGCTGTTGGCCTGTCTCACTTTTTTACCTTTCCAAACAAAATGATACTCAGAGCTACATTTCAGAAAGATGTTTCTAATGAAGGTACTCCTTACCATAAAGAGGTTTTCTTAAATTGTCAACAATTACATGCTTGTGTCATTATCTCTGGGAATGCTGGGAATAGTTGGATGGCTGGGACTTGATAAAATCATTGCAGGAGAACCCTGCTTTAGTGTCACTTAAGAATTTCAGAAAAACACACAGAGGAAGATAATAATGATTGTAGTAGTGACGACGAGAATAATAAGAATAAGACTAAGAAAGAATAATAAGAATAAGAATAAGAATAAGAATAAGAATAAGAATAAGAATAAGAATAAGAATAAGAATAAGAATAAGAATAAGAATAAGAATAAGAATAAGAATAAGAATAAGAATAATACATAGGGAATCTGCATTGTTAGCATGAAAAACAGATCTTTACCCTATGCTGAAGCCTGCCTTCTACCTTATGTATTGTAAATAAAACAGCATGGCAGAAAAGCTGAGGCATCCAAGAGAGTGAGGGAGAAATCATTTTTCAGGTTAGAGGCTTGATTTTTAATGTGGGTATTTGACTTAGGGCCCCAGATATTGAAGGATTAAAGGGGTGACCTTGCAAGGCTTGGTGTGTCTGTTTCTACTGTTGTCTTCAGTGAAAGCCACAACAGATGCAAACATGAAATGGGAAATATTCTGCTGTTGCAATGGCATCTTAAGTAATTTTTCTGTTTGAATCTGGTTTTCTATACAGTTACATACAAGCAGCTGCACTGCACAGCCCTACCTGGGCAGGGCTGTATTACCCTTACTTAAGGACATGAGGTCCCATCCATCACTCCTCACAGATCATAACCCATGCTGACCCTGTCTCAGAAGTAATCTGCTCCTATAACAAAGCTGAGATGCACTATTAATGTTTTTACTGCTTTATTATCTTGAATATGATGATGATGTTGGAAAATAAAGCTGTCATCATCTTCAGTGGTACATTATGAGTTACCTTTCAATTTAATTTACTCCATAGAAGATATATGATTTTATTTTTCACTGGAATTTTTAATCGTTGTTGATAAATGTCAAATATTGAATTTCTGATAAATAAGTAATTAATTAATTATTGCAGACAAAGGATTGAAATAAACAACGTTGTAGAATTAGATAAAGATTTTGGAACAGTCTCTACTCCTTTATATTAAGGGCACGTGCAAAAGCTGTTGGATCTTCTGATAGAAGCTCTGTGACTTCTAGTGAACCAGTCTTTGGATACACACTAAACACCTGCTCAGATGTGTTTCTATACCATGATTTGTTTCAGTAGTTTATTTTGCTTTTCTTGTCCATTGGCTATGCCTCTGCATCTCATTTAAAAGGGGAAAAAAAAAAAAAAAAAACAAGAAAAAAAACCCCCACAACAAAATAACAACATTGTTTAGCTTTGATTGTGGTTTCTGCTGTACATATCTGCTCCTTGCAGGACCTCATGGCTCAACAGAGAAAGTGTAGAATTAGAGAATCAGGAAAGAGCTTGCATATCCTGGTGCTCATGCCCAGTGTTCAGCCTCATTATTCATTGCTTGGTAGACCCAGAGGTATACCCATTCCAGCAATAAATATTTCCATAATCTAATAGATCTCACAGTAAGGTGCACGCTGTAATATTTTAACACATTTTTGTTTCCTTGATTTCATCCCATCATTCCTAATTATACCCCCCATGAACCTCTCGCTAAATCTCTTTAATTGCACAATTGTAGATTTTCTTTCAACTCAGCCAAATGATATCTACCTGATTCAGTCCATCAGGCTTTACATTTTCTTCATCATGGAAGAAAATACCCTTCCTTTCACAATAACTAAAAAAAGAAACCTCCACCCTACCCCCAGAGGATGGTTCTGGATTAAGGAAGTTCTCAGTACAGGACTGATATTATCAGGTCAGGTGCATGTGGCTTTTGCAGAGCATTAAAAACCTTGTTCCCTCACATTTAATACCTATAATTATATATTATTTAAGTTTCTGCAAAATTTTAAGGACAAAATTGCTTCAGATGCCACTTCAGAAATAATTGTATTTGTTCCTCATTGCAAGGAGAATCATTTGCATGTCTTCACATCAATAATTTTGAACCTATCTTTATAGACAGAGATCCTAAGGCAGAGAAACACAATGGAATTCATCAGAGATCAAACAAATCATTACTGCTGGTAACAGCAACAACATTGCTTAAATTTCTCTGAAAATATATAATTTCCCTGTCACAATCTTCATTCTCAAAACTACATAGTTTTGTTGACATTGAAATACATATTCATTTACTGTTTCCAGAGATTAGTTAGAAGCTCTAGCATGAGGCATTTTTGGGGCATGAATTTTCAAACATGCATAGATTTATATCTTATTGATGAACCTCTGGGACCATTAGGTGTTTTTGTAAAGGCCTAATGGTCAACCCTATGTCCTAGTGTAAAAAAGACTGCAAGCCCGACTTCAATATAGACTTCTTAATTGAAATATTCCTCAAAGAACACTCGCACAACTAGCTAAAGAATTGTCATTATAAACCTAGAAATTCCATGTATCCATACCTAGGTTTTTAATAACAAGAGCACAGAGACAAAAAAGCATTATTGTTTTTGGGTTTTTTTCTTTGTAAAGCTAAATAAACTTCATTGCTACTTTGATTCTGGAATGTATTAATTTATAGTTAATTCTCTTACTGTCATTATTAAAAACACATAGAAAATACAGACTTTTCCAAAAAGCAGAGTGGATGTTAATTATTTAAAAGTTCCATTTCATAGCTTCACAAAAAGAAAATAAACAAATTCATTATTATTAATTGACAATATTTTACCAGTGTGTAGGGGCCCCAGTGAACTAAACATTACACAAGCCACAAAACACAGAATTAAATCTTGACTCTGATAAAATGAGTACAGTAATTCTATCAAGTTCACTGAAAATTTCATCCCTGGATGGAGACAGTCTTTCTTCTGAAAAGTATGCAAAATTTAGTCCCTAGTTTTGCACACACACAGTGTTCATAACTTTTCTCAGGTGATTAGTAAAGCTCCTTTTTTATTCATCCCCAGCACCAGAACAAATTACAAAGATAAAAGCATTGCAGGGACTAAAGTGAAGTTGGATTAGTTGTCTGTGATGCCTTTATCATCTGTGATAACTTTACTCAAGGTTACACAGGTTTTTAAGAACTAGATTGGGGGTTAATTTAATGGATGATGTAACCAGTGGGTGTAATAAACAAATCTGAGAGAAAGGGGGAAGAAGTCTTGCTGTAATATGGATGGGTATTTAAGAGGGACAGATTAGTACTTTATTTATTTGTGAATGTTTTATGTTGGAAATAAACTGCATGAAGATCAGGGCAGAATGAGATCATGGCATGGTTCCCTTTCTTCAAGATGTATCTTACCAGCTTCATTTTCTGACTTGCCATTTTGCGGTGAATGCTGCAGGAAGCTCTCACCTCTCTGTGCTCTTATCACCAAGATCACCTTTTCATTTTAACTCATAAAAAAATCTGCAGAACTGAGTCTCATTTCTGAAGTTTAAAAGGCTTGCACTTTCTTGAATGTGAAGCTTGAATAAGGACAGTGGGTTTCCTGAGAGAGGCATTTCCCAGCACAAAAGAGTCTTTTCTATGTACAACAGTAGGTAGAAGGGCAGAGTCAGGTGTGTCAGTCACCAGACACACCGATGTGCTTTCACTGCCTGCCAGCACTGACAGCACTGCAGGTCACACAGCTTTACTTTCCTCTGTCTGTGGAGATTTTGTTTCTGCAGGAGCTGATTCAATGGGGGAAGAAAACAGGAGATTCAATACTTACTTTCCACTATCCACGATGTATATACCCCATTTATTCTTGCAAGATTTTCAGCTTTAGCCTGTGGCTGAAGGTAGAGTACTCTGGATACCCAAGGTCCAAGTTAGCCTTCGATTCAGAAAGGGTCTTGGGTATTGTGTTTAATTTTAATTATTTTTAATTAATTTTTAATTCTGTGTGTATTATCCTTGCTTCTAGATATTTCTGACATATAAGAATTAGCATGAATAACGAGTAACTAAGATATAAACCCTAAAACAACAGAAATATCCTGAAACATTTTTGTCCTTTTTGTCTTCAAAGCTCAAGAGGTGATCGCTGCTGAAGTTCTACTATGATTTTTGGCAAAACTGCCTGCAAGTGACTGGAGCTTGTATTGTCCATCAGTGCTAGTATCAGAATAAAAATACCTAGATAACTTTTCACCCTGGAAAGAGGAAAATGGACCCACTTGGTGAAAACCCATTCCAGTTAAATACAGACTGACAATATCAATTTTTATTCCCCTCCACCCCTCCATTTCCTGTTTGAAAGCAAATGAATAACTAAAATGCAGGTATGTGTCATCTAATTTATCCTGTATTTGTAATTTATTAGTACTGTCCATTTGCTTTTTAATGTCTCTGCAGCAATGATGTTGATTTTCACCTCTCTCATCTGGCTATTAAAATAAATCTTCAACAAAACCTGAGGAATGGGGGGAAGCTTAAGAGGTACTATTGTTTAAAGTTAATCTTTTCTACTTACTCCAGTGTTGAATCATTCATCCATGCTTTGAAATCTGAAATCAGGGAAGGTAGAGCTGGAAAGAGAATAACAGAATGGTGACAAGACCACTCTAAATATCCATTCTTAAGAGATAAGGGGGAAAAACACACCGAAAAACATATTTTTTTATATACTTCCTTTTTCTGATTATAACAATAGCAGAGAAAACTGGCAGTTAAAGCTGGATTGATCGCTGGTGAGATGACATGTAGCCTTTATGAGTGGGGGATAGAAACTGATAAATGTTTTTTTTTTCCCCTTCACAACCTTTTTCTAAAGCTGCAGAAAATGTGTCATGCATAAAAAGTATGCAATTTTCATGTAATTAGAGGAACAGGAGATGAAAATGAGTTCCATCAGAGCAATCAAGGATGGTAATGTGGCATGGATTTGTCAGTGCCTATTTGTCATGAAAGCAAAACCCAACAAGTGTTCTATATATTATTTCATTATTATCACCTCTACACCTTAAAAAACACTTTTAAAACATAAAAAAAATTACAATTTTATAAGTGTGGTGTAAAAAAGCAACCAACAACCTATTGTATAAACTAATAGAGTCACCTATGTTAATAAAATTTGTCGGCTTTGGTTTAGACATTAGGTTAGCTTTATTCTCTCTAAGACAGAAAAAAAAAAAGTGTGATTTATTCTGATGTTATTTTAGTTTTGCTCCAGTATCATATATCTGGGTTCACTGTTTCCATTACTACAAATTCATGCAGTAACCTCTGCTGGGCTTAGGACTCCCCCATTCATCCCACCGAGTAATAACTGAGGGATCTGAATTAGGAGTGCAATTATCCTAAATTGCCCTGTAATCAGTCACAAAAAGATGCATATCCAACGTTGCCTGAGAAATGTGTTAATTCCTGACCTGTCTTCACTGCTTGTAGAGGAAGGTCAAGTCAGTCGTGTTCTAAAATGTGTGACACAGGTAAACACTTAAAGTTAAACCCGGTGAATCTGAGCCTTTTCAAAACCCTCATCAATGTCATTCCCTATTGTTCATGTTACACCTTCACTTCTCCTCATGGACATCAGGTAGCAAATAGAAATTTAATTGGCATGGTAGTACCCAGACCTCTGTTTCATCAACAGCTATTAAATGACCAAGGGATTAATGTTAACTAATGTTGTGGTTTTACTCAACACATTCACAGAAAAGATAAATTCAGTAGAGTTGTGACTGTACATTTGCATAGCAACTGGGGACAACACTTATAATAAAATTATAAAAGCAAGAGGGTTGCAAATAAGTGTTGGTAATAATAATTCAGGATGATAGGACCTGCCTTGCAGGGTCAAATCAAAGGTATCACTAGCCTAATGTTCTGCTGATAGCAGTGGTCAAAGACTGCTTTCTTTTTTTTTCAGGGGGAAAATATAGCAACCAGGCAAACATGCAATGGTTGTTCCCCTGGTTAAGGCTCTCACCTCCTGGCAAATCTGTGGTTTAGAGGGTGATGATTCCAACCATGATATACATGGTTAATATGGTTCAATTTATTTCTCGAAGGAAACACTAAGCATTTACAACAGTTATTGACAGCTTTAAAAATTGCTGCCCAGGAAATATCCCTTCATTTATTTCCTATAAATATTTTATTTTATTAAAGTCTAGTTATGTACCAAAAAATATAGGCATTACACACAGACAGATGCACTCCCCAATTTGTCACAGGCTACTCCGATTAGAAATGCAGAGCCCTTTAGTTAAAGGTTGCTGACGGTTAATATATTCCTGTTTTCTCCCTTCGGGCTGAAGGTGGGAGACAGTTGCTCTCAAGTTGCATATGTCTCTCTCGAGCCATCCAAGATAGGTCTCTTCTCAGTCTTTCAAGCTGGCATATGCCCAGATTTCCTGCTAATGCAGTAGGAATAACAAAAACAAGAACTTGAGATGACAGAGAGTAGAAAACTGTTATGAAAGGTTGAGTGTTCTGAATTATGGATTTCTCCTGATGGCATTTGCTGGTGGAGTGCATTTCCCTCTGTATGTGGCATTGGTGAGGCTGCGCCTCAAGTGTTGTGTCCAGTTCTGGGACCCTCATGACAAGAATGACACTGAGGGGCTGGAGCTTGTCCAGAGAAGGGAGATGGTGAAGGGGCTGGAGCCCCAGGAGCAGCTGAGGGAGCTGGGAAAGGGGCTCAGCCTGGAGAAAAGGAGGCTCAGGGGGGCCCTTCTTACTCTCCACAATTCCCACAGGAGAATGCAGCTAGGCGGGACTTGGCCTCTTCTCCCAGGCAGCCAGTGCTAAGACAAGAAGAAACAGCCTCAGTGTGCACCAGGGAAGGTTCAGGTTGGACATCAGGAGGAATTTCTTCATGGAGAGGGTTGTTAAACTTTGGAATGGACTTCCCAGGGATGAGATGGAGTCACAATCCCCGGAAGCATTCAAGAAACTTTGGATGTGACACTGAGTGCTCTGGTTTAGTTGACAAGGTGTTGATCAATCAAAGGCTGCACTCGATGATCTCAGAGGATTTTCCAGCCCAAATGACTCTGTGATTCTCTGGTCTGTGCACGCAGCAGGGCAGGAATTGCTGAAGTTTGCCCAGAAGAGTGATGCATGGATGGAGTCATTGACTAAGAGCAGATTCTACTGCCCTGAACCTCACAAGTCTCTGAACTTAGAAGTCTCTCCTGCATTCAGTGTTCCTGTCTACTGTACACTGGTGGTGGAAGACACAGTGTTTTATCACTAAAATTATCATTTCATAAATACATAAAACACAAAGATAAAATACTTACTAAAGGGAAAACAACATTTTGCTTTGCAGGACACTTCTTAAAGGAAAAAAAAATTGGGAACTTGTCTGCTGTCTTACATCCATGGGAAGAGCCAAGATTCTCTAATGATTTCCTTCTTCAAAAAGCAAAACAAAGAAAGCAAAGCAATCCCCCATTGAGGGCTTATTTTGGGCTGGAAAGCATGAGAGTATTTTGGGGACTAAAAGTAAGTTCATAGAATCCTAGAATCCTAGAATGGTTTGGATTGGAAGGGTCATCAATTTCCTACCCCCTTCCATGGGCAGGGACACCTTCCACTGGACCAGGTTTCTCAAAGCCCCATCCAACCTGGCCTTGAACACTTCCACGATGGGGCAGCTACCACTTCTTTGAAAAACCTGTGCCAGGGAGACCTCAGCACTCTCAAGATTTTCTCCCTATATGTTTAATCTAAATATACCCTATTTCTGTTTAAATGCATTCCCTCTTGCCTTATCACTTCTTGTAAAGCCGAAGAAGACACATCAAAATTCCTGGAGGATTATGGCCCAAACAGCAGAACAAACTTGTGGTGGTTGCTTGGGTTGCTGTTGTGGGAGGAATTAGCTTGTGATAACTATCTTTGCTTTAAACATTCTTTCTACCCACACCTGGCCAGATCCAGTGGCAAAGGAGAAACCTTTGCCTTGCATCTTTTCCCATTTGAAGCCTCCAGGACTGGCGGTGCCTGACTCACTTCCCAAACTCTTTGCTCAAAATGATCTGCAATTAGAGGAAACTGAGTTGTCTCCTCTATGCCAAGAGCTACAGTAAGAGAGCCCTAATCAGGGGAGAATTTACTTTTCTCTTGGGAGCCTACCCATCCATGGTGCCATTCCCATCTGTGAAAGCTGGGTCTATGTGCTGCAATGGCTCAGTGCTGGGCCTCTGGAGCATAAATGAACTTGATTCCTCCTTAAGTTTCCGTCAATCTGCATTTTGCATAAATATACTCTACTTCAAATGGTCTCAGTAAAATAAAATTACTGACATTTATCACTAATTAGCTAATAATGTCATTATCTAGACTAGTTAAAAAATAATCATGAGAAGTAAAAAAAAAAAATATCGGGGGAAGAATTATTTAATTTAGTAAACCTGCTTTTCTTTTTTTTTTTTCTTGGAATTGAGTAATTATTCTTCCTCAGACAAGATTTGCTGTGAGAAAAAAAAAGCCCTTCCAGCATTTTTTTCCCACTACTTCAGCTATGCATAAGTTTGGGATAAAATATTAACAATTCAATGACAGAAGAAAAATTCTACAGTTAAAGTGAGCAAAGGGCTATTATTATTATTATTATTATTATTATTATTATTATTATTATTATTATTATTATTATTATTATTATTATTATTATTTTATTAATCTTTTCTTTCTAAGGAAAAATTTTGCAGGCCTATTAAACCCCTGAAGCAAGGTGGAAGCCATGAGGGGATCACACTTCTCCATAAAAATAAAGGTCCTATACTGGGGGGAGAAAATGTAACATGGAAAAGGAGATCAGTGATTATTGGGCTGTCAGAAACTGAGGAAGGAAATGTAAAACACCTAATATTACTAATTACTACAGATTATCTTCTGGTGGACATTCAAGAAGGGCACAGAACAAGAAAACTTGGAGAAGGAATTTTCTATTCACTCTGAAGACATAATTTTTTTTTTTTTTTTTATTTTATTTTGTATCTCTCTAGTTCCTTGCAGTACAAATTTATCTGTGAAAATTGGTGAGCTCTCACACTCCACTGGGCAAGACATAGGGATTTGTGTTTCTCTACTCTCACAGGCACATATGCCAGCTAATTTAATGTGTTATTAGAAATAGAAGAGTCAAATTGGTTAACATCTGTTGGAATGATTTCTTATAGCAGGAACACCCATGGTTTTCCAGGCAAAAATTTTGTGTGCATGAGAGCATACAGTAAGCACATTACATCTGAGGAAGTGTCTGCACACTTGATCCACCTAATGTTCCCTAGGCATTTTTGATTTGTAGTGTCAAAATGTAGCATTTCATATTTATAACCTTTCTGGGCTTTCTCAAAACTATGTTCTAGGTAGCTGCAGTCTACATGTTTTGTGGGATTTCTGGAGTTTGGCATTCAAGCTGAAGGCACAAAGTGAATCTAAAAGGATCTGATCTGCTGAGACAGTGACACACTTGGAAGTTTTAAGTAAATATAGACTATAAATTCAACTGGAAAAAGAGAAACATCACCTGTTTTAGCTGTGACTCTGATGAGCTGGGTTTCTGTTTGACCTCTCTGAAAACCTGGGTTCTTTCTGCAGAGGTGTCAGGACATTAGAAGATGGCTGTGGGGCAGGAGAAGGAAAAGGGAAATGAAAAAGAGGCAGGTAATTGCTCAGTAGAAGTTTCTCGTGGGGAAACACAGTACTGCTGGTTCTAGTGCCCAGAACCTTTCTTTTTCTCACTAGGAAAGGGAGGAAAAGGGAGACTCTACAAACTAGAGCCTGTGAAAGATAGATATGAAAGTGACAAGGACAGAAATAATGAGAAGGATTAAGTGATCTTCATGACTAGCTCCTTATCCCAAAGAGTTAGACATGCAGAAATGCTTTTCACCACTATCTGAAAGGTTGTCCCTATGTCTGATTCCTCTTAATGTGAATCATTCTTAATCACAACATCAGACATATAGAAAGAAGAAAAGTTTGACTCTCTCACGTTATGCAGTACATATCAATATCAGGGGAAGCTGGGTATGAATGAAGCAAAGACATGCCATAGCTCTAAAATTTCCACAATTGTCACTTGCTGCTTTAGCATGCCAGTGCTCTGTTTGGAATATGGTTTTGGAGTCATATTCTTTCTTCTTAGGGGAGATGGGGGAATAACAGAATGCGGACACAGTACTGAACACAAAGATGGCACAATCTCATTTTCTTCCCTGGCATGATGTTAATTTTTATTGTTATTATTTTTTCCAGTCATGGCTATTTTTCAGAACCCCTCCTCCCCACACTCCCCTGTCCCTTCCCACCCTCCTTCTGCTTCTCAGAGATGAGCAACTTTGCCATCCTTATTGAGCAAATAAATAAATAAATAAATAAATAAATTTCTGTGAGACAGCTTGGAAGAATGCTTGATAATCTGAACCATTATGGAGGTGAAATTTCATTACACAGATGGTGACATCCCAATGTCTATCATCAAAACACAGCAGGTAGAAACAATCAGCTAGGCCCATTCCCCACTATAAAATTACACTTACATTAATGTCACTCTAGATTTCATTATGCAGAAAATGATATTGCACAGGTCTCTGACATGAGGGAGACTGGGAGAGGAGGAAAAAAAAAGGAGAGATGTGAATCTAAGTGAGAGAATGGGAGGAGGATGGGTGGGCAAGGAAGAGAAGCAGACTGTGAACTAAGAATGATCAGCTCTGCCAACAAAATAAATACGCAACCACATCAAAGCATTGTGGTGCCTGTGGCAGTGCTGTGTCTTGGTCATGTCCAGCCTCAACTCCCTTCAGGTTCTGATTGAGAGAATCAGACTGAGAGATTGATTCTAGGGCAGTAAGGGAGTTTCACAATTAATTTTTATTCATAGTATCATAGAATCGTAGAATAACCTGAGCTGGAAGGGACCTACAAGGATCAAGCCCTACTCCTGGCCCTGCACCCCAAGAACCCCAAGAACCACAGCTTATTAATAAGGCCTGGCTATCATAGTTTAGTGAACAAGGTACATTTCAGAATGTCAATTTTGCATGCTGGACATTCTAGGGACACTAGGGATACAGTCCATATGGCTTTTTCCTTTCCCCTTCCCCTTCCCCTTCCCCTTCCCCTTCCCCTTCCCCTTCCCCTTCCCCTTCCCCTTCCCCTTCCCCTCCCCAGGCAGACTCTTGAATATTGCATCTCACTTTACTCAGCTGTCATTCCCTAATGTGGTCCAAACATCTTGACTTGACTAAATTTCCTATGATCCAATATTTACACCAGTCACACCAGTGTGAATTTGACCAGAATATTGTTCCTTTGGAGGAGATTTTCAGAAAAGCCACATTAGAAGTCAGAAGAGTAACTTAAGAATACCAAATATTGCTAAAGCAAAGTGATGAAAATGATCTGATGATGTTTCACATATGAAAAAAAAAAAAAAATAGTGCAGGATGACAGAAATCTCTCATTTTGATTTAAAAATGCCTTTGGAAAATATTTGCTTTGAGGGTGTTGGGGCACTGGAACACATTTCCCAGAAAACTCATTCTGTATGCGTTCAGGAACTGGTTGGGTGGGGTTTTGAGGAACATGGTCCAGTGGAAGGTCCCCCTGACCACAGCAAAATGGTTGAAACCTCATGATCTCTACGACAGCTTCTAACCCAAGCCATTCTATGATCCTGTTTCGTCATTCCTGATTTTATTGATGCTAGAAAAACTATCACTGCTGTATTTCTATTATCTTTTCCCCCTAATCTGAAATCAAACCAAGTCCTGACACCAGAAAATAAGCTCAGAGGACATGAAATACACATTTATGTTGCTCATCTGCCTTTCAGCATTGTCACAATTTTTTCAGGTTAATTTTTGAATCTCTCTGCTCTCTGTGCTAAGTGAGGAGACAGGAGAGAATTTCCTTCTCTTATCAGCAGAGTTGTATGATGCATGTATTTTATATTTGACAATAGGTTAAGGCACAGGTTTACACAACAGTAGAAACCTTAGCATTCAAATTAACCTGGGCTTCTTTTGCACTTAAAAGGAAAGTGGGCAGTACTTCAAGAGAATGAATTTCATAGTAAAAGAAATATTATCAGGCTTCAGAAGTTTAAATTGAATGTGTCTACCTTAACCTAACACAGACCAGGCTGCTTTTATAATAAACAGGAATAACAAACAGAAAATATATGTTTTATAATAAACAGAAAAATAGGGATTACTGTGTGATACATGTAAGTACATCTAGGTGTCCAGTTTAAGATGAATTAAGCCACAGCTGAAATTCACTGCTATCACCTGTGGAACTACATTTGGGCTCAAACTACAAAGTCAGTGCTTTTAAAAATTTACCACCATATTAGAATAAGGATTAATTGTGATATTATGTTATGTTAGATTCTATATTCTATTCTATTCTATTCTATTCTATTCTATTCTATTCTATTCTATTCTATTCTTATAAAGATAGGGGAATTATGAAAGTTTTAATCTCCATTAAATACTGAGAAGTCTGAGATTGTAATTGAAATTAGACAATAAACCTCTAAATATCTGAAGTTAGATGAGGTGACTCTCACTAAGCACTTAATTCCATGGTTCAGAATCCTTGGAAGTGATAAAAGCTTTATATAGGTACATAAAAATATACACCTGCCCTCACTAACATGTATGTATGCATTCTGGCTGGAGAAAAGGCTTTAAAAAGCAGTCATCTGACAGAGGTTCTTCCAAAGAAATTTTTTGTCCAGTTTTTTAAAGTGAAAGATGTGAATATTTTAGACAAACATTTGAAGACTAATTCAAACAGAATAAGAGCCCTTATGTTTTAACCATCACTGTGTTACAGCCTGTATTAAACAAGAGTATCCAGAGTACAAATAATGGATCTTCTTTGCATTTCATTTAACAAATATATTGATTGAAGTCCTCTTTCAAACCTCAGCAGACGGGATGCTTTAGGGGTAATTTTTTCAAAGGAAGTTTGCATGGGGATTTAACCAGCCAACTTCCCTTGATGTTAGCAGGAACTATGTGACTAAACCGATACATAACTTTGAAAAGACACCCCTAAACACCTTATGTTGAATCACTGGAAGTCTTTGAACTCAGCAGGATCGTTGCCTGGATATGAAGTGGTTGTTCAGATCCAACATATGAATCAGTTATAATAAACAGTGCTGTAAATGGGACAGAGATTGCATTTGTCCAAAGAGAAAGAGAAGGCTGGGGTAACACAGAACCAGTGGATTTGTAACTAAACCTTTTCACCCTTCTAATTCCATCTTGGAGAACACTTCTGGGGAGCAACTTTATCATCTATATCATCTTTATCATCATCATGATGTACCTTTTTTAAAATAACTAATTTTCTTCAGACAGCTGCCAATAAGGTGGTACCTAATGGATTTTCTTGCACTTTAAAACAAATTTAGCATATTTTAAGAAGTCTTTTACTGGCAACAAGATGATAACCAAGCTGAAACTAGGGCCAAGACCTACAACCAAAAGAAGGTTCTGTTTGGACACCAGTCCACACTAAGACATTATTACTTTCAGAATATTCAGTTTCGTTCAAACAGTTCACAGTGTAACTGTATCATGATTTTGCTTGAGATTTGTTTATCATATTGATTGGGTTGAGTAAAGATGGAATCACTTCCTGTTCTTTGACTTCATATGCTGTTTCTCTTCTGCTGTTCTCTGCAGCAACTCTGTGTCCCCTCCACCTCCCATGGAGAAGAAATGGAGGTCTCATGGATGGCTTTTATAGGTCGTGCTGAGCAGGAACCTACAGAAAAGGTCAAATTCAGTCTGAATTATTTCAGACCATAGTGTTATTCCCTGACTAAGCCTTTCTTTGTACTTTATATATTCTTCAAAGGGAAGTGCTTTGAACCATTGGGTTTGAGAATTTTGATTTGACTTGGTTTACGCTCCAGATATGAATATAAATATATATTTATTCTTTCAAGAGGAAAGCAATAACCTTCCTACAAAATATATACATTGAAATTTTAAAAAACTGTATCACACTATAGGAAATTTTATACAACCAGCATTATTTTGATAGAGATATTTTCCCCCAAAATATGCTGTCATTAGATACGATTAAGGTAATCTTCCTAAAATTAGAGAAACAGAAAGAGATGTAGCATAGTTATCTCCTGCAGCTGTCTGCCTACTAGATTTGTGACATTTTAGGGGTATCTTTTCAAAGCAGCATTCAGGGTTTTAGCTGCATGACTCTCAGAAACATCAACAGAAGCTGATCGATTAAATCCCACACTTGCCTCTGCTTTGAAAAATTTTCCCCTAAGCATCCTGTCTGTTGGGCTTTGGAAAAGTACTTCACTATTTCCCATGCAGAAAAATGCAGAAAATATTCAGTCTTTATTAAAAGATAAACTAAATTAAAATAGAATAGGACTAAAAAATATATAACATAAAATAAAGATCAGCATTTCCCCTAGTTCTCTGCTCCCTTGATTGCTGCTCTGGTACTGTGAATGCATTCCAAGCTTTGTTACATCCATCAGGGATGGTACAGATGGACATTTTGCCTGTCCAACCTGACTCAACCGCTTGAAGATTCATCAGAGAGAATCTGTTGGCAATTGCAAATGGATTTAATCCAGAGCCAGCAGATTTTGTTTCTCTAGAGGAAAGCAGGACTGTAAAGGGCAGACTAGACTGGCAAAAATATTTACTTTTATATTTCATCACTTCAAATTTATAATGGGATAAAATGCCTTTAAAACTTCACCTTTTTAATAGGATACTAACAGAGATTTTCAATGTAATTCATTTGCTGGCAAGTCAGACACTTCAGAATGGGAGCTAAAAAAAAATTAAAAAAAGAAAAAGAAAAGAAAAAGCAATCAGCAGGGTGACATATACTTTATTAGTCCTCTTCAAAATCACTTCCTTCCCTTTCTCCTTTTTATATTTCTTGTCTTTCCATGTGCTCTCCTCGTTACACTACATCCCTCATTTTAGGCATTTTAATCCCTCCGAAGGGATGCTTCCCAGTGGCACAGGCAGTTGTAAGGCACAATTCTCAGCTACACCATGGCTCTTTTACAGTGCTGCAGCAGTGAAAAGCAGCCTTATAGCCCATGGAACTGGCCACTGTGGAATATCTTTCCCACTATGCACAAAACGGGGTTTCAGAAAGGAAGTAAAGTCAGCACATTGGATATATAATGGCTTCTGTCACTTTTCCCAGTGTAAAAGACCCCCATGCCTGGGGTAAGCGTGAGGAATGAGGAAAGGGGATCTTGCTTGAAATCTTATTCATGGCCTTGAGAGAAAAATTCCACAAAATTTAATCTATCTAGCTCTAAAGACTACCATAGTCTTCTGAATAAGCTGTGGTGCAACGAAGAGAATCAGTCATTAACTGTAGTAGAAATGTGGGGAAGTTCTAAATATTTCTGAGGCAGTTATAAATATATGGAATTTACTTACTTCACACTTGAGGAATCGTCAAACACAAGTTTTGTCTTGTCTTACACTGGTACTGCAAGATATTTACTTATTTATAGGTGGAAGTCTTGTTGGATGATCAATATGGTCAATACTGTCTTTCTACATCTGATAAGGCTGTATAAGTTACCTTCTCCCTTTCTTCTGAGCCCTGTTGAGCAAGTTTTTAATAACACTGGAGCTGGACATTTTTCTTCCCACATTTCATGTGTTTACAGCACAATTGCCACCGGAGGTTTCATACCACTGAATGATGGTGTGTGCCCACTGCTGTCCCACATAGAACAGAAACACTCCCTGCTCTGCCAAGTCATCTTCTGGGTACAGAGAGCCTGATGTGGAAGTCCTTTGTTGGAGGCTTTAATCAAGCCAGAAAATCTGGGAATGGCTTTGCATGGGTGTTTGGGGGAGATGACATAGAATAATTTACAGAATTAGCAGGTCCCCATCCTTTTGGCTCACAAACTAATGCTTTTCCTACTTATGCATGACAAAAATACCAGTAAATTGTGTTTTTAATCTACATATTCCAAAAAAACTCCCTCAAAGGTGACAATGTCAAAATAAATGTAAAAAATCATCTCTGTTCTCCATCCAACATGGGTACTGTTGGCACTCTTTTGAAATTCACTCTTAGTTTCTTGCCCACCTCAGGGAAAGTTGTCAGCAATCCTCTGTAAAGAGGAGAGTGATGAAGTCATGCAGAAAGTGCAGAATCAGGATAACATTTCTGCTCACTCTGCTCCCCACTGATGCCCTTGTTCAGATGGTGACCCTCAGCTAAACCCCTCCATTTTGGTGTAGGAGATAATCCTGATATAAGTGGCCACAGCCACATACACAACACTGCAGAGTGGTCAATAGCAAGCACACTTCACTGAATATTGTCAGTAGTTTTTGGCTACATAATTTATTCCTCTCAAAAAAAGCCACCACTGCCAAAACAAAACAAAACAAAACAACAACAAAACCAAAAACCGAAACCAAAACCAAAAACCGAAAAAACCCAAAAAACAAACAAAAAAAACATCCTGAAAACATAACTAGGGGATTTCTCAGCCACAGAAGAGAACTTCAGGCTTGTCTGGCTCAGTGCTCAGCACCAGCCAAAGATGTTTCATGTCCTCAAGCCCCATCAATTTCAATTGAGTTGAAAGGCCCCAGTTCCCATTATTCTCTTCCTGTTACTAAATAGATTCCTGTTACCTCTTGTGAGTTTTGGGTCTGTACTCTGTAACTATAGAAAGCAAAATGTAGAGACATAAGTAACTCTAGGTACCTTCATTCTGCTTCATTCTCAGCCCTGACCATCCTTAAATGAAGGTAAAGAAACCTTAGGGCAAGTAAAATTATATTCCACATGCAAATATTGCATATTATTTAAGCACTTCTTTGTAAAACGTGGTGGGTTTTATGTTTTCAGCATTGTTTTATGTTCAGGAAATTAGAGAAGAAGCACTATAGATCATTTGCAGTTCCTTAGAATTTACCACCACACTTTCCTATTTCTCTTACACCCTCTGAGAGTACCTTTAGTAATCTGTTTTCAGCTGTGTTTGCTTTAGAATACTATTTAAATTAAACTGGAAAGGTAATATTGCAAACATTAGTTGGTTCTACAGTTCATGATTTAATTAGATGTTTAGATTTCCTTTAGAAATAAAATTCTGTGCAAATGTAAGCTTTAACTGTATAAAAGTACATATATGCACTTTTACATATGTGCAAATGTGTATTTGTGTGTGTGTCCCTACTGTTAACATTATATTTTTTATTATTTTTATTTCACTTCTTACTGTATGTGGTTATTTCTTCCTTTGTTTTGGATTTCCCTACTCTGTGCTTCAGAAAAAAAAAAATAAAAACATAGTCATGACACTTACTAGCAGAAAACATAACAGCTTTGAAATCTATTCTCTTTTTAATCCTGCTTTAATCCTTTAGAGCTATAAACCAAGGAAAATGCCTATTTTCTACTGTATATATTTACAGCTTCTATTCTAAATAACTTTAGTGCTTTAGGATTTGCAATCACCATGATTTCCTATATGGAGAAAAAAAGAATATCAAACTTTTAAGCTGCACAGGGAACCATTAAGGATTCTTTAATGTAGGATGCATATAAAAGCAATCAGATCTGTTCTTCTCCACTCCAGCTATTTGGCTCCTCTCTGGCATTGTCTGGCATATCCTTACCTTCAATTCCAAAGCAGTTACATTTAATAACTAAATGCACTGAGCCAATTATTAAATTCACCGCCATGATTTTCCCAACACGTGCAAACGATGGACAAAGCTAAAAATCATTTCCCAGAGATGATAATTCTCTAATTTATGTGCATGTAGAGAATTTGCCTTACACAATCTATAATTGTGATATAAAGAAAATTGTTAATAGAATATAAACAAAGAGTGACCATGAGCTCACAAAACATTTTCATCCTATCAGAGATACAACTGTTCATATCCCTATCTTTCTATTTGCCTCTTTTATGTGTATTGAGTAAAAGGTACACAAGGAGAATAGGGAAGACAGATGAAAAGACTCATTAAGCCATCATATTTTTGTGTCATTACAGCATTGTTCTTTATGTGTTCCCATTCTTCCTAAGAGAACAAAAAGAGAAAGGAGAACATTTCCTAGTGTACAGTTTCATGAGGAGTATGTTGATTGCATGGGACATTTCATCTCTGGTTTACCTAGTGAAAAAGTGACTATATTCATGAAACATCTTGAAAGTTAATCCATTAATCTGTTGGCCTAAAGCTACAGAAGTATCCTCTTGGTAACTGTCAGTGAACTCAAAGGAAGTGGAGTGCCTACATAGCACTCAAAAACAGTCCTTAGAAGAAGAAAGTCGGGAATGTACTATATTGGTTCTAAATTGAGTTCATCAGTCATATGTAGTTATAGATTTCATGACCCTGGAAGCTTCTCTTTTTAGAATTAAATTCTTGAATCCTTCTATTCCCCTAGAGGTCTGTTTGTCTGATGTGGCCCTTCCAGGAACACATATTGTCCTTTGGAATAAGGAGTTGTCCTCAATGTTTAACTGACATGTTTGGACCAGCTTTTATCTGCTAGATAGCTGTTTTCCAGTATTTTCAGATTGCCAATCATATAAAGTTTTTCACTGGAAGATTGAACACTTACTCAGATTTTTGAAGCCTATTGACAGAAGACTTCTTTTTTAGCTGTCTGTCATGGACTGCTGAGAACAGCTTCCTCAGGGCTAAACAAATGGAGCTACTTCAATTTCCTACTCCAACAAAATATGTTTCTAGGCTCTTGGTCATCATAGGCACTCTCTTCTGTGCCTTTTACCACTTAAAGTCAAACTTATTTTCTTCTAATTTTCCATCTCATTCTGGAATAACAATGATGATTGCTAATCCGTGCAGAGAAATATCCTTGCAGTGTCTACTTGACAGTCGATAATATTCAAAAGATAAGCATCACATGGCTATTGTAATGACACCAATGACCTATAAAATGTTAGTCTATAAGATAAATAATGTCTCACACTTCATAGAAGGCTGAATAAAAATCTGTATTGTTACTCTCAGAGCTGCAATGGAACCCCTTAAGAACACAAAGAGGAAGGCCTCCTTTTCTAAATGGAAACCTAAAAAACTCTGTGAGAAATCAAGGTAATTGCCTTTATCTGAGCATCATTTGTTTTTATCAGATAGTCATGTTTAGCCTTTTGTGTGAGAAAAATTTTTCAGGTTTAGAAAAACAGTAAAAATGACTGAGTGAAGTAAAGTCAATGAAAACCTGTGTGGATTCTTTGATAGCTAACACAGGATGTGTTTGGTCAGGGTACAAAATTGTATCAAAGTTTTGATGCATAAAAGATTTCTCTTGTCCTTAAACAGCCATAAATTTTCATGGTTTTGGGGAGAAATTAATATCTCATTATTCTTCACATTTTTCTTAGATTTGGGTGCAAAACACAGGAAGAGATATATGTAAGTGTACAGGCATGTATCAAAAGGTGATATATACTCCCTCTTCTCAGGAAGCTGGGCTAAAAATATATCTGACTTTCAACAAATGAGAATTAAGTAGCTTTGACTTTTAAAAAAATACCACAAAAACAGCTTTTCAATTTCCCAACCAATTCTAAACCTCACGAGACTTAGAAATTTAAAATCCAAATGCCCTAAACTGAACCTGGAATATAATCTGAAAACCTTTATTTAGGGTTCATAACACACCTGTTGATTATGGCTTCCTTCTTTCAGCATGTCACGGGTTGTCACAGGTCTTGGCTGGTAACAGGAAAACAAAAAACAACAAATGATGAGAAAATGTAATGAGAGGAGTATTAGCAAAATGGCATCAAGTCCTTGAAAACCCATAAGAAAGCTTATCCTTTTGGCCACCCTAACATCATGAACAAAGTTACAGTGATATTTGGAGACCAGGTTTCAGCTGCCATTAATTGGCATAGATGCAAAACTGGAGCTAGTCTAGCTGGAGCTTTGCTGATTTCCATCTGTAAGGGATTTGGTTTTAATCTTCTGGTGTTTACTACCATTACAGTGTTCTCCAACTGACTCAAAAAAAATACTTTCTTTTGGGTTTCCTTTTGGGTAACCCAGAATGATTCATTAACATCCATGTCAAGTATTAAATAACTAACATCGTATAGAGAGTGGATCTGTCTTCACTGATTTTTTTAAACTCTCCTTTTTTCTGTGGGAATCATGAAATTGAATTAGGATAACCGATTAAAATGTGATTCTTTCCAAAATTTCCTTTCTGTAACCTTGTCTTTTTTTTTTTTTTTTTTTTTTTTTTAATTTTACTTCTATTAATGTACCACTTCATAGCTCAGAAAATCTGGTCCTTTATTTTCTAAACAGCTATTTGTGTATTACCCGTTGGATATATTTATTTATTTTATTATAAATCCTCTCTTTGCTTCTAGTCTTTATTTCTTTTTCTTTTTATTTACCAGTAGGGAGACTTAGAAAGGCTCAGTTTTCTTAATCCTCTTTATAAATTTAAAAAAACCCAATTAAGTCTGCACAAAGTCTTGTTTTTCTGATGTAAAAGAAAATCAGGCTTCCTGCAACATAATAATGCTTTGCACTTCTATAGACCCTTTTATCTGAGGTTCTCAACTAGCTGTAAAACATGCATTCATTAATTAAGCCTTGAAAGAGCCAAGAGACAAAACATTATGCCTAGGCTGCAGATAGGTAAGCTCAGAAGTAGAAATTCCTTGTATTGATGGAAGTAACCCAGATTTGAGAAGGGGACCTCAGAAGTCCTAATTTCTATATGATACCTTTTAGTTCCACGAGAAGTCCAGTCCAGTACCAGCTGTTTTAATATGCACAGGTCTGCAGCTAACCATTATAAAACCCCTTTATTATGTTGTTATCCAGAACTTCCCCAAATCACAGCTCATTTCTCAATGAAAAGACTATCATGCAGGTTCTCAGTAGGTATAAACTGCTGTAATTTGACTTTACCCTCCTGAGGTCTGTCAGTATCCTGAGATGAGTCTATCCTGAAGCCCACATACATGACAGACACATACATGATAGAAATGGTTTTGTGTCTTCCAGCTATTCTGAAAGCAGAATACAAACTAAACTGTATTTGCCACCTAAGAATAATGTTGGAGGGAAAAGTGAATTACATGTTCTAATAACTGGGCATAACTCAGTAGCAACAATGAGAGAGGGAGAGAAGAGGAAACTTAATTTTTACTTGTCCCTCATTAGAGAACCAAAAAGAGAGGAAGAGAAAAAAACCCCAAAATGATAGTGCAAAACAACCAAGCAAAAAGAATTAACGGCAGTTTTAAATTAAATTAAGCAAAATTCATCAGGCAGATATCATTTCAGTATCATGCTATAGAAGGTTCAAGGAAATGCAGGTTCCTAGTATAGCTGATCTAAAGGAATACACTTTCAAGAAGTTACTAAGGAAACAAGGTGATTTGTTTCATATCCAGCTTCTTTATATTCATTTCAAATTATTCTTGCAGTAGGATTAAAAAGAATATTTATACAGTTTCTTACATTTAATGATGGATTGAAGTCTATAGACTGTAAGAGATTAAAAATGAGGTTTCAGATTCAGATCTGATTTCACTACGGTTTTGAAATGTTTCAGTTCTTGGTAACAGGATTTACTTCATTAACTGTAGATTTCCAAAAGTTGGACATCTGAGTTATTCAGGCACAACCTCTTCAGAATCCAATAAACAGGTAATTTGAGGAAGAACTGTACCTGAACAAGCTTTCCATCTGAAAGTGCCTGTTTCTTGCCCCTGAATATGAAAGAAGCCTTGGAGGGTTAGCTGAGTCATGTGCAACAAAATTAAAAACATTATAACCTCAGATATAGATAAATATAAAATATAAATCTCAGCCTCAACTGGCTTCCATAATAGACATTCATGTAGACTCGTTACAAACAGCCTTTGCTGGTGGAATGAAACTTCCACTATCCCACAGACGTGCTGAGAATAATTCATTTCTATGCAGAGGCTCTTAATTGAATCATCTCATCCAAAATGAGGAACCGATTAACAATCTAGAAGACAAATGGCACCACAAAAAGATAAAGCTCATGATAGTTAAGAAGGAGGAAGAGAAAATAAAAGAATTCATAAATAAGTCTTCAGAAAGAAATATTTCAATAAATTCAGAGAATTAGACAACAATATGTTATGAAAGAAAAGTAATAGAGCAGCTTATTTCTTTAAATAAACAATAGAAGAATAAGAAGTTATCCTAATATGAAGGAAGAATAGAAACTGCAGTAAGGGATAAGATTTGGTTCACCAATATGCCTTTACTAAACTTAAATCCAGAATGGAAGAAAATGGAGCTGAGAAGATATTTCAGAGCCAGCTTAGGCTGATCTCTATTTGTGCTATTGATGAAAATATGACAAATGTTCCCTCATTCTTTGCAACTTCACTTGTGCTTTCCACATGAAGCCTTTTGAGCTGATCCAAACCAGCCCCTGAGAGAAACAGATTACTCTTCCCTGAGGTCAACTGGTTGATCTGGTTCAACTGCAATGGTCCTGCCTTGGCATGTGTTGACCATAATGCTGCACTCTATTATAAATCCTATAAAGATAATAGTATGAGATTACACAGGCAGACTGAAAAAGAAACAAAATTGAACAAAAAGGAACCACACCATAAAATTTCATAATATGTTCTAACAATATAAAAAAAAAAAAAAAGCCAAAAAATGACCATGCTTATCCTGCCACAGAGCAATTTTTCAATTAAGTCTTATAAAGATTTTTTATTATTTTTAATTAGTTTTTAACAAATTTGGTATTGGATGCAACTGCCTTTAGGCAACTAACAAAGTTTATGTTTCTGGGTGGTGGACAGGAAGTCTAAAGCAGTGAAGGTTACAGGGCACTAGTTACATTCATATAAATATATGCCACTCTTTCAAACTAATTAATTTAAAATTCACGAAGATTAGTTATTCTAATATGCCATTTAAACAAACAAACATACTTATTTGTATACCAGTATGTATTATGCTTTTGTGTTGCTTGAATATCACATTGGCATCCATGAAGAACTTTGAAATAGTCTCAGTGATTTTCTCTGAAAGCCTGGAAATGAGTGTACCAGAAAAATGGAAGAAAATAAACATTGCCCCTATGTTTAAAAAGCACAAAAGGGAGATACATGGAAATAAGGTCATTCATATATATAAATCCTTATTTGAAATTTATCTAAGAGGTATGTGTTGTATGACATCATCTGCTTATACAATGAATATGTTTTCTCAGTCCAGTAACAGTATATAAAGAAATTACTATATTTATTTATTCACTTAATAATTAATTAATGCTACTATATTTATTTATTCACATATTATAACTTAAAGAAACTGATTATCCAGCTGTTCTAATATTCTACGAATATTTTGTGGTTTTTTTTTTTATTCTCTGCTATTTAGCAATTAATGCAGCAAAGAAGGGGAGTTTGTTTCAGTGACATTAAACATCTTTGTGTGAGTTTGTGTGTGTGTGTGTATACACCTCACAACAGTAGAGAATTCATATTGTTTGTGGATAAGAGAATCCCCAGTTTGGCAGTGTTTGACAGGTGTTTGGCATTTTTCAATTGAAAAATTTCTTCTTTATGAATTTTTAAACAAATTTGTTGAAACAAGTGACATATAAATAAAAAATATTTATTTTTTACAACCTCTTGGTGTACTTGTCAAGATTATTCTCAGCTTTGTGGCACCTTCAAACAATGCAAAGAAGCAGAAACCCCTATGAAGATCTCCCAGAGAAGGAACAAAGCAGGTTAGACCCATCAGTGTGATGCTTTAGCAAGGGCTTTTTAGTAATTCTCATTAGCAGACTGGCAGAATGTTCTCTTACCATCCACATTTTTGTTAAGGCTCTAAATTTCGTTTCTGGACAGCACCACACATTCTTTTCACTTGTATAATATCCCAGTGATGCAGATCTACTCACTGCACCATACCACACTGGTAAGGGTAGGTGTTGTGTGAAGAAATGAGGACAAAAGGACCATTATTCTTCCTCTCTGCTCAGGAGAAAAGCCAGGCCCCGGCGGAGAACAGCACTTTTCTGTCTCTTGAAAAATCAATAGCAGTCTTGGAAATGGAGGCTGCACAACAGTTGAGTCTCAGTCCGAAGTCTAAAGGAAAATAAAACAATAACAAACTCTAGTTTTTCTCCCTGACATTTTTCTTTGACACAAAGAAATTACTCCCATTTATTGCAACTCTGTTTTTGACCTTGAGGTTGAACCCAGCTCTCACACAAAAACCCCCTGAATCTTCCCCTTTTATGTACTTTCGGCCTGCACCTCTAATTCATGCTTTGACACTGATTATTCTTTACTGATGTGTTGACTTTCCTTTTCTGATTTGTTTGGATTTCAATTGCAAGTTATTCCTCAAAAATAGCTTTTGCAGGCACTAAATTTGACCTATTGTTCTGATTCTGACACATTTGAGCAATAAAGTATTGTAGGAAAAGTGTTTTAAATTTCAGTACCTATCCTACCAATACCCTTAGGTGTTGGATGCAAAGGGAGTAACTACCTCTGTTTTATTTTAATTTTTGCACTTTGAGAAAAAAAAAAAGTAAAATAAAAAAATCCCTGTTAAATTAGTGGTTGGGATAGCTGTTCAGTGCATTTTCTCTCCCCATGCTTTCTTGCCTCCCTCCTTCCTACTTTCCCCTGTTTTCTTTTACTTTTTTTTTTCCTCAAATCTGTTGTTTTCTTTTACTTTTAGAGATAACTATGGTAAATAAATACAGATTTAATCTTTAAATCCACTATCAAGACAAAATGTACAGTCCAGGTGAATGGGGAAAAGATAGACAAGAAAGGGAGTGGGAAATATAAAGAAAAGAAAAATCAGTCTTCCGATCAAATCTTTCATTTCCAAACAGAAATAATTACAGTGATGGTCAGTGGGGAGATTTAGGCAATTTATAGTGGTGGAGCAGCAAGTTCCTATCAACAATACTTGATATTCAGGGCAAGCTGCAGAACTACAAGTCCTGAAGCGTTGCCTATAATCTTTATTTCATTTTTAGATGTTATGCTGTAATAAAATGTAAAAAGGGAATACATAAAAAGTTATAGAGGTGGGAAAAAACATGGTTTGAAGTTGTATGGCATTTCTTGACAGGGCATGTTCCTAAGGATATGCAGAGAATAACAAATGCTATTTGAAATAAGTACAATAGAGATCTGAAACTAGATTGAAAACCCAAGTCAATTTTCCTGAGTGTCATTTGATTAGCTTTCTTATATAGAACTGAAGCTTAAACAATGCTGGGGATTCAGAGTGGAGAGGTACTTGGGAACACAGTGAGAAATGGGTTACTCCTACCAATTTCATTTCTGTAGCTTTACAACATTATCATTGCACATTGTTTCAGTGTTTTTGCAATAATCCATAAATGAAGCAATGTCAGAGGGAATTTGATTGATAGCTGGGAAAACACAAAAACTGTGAAAGTTATTTCTTTGCTCTTTCTCTCTGTCTGTCACTGCCTTCTGGGCAAGAGATGTTACCAGTAGCTGTATAAAATAGCTGGAGTCTATTGCCTGGCTGTCTATATGGGAAAACACTAACGAGTTTGTGGATATTGCTTTGGACAACAAAAGGTGACAAATATGCATGTAACATATTTGACCTGTGGATTGGTTTGAGTGATTTATGTTGGTGCTGCTTTCTTTTTTTTTTCTTTTTTAAATCCACCAGATACTGGTTGGTTTTTATCTCTGAATTTAACAAAAGATGTCATCCTCTCTTGCAAAAAATTAACCTTGAACTTAATTTTCACCTTTGGAGAATTCTAGGTTGAGAATGAGCGCACAGATAGCATTTTGATTTGCATCTGAAATAAAGAGGTCCTTCAGAGCTCAGATTTGAGCTTTGTATGTTTATACATGTAGAGCTCTTCCAAAAGGAATGAGATAGGGTAAAAAAATTCATACTGATACTGAAATATGTTGATTGCTGCTTTGTCTATACTTTTTCCATTTCTTTATTTTTCTTGTTATTTTATTGTTCAAATCCTCTACTTTTGCTTCAAATTTAGTCTAATTTAAAAAGGTAAGTTGCCAGGTACCCTTTTATTTTTATTTTTTTTTCTTTCTAGTTCTTTAATTTTCCAGCAAGGAAGTACTCTCAGAGCTTGCTTTATATGTAAGAATGAACATTCAGAGACTCAATGGAGATAGCAATGGGGATGGTTCTAAGAAAGCCAGGGTGATTCCAGCTGTCCCTTAGGGATACTGCACTTTGAGTCCTGCAGAGGTGATGTTTGAAGCTACAACATTCCTCATAGCTTTAGGAAAAAAATGCTATTTATAGAGGTTTTTTATATTACTAACATGATTTCCCTCTATTTTTTACCCTCTCAGAACTCTGTCAACCTCTCTGTCTGTCTACATAACCTCATGGTAATGGAGTGCAAACCAGCCTCTGTTTGAAAGGTATTTGAATTCCCATACAGTTCCCAGAATGCATGCTCTGGATGCAGTGCAGTGTACTTTAATCATGATCATGAGAATTGATACAACGTGCATAAGCTGTAATTGTTCCTCTTTGGGTTGATCCACTTCTGTTCTACCATTTGTATATACCATGGCCTCCTCTAATGCGTGTTAACAAAAATTGCAATTCATGGTGTGTGTTATGGTGCATATTGTGTTTAAGTACTGAATGATGACAGACTTGGTGGGCTTCCACAGCAAATATTGCCCATGGGGAAAAGTCGCTTCTGAGACTGTGGTAAGTAGTCTCAAAATACTATTTGCTTTCCTTTTCTTCAGGATTTATTGCATTTTATCATGTATTATATATTTTATTCAAAGAAGTCTTTCCAGGGATAAGGACTTCAGTACATAACAACAGCTCCCTTGAGTGGGAGATTTCAGGGCGACCTGCCAGCTCTTCTTGCTGCAGATGTCAGGCCATCTGGCTGCCATCTCTGGGGCAGGACACATCAAGGGAGTTGGCTGGCACATCTCCCCAGCAGGAGTTACTTGGTAGGGGTAAAGAGGGGAGGGGAGAGTATGAGGATGTGTGGAAAAAATACAGCAGACTACTGTCATGGGAAGCTTGTGAGTGTGACTGGTTTTATGTATATATTTATGTAAAAAGACAGAAAGACAGGTGTACTGAGAGACATTACTTCCAGCAAAGATTATTCAGGGTTAAAAATGAGCTTGGGTTACTTGGATAGCAAAGACATCTCATTTGTGGTATTCAATATTTCTAATGATTCAATTCCATCCTTTTAGTTTATTTTTTTTTTTCTTTCTTATGACAATGCAGATAATGTGTGCAAGAAGGTTGTGTGTATTCTGTTGGGTTTTTATGGACTTGTGTATCACTGAATAAGTTTGGATGGACAGCCATCTGTTGTCAGAAGAGGTACAAATCTTTCTCTGAGCTGGATTACTGGATAATAATTAACTTAGATAATCTTAGTTAACCACACATAGAGTTGTGGTCAACAGCTCATGTGAAGAGAAGTGGTGAGTGGTGTCCCTCAGGGGCCAGTGCTGTGGCTGACACTGTTCTACTTCTTTGTTGGTGACAAGGACTCTAGAATCAAGGGTACCTCAGCAGGTCTACTGGCAACACCGAGTGGTGTGGTCAACACACTGGAGAGAAGGGATGGATCCAGAGGGACCCTTGCAAGAGGCCTTGGAAAGAGATGGGAGACCATGCAAACATCACATAATTCAACAAGTGCAAGGATCTAGACCTGGATTGCAGCAATCCCAGACACACCTGCAGGCTGGGTGGAGAAATGACTGAGAACAGCCCTGCAGAGATGGACTTGGTAGGTGGTGGCAGATGAAAAAGAGCTTGAGTAGGCAGGGAGCACTCACAGTCCAGTAAGCCAAAAGTTTCCTGGGCTGCATCCAAAGGAGCATGGACAGCAGTTGAGGGATGGGATTCTCCGCATCTACTCTGCTCTTGTGAGACCTCATTTGAACAACTGACTGCAGTTCTGGGGCTCATAAGATAAGGACATGGAACAGCTAGAGCACATCCAGAAAAAGCCACAAAGTTGATAGGAAAGGACTGGAATGTGTCCCCTCTGAAGACAGGCTGAGAAAGTTGGTGTTTTCCATCCTGGAGAAAAGGTGGTTGAGTGGAAAAACTCATAGGATAGGATAGATAGGAGCCTTCCAGTGCCTGAAGAGGCTGCAGAGGAGGGACTCTATAGTGAGTAGTGTGTAGGACAAGGGGGAATGCTACAAACTGAAAGAGGGGAAATTTAGGCTAGATATTAGGGAGAAACTCTTTGCTGTGGGTATGGGGAGTCACTGGGACAGATTGCCCAAGAAGGCAGTGGACATCCCCACCTTGCAAGTGTTCAAAAACAGATTGGATAAGGCCTTGAGAAACCTGTTCTAGCAGGAGGTGCCCCTGCCCATGGCAAGGGGCTTGAGACTAAATGATATTTTAATGTATCTTCCCACTCTTAACATTCTGTGGTTCTACAATCTTCTACCCAGATGTAGCTTTAAACAAGGGAATTTTGCAGCCTCAGGAATCAGACTTTTCTAGTGTTTTTCTACAAGGATGAAACATTCACTGTTGTTATAAAGACCCAAAAACCAAGGACAGCTGTGAAAACATAATTTTATAAATGAGGACATAGCCACCAAAAATTGAATCTTTGATTCTTGGAGGTTGACTAGAGTTTGCTGAAAGAGATTAAAAAAAACCCCATCAAACAAAAACACCCCAACATCAACAAAAAAGCCTTGATCAGGAAGCAACAGGAGTGTGACTTTAGTGGATAATTTTTCAGAAGACCTTAGCCAGCTTCAAGCAATGGTGGAATGCTGACATTTCTGAGTAATGGCTTATGAATTCTAGTTTGGGGCAGAAAGGTCTAGAACAGGGAAAATGTGCACAGCACACATCTCAAGAGGTAAAAGGGTAAAATCAGTAACTCTATATTAAGATTTAAGTCTTCTACCCAAAGGCAGAAGTCTTAGTCTTGGTACTGAGTACAGACCAATTCTTCTGCAAGCAAATAGGTAACAGGAGGATGTTACCTCTTCTGCCACTGTCTGCCTTCCCTGTCAGCACTGGGAGCGGACTCCCAGTCTCCCTCAGAGCCATCATTACACTTAGGTGGGCAACAAGATTAAGATCAGAATGTGACATAAGCTCTTTTTCCCATGGAGATCTCTCCTGCATGGAATAATCAAAGAAAACAGCAACAGAGCCCTGAAAGGGATCCCTGCAGTCACTACCTTCTTTCTGAGGCCAGTCCTTTGTTCTCACTGGCAGCTGTGTAATTTCAGGCAAATTTGCTTCTCACCTGTATCTTTTATGTAAACTTCTTAACGAGGTTAGTCAATCAAAGGATGCGATGAGATTTCATGCACCATGTGCTAGTTCAGAGGAGGGAAAACAATATGTTCAGATGCTGCATAAGTAATGAACATGGCATCTAAATATAAAGAATGAAAAATGGGAAATAAAACACCCTTGAACTTTCTGTTCATAGAAATTAAAAGCATTTATGCTTCAAGTATTTATCTGAGTAGTTGTTTGTTTTTTTTTTAAATGTTGCCCTTATGCAACTACTCAAGCAGAGTTTGGGTCAGGTTTTTTCCCTCATTTAATTTTTAATGCCGTTGAAGAATTCTCTTGGTTTTGCTTCAATTCACATCTCTTCCTTGCTCTTCTTTCTTCCACTTTTTCTGTTTTTAAAAAATTCTGCCCTTGTTTAAAATACAACAAACAACAAATGATAGCTAGAATTAGTCAAGTGTGCTTTAAGACCATGAGGCACTATCAGCAAATGCAATCTGTCCTCTATAGACCTAATATCCGTGGAGATGAAACAAAATGTTGTTTACTGAATCAACACTAACCACAGCACGGCCTGCATGGGGGAACCAGGCACACATTATTGCAGAGGCTAAAGAGTGTAAAACCACTGATCCTGCAGTTACAGGGTCATAAAATCCTGCTTTCTATGTGAAAAGCATTTAATAGTGGGCATTTTTAATACCTCCTCTCTGGGAGACACAAAATACAAGGGACCTTGAATAATTGCTCAGTATAAAATATTGGGAGTAAACTTCTGTCAACAAAGCAGATGGTCCTCCCCCTTCCTCTGACACCCCCCGAATTCTCCAGTCTCGAACATACAAAGTGTGTTCTGACAATTTGACAGTTGATAAGGAAAAGACATTTACCATTAACTCTAAATAGGAACAAGGAGCACAAAATGAGAATACGGCCCTTCGATGAACATAAGTGTGAGTTCCAGTCAGCTGATCCCGGTCGTGCTTTGTGAAACGGGACTGTTTTGTCTGTCCCTGTGTGTGCTGTTTTTGATGGTAATAAATAGAGCTTAACTGAATAACATTTCAAATGGGTTGCAAGCTGCAGTTTTATTTGATGTTGTGGTTGCTTTAAGTGTTGGGCAAAGGCATAAACCCTGTGCAATCTTCACATCTTATATGTTGAGTTTGTACAGCACTATCTGGATTTGTGTGTGGTACAGAAAAGGGTTATAGTTTGCCATTACTGTAATGAACCACTTGTGATTGGAGATCTTGCACAAAAGGAGAGAATTCTTCTTTCAGCATTTATAGACTGTGCAATTCATTTAGATTAGCTGATGGCAGGTTGAATTTATGATGCTGAGTGTGAGAGACATAAATCCTACACTATTCTTACTGCCTCAGAAAATATATTAAAAATATACATATATAATTTTTAAAATAAAATTATTCTTGTGAACTTACTAAAATAATTTTAAATTTAGAAAGATCATTCTCACTCTTGACAGTCAAGACTGCACTGGTGCGAATGCAAACAATAAATGAATACCAGGTTTTCATGTTAATCTCGGCTCATGAGAAATATGAGGCAGTTATAATCACCTACAATATTAAACTTATATTCCAGAGTTGGGTAGAAAATACTTCCCGAACAAAATAAAATTAATTTTTAAAATTTCAGTCCCACTCACCTGCCCTAATTCTGTCAGCAGATGAAGCTGTCCTTCAAAAATATAGTGAATAATCGTAAGAGGTACAATCCATCCCTTTATTCCCTTGTATCAGCTGGGAAAATGTTTATTCTTCTTCATAAAATGGATTTTTTCTGTCTATGTGGATTCCATTGTTAAGACCCCACTGTATTGGTGATTAGGGTTATGTTTTTGTGGGCTGGTTCAGCTCAGCCTGTGGTTGTTGATGGTGGTAGGGCAGTGGATCAAGTTTCCATGTTAATGCAACGTGATTTCCACCTTTGCTGGTTCTAGTAAGAACAGTATCATTACATCAGGTAATCCTCTCAGAGTTAAGTAATCCAAACTTTTTGGAAGGGTATGGGACCTGTTCTAATATAGCACATCTGTACCATTGGTGGGTCTGTACCACCCCAGACTGGGAAGTCTGGAGCACCACATCTGAGCAGGGGAGGGAGCTGAGGATGTTCTTCTGGGAGTAAAGGAGGCTCATCTCTCTCTACAGCTCCCTGGAAGAAGGTTGTAGCCAGGTGAGTACTTCTCCAAGGTAACAAGGGACAGACAGAACAAGAGGAAACAGGCTCAGGTTGCACAGGTGGAGGCTTAGATTAGATATTTGGAAAAAATTCTTCACTAGAAGGGTGGTCAGATATAGAAACAGGTTGCCTAGGAAAGTAGCGGAATCGCAATCCTAGAATTGTTCAAAATGCATGTGAAGGTTGCAATTGGGAATGTGGTTTAGTAGTGAACACATTTGTTGTACAGGTTAACAGCTGGACTCTGATCTTGAAGATCTTTTTCACCTTCAGTAATTCTAAGCACTCATGATTGTGAAGCTATGAAGCCCTGAATTTTAGATGTCTCTTGTTTCAGACAGGAGTAAAAGGAAACTTCTGTTTGGTCCTGTTTCATAAGAATGTGATAAGGTAGGGCAGTTGAGAGTTTTGAATCATTTGTGTTCTGACTCATATTTCAGATCCTGTATCAGTGGCTGGAGAATTTCTGCAGAACTGAAAAAAAAAAAAAAAAAGGTATTGTCACTCTAATGGTAGTCAAATGTTGAGTCAGAAAAAAACAATATGAAACCAAGATCCGCCTTTTTTTTCTGAAGAATTACTCAAGTGTTGCAGGATGTAATGGAGAAACAGGTTTCATCCTTTGTATACAACAGCACAATAATGGAGCAGAAATAAGGCCAGGACCTCAACTTCACGAACTGTAATGTTGTTATACCAACACACAAAAGCTGAGACTCTCTTCACTGCTGACTGCACTGTATGTGCAATGATTTTAAGATTAGCCATTTTTAATAATCTGCATACATACAAAAGCACGGTACTACAGGGATAGCATTTTGTAATTATTCTCTGCATAATATAGCAATCCTGTCTGAATAATTTCAGTTTGCAAATCCTGTATGAAGAGTTTCTTCAGTTTTGAATTATGCTACATTATATTGCAGAGGCTTTTGAAACAGAGGGCTCAGTCTTTGAATAGGGGTGTCTTTTTGCTGCACTAACAGTGCGGATTATTGATGCTGGTCTATACTGACTACATGTCAGAGAAGAACTGTGACACTGCTGTGGAAAGATGATGTACACAAGCCTACTGGTGACAGTATCACTTGTCTTAAATGTAATGTGGCTGTGTCTTGAGAAATGGCCCACTCTCCTTTCTTACTCAGGAAAATCAAGAGCAGCACTATGAAGTCAGTGGAGTTACAATTACACATGAAACAATATGCACTATTGACAGCTCTGGTTTTCAGTATTCAAAGCAGCAGTGAGGAAGTTTTTCACAGCACAAAAGAAAATATAGAAGAGTAACCAAGAGATGGGGAAAAAAAAGAGTTGAAATACTTTTAATTTGATGTAGGAAGGCTTTTTGACATTCACCTGAGCTTCAAGTTTCAAGATGAGATTATGAGTTACGAGGTATCATAATTGCACCTACTGGTAACTGTCCATAAGCAAGCATAAACACAAGAAATTTAGAACAATTTAACTGTCTAAATCCCAGAGATCTAGAACTCCAGGAGTAAAAGACAAACCATCCAAACAAAAAGAAATCCCAAAAAACAAAAAGGGAAAAAACATAGCCTCAAGAGGAAGGGACACAAGGAATAAAATTGACCATTTAAACCACACATGATCAAGCCAGTGATTTCCAGGAAGACTTAATTTAGCACACAAGAGCACAGACATACCAGCTCTGGGCTCCTCAGTACAAGAGCTCCTGGAGTAGATCTAACAGTTTGTGACAATTATGGTTAAGGATCTGGACCATCTCTCAGAGGAAAGGCTGAGGGAGCTGGGGCTGTGCAGCCTCCAGAGGAGCCCCAGCTGAGAGGGGACCCCATCCCTGTCTGTCCCTGTGTGCAAGGAGGGGCAGAGCAGGGCCCAGGCTCTGCTCTGGGGGCCCAGCAATGGCACCAGAGCCACGGGCAGGGACTGAGCCCAGGAAGTTCCACCTGGACATGAGGCAGAACTTCTGTGCTGGGCAGTGACTGAGCCCTGAACAGATTGTCCAGAGAGGTGGAGTCTCCATCACTGGGGATATTCCAGAGCCCTCTGGACACAACCCTGTGCCCTGTGCTCTGGGATGGCCCTGCTGGAGCAGGGATGTGGGACCAGATGACCCCACTGTAGTGTCTTCCAATCTGACCCATTCTGGTTTTCAGTGATTCTGTGATACTGAAGATGAGCATTGTTTTTCTGAGAGGCAGCTACTGAACACCCAGTTCTGTCAGCTTGTTTAATTAAACAGAAACCACTGGTTATCCTTTTGATCTCACATCCCAAGAAACACAGGATTAAAACCCTAGAGTGCTATCTACATATTAACTTTTGCACTGAGAGCAGGTGCTTTATTTACTGTCTCTGAAGACATTCAGCCCAAAAGATTCATTCTTAGGAACCTTGAACTGGGAGACATGAAATATAAACGGTGAGATCCCTTAGACTTCTTTCTTCCTGATGCTTCTGTGTTTATGAAGGAGGCTGCAAAGGGTTTTGTACTCTCATCTGTGTCAGCCTTACACAATCAGGTGAATGCCTTCTCCTACAAAGTCCCTGCCTTGTTCCTCCAGCACATTCTTGTGATGTTCTGCACTGCATGACCAGCATAAAGATGCACTAGGGTACTGTTTCTGTATATAAGCTGTCTTATTCCTTCCTAATGAAAAGTTTGATATAAAACAAGGTATAAGGCAGACAAGTAAGATGATTTGTAGAAATTGCAGCAGTGCCTAAGATGGCAGTGGTCTCCACACGCACATTTCTATGGTTACAGACTGATAAAAAAATGACTAAAATTCATCAAGTGCTTCTATAAATCTCTTTACCGAAACAGCAGTGCAAGAGCCTCCTAGGAACTGTAACACTACAGATGAAAAAGCTTAATCTTTCCCCACACTAGCCTGCAGCTAGACCACCACAGTAGGTGGTGCTGTGAAAGGAGTCGATTGGCATTCGAGTCTCTACAGGGGGAATAAGTAACAAAAAAATTACCATCCTTCACTTCCCTGCCCCCACCAGCATCTCAAAAGTAGTTTTTAGAGCTGCTAAAATATTCAAAATAAGAAAAGTCTTACTTTTACCTCCTCTCCTCTCCCAAGAAGGAAATCCATAATGGAATTATTTAGTTCCCAGTACAGATTTCGAGTTTTCACTGTGGAAACAGTAAAGGAAATACCAGGAAAAGGGAGAAAAAATAAAAAGAGAAGGAGTCACAAAGAACCACAGAATAGTCTGAGTAGGAAGAGACCCAGAAGGATCATAGACTTCAGCTCTTAAGTGAATGGCCCATATGGGGATTGAACACACATCCTTGATGTTATTGGCACCAATATCTAACCAACTGAACTAAGGAAGAAAGAAGAAAAATCTTAGGGAAAAAAAAAAAAAATAAAGAAAAAAAACCTAAAGCCATTAAGACATTTAACGAACAAGCATTGCAGCAGAGAGATTGCAACAATCTAAAAAATGTACACAAAGAAAGGTAATTAAACACGTTAAACTGGACTAATATTTTCTACATCTTCAAGCAGAGAAAGAGGCATTATATTAGAAAACCACAGCAGAGAAAACAGGGTTAATATGGCAAATACACTAATTAGATACTGCAAAACACTTAACAAAGGATAGATTTATTTTTTTTTTATAGAATTGGAAATCACTGAAAATATCAGTTGGCTAGTTTTTTTTGTGGAAAAAACATAAGTATCTTTAATAAATATTGCTTTATAGAAAATATATTTTCTCATAGCATCAAATCTCTTTGGATTATAAACAGGTAACTCCTAAACATGCTTCCATGTGGACACCAATTGATTTTTGACTGGCTTCTGAACCTATATTTTCTAGAGATGGAATTAGTTTCTAGCCTCAGAAAGAGTTCTGGCATTGGAACAATCTGGCAAAGAATAGGCCGGAATTGTCTTCAATGAAGAAATTTCTTGCTGTGAAATCCAGGCCCTGATGAAAAGGATTACCTACCAGCATAAACTAGATGTCTCTCTAATGATGTTTTGATTTCATACAGCATGCCTTATTAGAAATCCCAAGAGCTGTCTGAAGAAATCACTTAGTGTTCCCGAAATCAGGAACATATATACGTGCAAGTAATTAGGAACATCTTCCTGGTTTTATTGTCTTGTTTTATTGTCTTGTTTTGCTGCAGTTTTTTTATTTAAAAGAAAAGAGAACATATTTTACATTAATTGGTATTATACAGAGTATAAAACCTTCATCACTGTGTACCCATTATTGTCCATTAATTGCTTTCTCATTTGATCTCTGATATTTTGTTTCTTTCAATGGTAGTTATTTGTATCATGCCATACTCTTATGAGAAGCTCCCTATGAGTGAATGATTCTAACCTTGGTTGAACCTCATTGATTTCAATCATATTCTGTCCAGAAATAATCCACGTAAAATCGTGAAAATTTACAGTGCCTGCATTCTGAGGCAGGCTCCTCATATCTAAGAGCGCTCCTTGGTGACTGGAAAAAAATTTGTCAGTCATTGACATAATAAATGTATTTCAATAGCAAAGAAAAAGCAAAGATGTGCAAAAGCCACACCATTTCACATTGCTCTTCACCAATATTGTTCAAAGGGCCAACAGATTTGGAGTCTTTTCCTTACACATTTTGCAGAGGAATATTGAAAAAACTCATGAAGGAACTCTGAGACAGACAAGTGGATTGATCATCTAAAGAGTGCTTACCTCAGTCTTTCCTTGAAGCATGCTCTGTGTCCCCACAGGAGCGCATTTGTTTGTAGAAACTGAAACTCCTCAGTGGAAATGCTAGAATAAGGAAAATCAGTAATAAAATAAAGATTTTGACTACAATCTCTGGATAGATTCTAGCTCCGAGTCAGTGTTATTCCTCTTAATAACACAGGCTGACACAGTCTCACATAGATTGCTTTCTGGGGCATAAGAAAAGACCATGTTACACACAAAATGTCAGCTCTTATCTTAAATACCCTATACCCAAAGATATCTAAATTCCAGAATAAAAATATGCTCTTCAGTTGCTAAACAATTTGGTTTATTTTCTTCATTCCTTGACTATGTGTTATACACTATTAGAATACAAGAAACAAGAAACAAGAAACTCCAAACAAAACCAAGAAAATATTTTCATGACAAGGAGCAATTTCCATTAGGAAGAAGTATTAGTAGCAACTTTTTTCTCATAATTTGATTTCAGAAATATTTAAGGGATGCAATTGGGATTTTCTTTGTGGGTTTATTTGTTGGGTTGGTTCTTATTTTATTATCTCAGTGTGTACAAGGGAGAGTGTCAATAGGACAGAGGCGGGTTCTCCTTGTTAGTGACAAGAAGTAGGACACAAGGCAATGGGCAGAAACTGGAACACAGGAAGCTACAGCTGCATATGAAAAAGAGCTCTGTGAGGGTGACTGAGCACTGGAATAGGCTGCCCAGAGAGGTTGAGAAGCCTTGCTCCCTGGAGATATTAAAGATATCCCCGTGCTCCCTGGAGATATTAAGAAGCTGTCTGAACAAAATCCAGAATCACATGTTTTGGGGAACTCTTCTTGAGCAGCGAGGTTGGACTAGGAGATCTGGTGTCTTAAAGTCTTCCTAAAACTGCCATTCTGTAACGATATAAACAAATTGGGGTAGCAAGCTGGGGTAGGTCTCTTCTGCCAGGAAAGTAGTGACAGGATAAGAGGACATGGCAATCAGCTGTGCTGGGAGAGTTTCAGACCAGACACGAGGAGGAATTTGTTCATGGAAAGGGTTGTTAAGCATTGGGATGGACTGCACAGAGAAGTGGTGGGCTCACCACCCTGGATATGCTCAGGAAATGTCCAGATGTGGCACTCAGTGCAATGGTCCTGTGGACAAGGTGGTAATCAGTCAAAGCTTGGACTCAATGACCTTAGAGGACTTTTCCAACCTGAATGGTTTTGTGATTCTGTGAAATAAAAGGACCACTTGAAGCTGGGATAAATGGTGTAGCTCTTTTTACTTCAGTGACATTCATCAGCTTTGGGAAATAGAATCATGGTAGTTTAGCAGAATAGATAAATCAGAATTAAAAAAAAAATCAGAAATTAAATTAAATTACACAATTAGAGCCTTTAAAATAGCCCCAAAATCTGTGACTATATTTTAGAGCAGATAATTCTGGAATGAATTTAGAGACATAGTCTTAAACTACTTGATGTCTATGTTAATTAATACATTTTTATCAAAGTTCATAGACCAAATTCAGCAGAATACTTATGATCTTGCCTGCCCAGTTTTGTGCTCGCATATAGCCTGACCTTCCACCACTTGGGTTGTCTAGTTAGGTCCCAAGGCTACTGTAAATGTTAAAATGAAGCACAAGATGATCACTGTGAAATTTGTTGCTGTCCTGCTTTTAAGATATCTATTTTTCACTGAGATGGGACATCAGGGAGCAGATGGAGTCAGATGGGGTAGACCTTTTACAGCATGTTTTTTGAAGTGAGCACATTTACTGTACATATCAGTCATAAAAATGTCTTCCTGGAGTGTCACAGACATCCTGGCTGGAGAGAGTTGAACAAAGAAAGTGTATATAAAGAGAGAAAAGGCAGAGAAAAGAGAAAGACATGGTAGTAATGTAAAACTTTTGACTGAGATGTCAGTAAGAGGCACAGTAACAAAAGCAACAATGGACCCTCTCCTCATTTACAAGTTTGATGTGACCAGTATTGGCTCATATATTTCTCCTATCATTTGTCTTTAAAAAAAACACAGTTTTGCAAAATGAATTTCCTGGACCTATTTCTCAAAATTACAGCCATAAACTTTTAAGTGTTGATAATGATCACACTGTTCATGTGGGAGGACATTTTTCTGGTTTGTTTTGTTTTCATGATTTTTTTTCCTGGGATAAACAGTCTGACAGATCTTCCCCTGGTTCTTTCTCTGCTCATTTGTGTAAACTTGTTTTTTTTCCAGTCGTACATTTCATTTGTTATTGCTAAATAAGGAGAAACAAATTGTGCAGGCAACTGGTCTGTTCTGAAAGCTCTACTGTTAACCCTAGTTTTTTTCCCTTTGAAGGAAAGACAAGGATAATTTTCTTGGATAGCTTTATAAGTTGAGGACCCTGGACATCTTTCTGATGTTACTCTGATGGCACAAATCTGATGATTTACCATGTTGTATAGAAATAACACTGTTTTCTTGTTGCTTTTGTGGAACCTGGCAGTCATAACTTAATTATCTGAAATAGAAATGACTAATTTTTGACCAAAATAAAAAGTGACTAATGGACATTTGATACTGTGATGTCATCTCAGTACACGTCGCATTACAAGTCATTAAAAGACACAGATCTTTTAATATCTTTAAAAATCTTTTAAAAATCTTTAAAAAATTTTTTTAAAGATACAAAGAATGGATCTTCCAAAAAAGTGAAGATCGGGACTATGACCTCCAAAGCTTCTCCTGTATTATTAAAACATAAAGGTCTGGACATGTGTTATGTAAAGGTAATGTGATGTCCTAAGATTTTTATAGATATATTTAAATAGCTCTCTAAGAAATTCTTTGAAGGTCCAAGCATTCAAGAAACATCAAACAAAGTTTGGTCACTTCTGCTATGTAGCATTCTGTGACACAAGGACATGGACTGATGTTAAATTTAGACATGTCTTTTAGGCAGGAAAACCTTTATGGGAAGAATCATACTCTAAGATTAAAAAAAAATTAACAAAATAATCAACAGAGAAAGTCAGACGTCTCACACAGGTTCAGATGTCTCACACATCTTCAGATGAATGACATTTCAGAGTTTCCTGTGTTGTCTTTGACTCAAGAGTCAGGCTAAGACAAGCTTAAAGGATGTTTAATCACTTAGTGTGAAACAACCTTGAGAAATCAAATAAAAATTATTGTGAATCTATAGAAAAAGACCCAAATATTTATGTTGCGATTCATCATCTTTAGTTTCAGTTACCTACACCGAACATCTACCTCTGAGCATTTTGGGTACTCTTTCTTATTGTTTAGAGAGAGGAATAGTAATTAATCTAATATATTCTGAGCATTTTCCTAAGGACAAGATGAATCATGACCTTGTTTCCCTCATTGGCTGGGGTGACAAGATAAAAAATATGTGGCTACCTCATTGATGTCTGCATTTAGTCAGATGAATCCCAGCCTAATGACCAAGTGGAAACTAACACTCTCTCAAATAGCTGTTTGGACTCGCCCACATTATCTGAATTGTCTTGATGGAATAAAAGTAGGCTTTTGCCTAGATTTCCAAACCCTTAACCAAGTGACAGCTGGCTCCCTCAGGAAGGATGCTAAAATTTGACTGAAGATGGTGAATGAAAGCCATCACTTTTCAGTAGGAGGCCTCTCCAGGTCATTTGTAAGGCAAGCTAAAGTGATTTTTCTCAAACACAGATTGCAGAATAAGATTCCAGTCTTTAAAGTTCATAATTCCTTTTTTGCTGAAAATATACATTTTAATGGTGAGTAACCACTGCTGAGTGACAGGAGGAAATTCACATTGAAATATGTAAAACATGTTTTGTATTGATCGATTTTCAACACCACTGTGTAGATTGCACAATTAGATTGACGTCAACAGATTTATTCCATTTCCGTGATTCTGTCCAAGCATTTCAAGCTGTGTCACATAAAAACATGAAAAACCTCCCTCCAAACTAATTGAAATAGCATTAAGCATAACACTAATGAAATGGAATATTAAGTATTAATTTAAGCAAATATTAATAAACAAAAAATAAAGCCCATTTTGAAATAGCATTCTATCTTTCTGCCCATCTGATCCATCCATTTACTTTTTACAAAAAGAACAGAAACAGATTGTCTTTCAGTGTGTTGTCACCAAAATCCAGTACTATCTGGCAGACAGACATGAGTATTAATTGCAGTACTTGTTAAAGACAGAAAAATATAATTTTTTTTGTAAAAGGTCATAAGCTTTTACACCTGACCAGTTACTATGCAGGTTTTCAAATAGCTGATTTTACATTTTATTGTTTAACATAAACATGTTGCATGTAAATATGGGGAAGCACAAGAAAACATTGGCTTTGGCTTAATACTCAAGAACTTTTATTCAGAAGTGTCTGTCCTTGATGTAGAAGGGTAGATTAGGGATCACAACTTTAACAAAACATAAAAACTTTCTGGTCATTTTTCAGCTCATATGTCAAGTTTTTAGAGGAAGAAAAGTGAAGACAAAATGGAGACAATCCTTTTAACTTATTATTCAAAGTTCTTGATTCATACAGTGTCCACATAACTGGTTTATTTAAGTATTCCTGAAGAAAAGGGTATTAACAAAGACCAGTGGATAGTTCCCAATGTTCACAAAACTGTATTTTTTGTGCACAAGAACTACAAATGTATCTGAGTAAAAGGAATATTAAAAACAAACACACAAGCAAACAAAAAAAATAAAAACCCGAGAACAAAAACAACAAAAACAACAAAAAACCAAAAAAAGTAGAAAGAAGAGTGTGAAGGAGAAAAAGGAGAAAAGAGGAGAGAAAGTCAATGCAACAAACAAAGGAATCAGGACCAGTTTATTGCTGGCAACACACACAAATATTTATTTGCAACTAATACTATCAAGTTTATGTACTTGGGGGTTATCCAGATTTATTGTGTAAATGACATGCTTCCACATCTTTATGGCAGATTCTATTCCAAATATATTTTCATATATTCTGGATACTCCAGACATTTGACAGTGCCAACTGAACCTGTAGAAGTACACACACACCTGGAAATATTATCAGCATAGGTATCCACATGCAAAAGGACATTCAGGAGCCTCTGCCTCATTTTCATATCCTTTGAGGAAAAAAAAAAAAAAATGCATTTGTTGGAGATTATTTCTCTTACCATTGATACATTGTTTTTTTACAGTGGAAAGTTCAATTCAAAAGTAACTGAATTTCACAGAAAGAGGGTTTGAAACTCTGGGATAGTTAAGGTTTCTTTCCAACCCAGGTCATTCTACAATCCTATGATTCTATGATTCAGCTGATTAACATCAGATAAAGTGATGCAGTTTCTCTCTGTTATCTCAACCTCCTCCCTTTCTCCAAACCTCCAAACCAAAGCAAAAAAAAAAAGAGAAACATTTACTCTCCACTAAAGACATTTAAATTTATGCCAAAAGGACTGTCCAATAAGAAGGGAATCCAGATCCCCAAATTTTTACAGCTTCTTTCATAAAATTCATTAATAGCATGCAAGTGAATATTTCTCCTTGTATAGCAATATCATAAAAAATATTCCCCTTGCATGACCTGTAAATGTTTAAAACTTTTTTTATGGAAGAATGTATAATGAAAAATTGGTTACCACAGGTCATTACTGAATTTAATGTACATTCATTTATGATCCTTGTTAAATACTAGAACAAATCAAATCCAAGTCAAACCAAACCAATGACATGGGTTGTCCAATAAAAGGTTTTCATAGGAGAAACCAAGAGCAAAATTCTACTTCCTTCTGCAGTATTCAAATTTGAGCAATTTCAGTGGCATTGCTTTTCTCCCCTCTGGTAAATAATTGGAAGGCAAAGTCCTCATGCAAGCCATGAGGACCCAAGATATGTAAAGTAACATCCAAACAGCAAAGTATTTTGATGCAAATTGAGTTTTCTCTGAAAATTAATGAATCTGAGACAGATATACAGTATGCAGCAAGATTCCCTCAAACTGAAAATAGAACAGCAATAAAAATGCCAAGAAGTGATAAGGCAGCAATAACACATGAGAGATTTTATGTATCAGTTGGAAAAAAGTAGTTACTGTAAATGAGTGGGTGTTCTTGTGCTGTATTTTCCCTCCTTCTCTTTTTTTTTTGTTTGTTTGTTTGTTTGTTTAATTCATTTTCTTTGATTGCTGTACAGAAACATGTCTGAAAAATGACGGATTAATTAGGAGAAGCATACATCTCTCTTTAAAATAGGAAAAAAAAAACTTCATCTCTATAAGATCCCTTCCAAAGTCCTCATTATTACAATGTGGTGGGCTTTGAAAGTCATTTACATAATAGCTAACAAAAATGTACTCAGCAATACACCGGGCCCACTAAACACGGGAGATAATTACACTGGGAGAATGATATTCCACTGCCAGCTCCATTTTCAAGATACATTTATTTGCCCTGCACACAGCCCTGAACAACCAAACACACATTAACATATCGTGTAGGTGCGTGCTATTGCAATCTACATGATGGGGGAAGGGAAGAGGTACAACACACTATTCTTGGCATATATGTACCACCTGAATGGTATTTTTCATTATCTCCTGCACTGGGAACATTGTATTATTCCACTGGGAAGTCATAGCAAAGAGGATATAATTATCAGCAAAGTAATGGGGATCCTCTTGCTAATGGCCAGCTATTCAAATATCTCAATATAATCGCCTTGCCCAATCTCTCCCCATTGCCTACTCTTCTGGAGAAACTCATCATTTTTTCCACTTACTCCAGCATAATGAATTCATTTTGCATTTTCTTTGTGAGAAATTAAGAGGAATAGCAATGTAATGTGTTGACATTTGAAATGCAGCATAGAAAAGTTTAGACTGGCAATTTAGTTTAATCGCCCACTACCACAGAGAAGCTTCTTATTAAATTAATTCTTGGTGTACAGGATGTGTACTTCTCCATTGGACTCTCTTGTCTTTCTTATTTTTATCTTTTATCTACATCTCAATTCACTAGGGAGACAGCAGAAAGCACACTAACTTCAAGTACTTTTATATATTACCCTTTATGATCATGGAGGATGACGGGTGAAAATACTTACATCTTCACAAAAAAACAAACACAACTTCTGACAAACAGTAGAGGTTACTAGTCCCTTTAAGAGAAGTCCACACAGAACAGTACTGATCATTTGTTGTTGTAAGAGCTCTCATGGCGCCTTCCCAAACAGCCTGAGTTCATCCCTTGTTTCCTGATGTCATTACAGCATAACTATTAACACTCTCTTCCTGCTTATGCTTACTTTAAATTTTTAACAGGATGCAGAATTAATCATTCCCAAGGTCATTTACTTAAAAGTTGCTCTGAGTAGATGAAAAACCAGCTTCATAGATTTTAATTTTGAAGAGAATACATTAGAGGGACACTTGGACAAATCTTTGTGGGTTTCATTTTGGTTTGTTCTTATTTGTTGGCTTTACATGGATTCAGCATACAAATATATAAAATTTTATAAAATTTTGGATATATAAAGGATAAAAAATTTTGGTCATTTGAGTTTTGGAATTCATTATAGTATACAGCTTGGGGGAAATATTGGGCAGGTCACTCAGAAGAAGGACAGGATGGTGAAATTGTAATTGGCACTTAAAATTTTTTGGTTAACATGTATTACTTGTCATAATGGTTTTCTGATATTTTTCTAGTCTAGGGATCATTCATAACAGTAACAACATATTGTTATTTCCTTAATGTAGGCAAAATTTTGTTTAAAATAAATTATTTTTATTTTAACAGTTAATTTTATTTAACAGGTTAAAAAAATGCAAAAAATTTTCAAAATCCTGTTAGGTCCAATATTAAAGAGATAAAAAAGTCTACACCAGGAAATATTAGAAATGACATAATTTCAAAACAAAAATACAAAATAATTCTGTCAGATAATATGTGTGGAATCTGTTGTATAAAAAAAAAATAGACAGATTGTGTTTTGAATCATTTAATCAAGCATCTTGATAGTAAAAAAAAATAAAAAAATAATGCCAAAGCATAGAAGCTGGTTTTTCACACCTCAAGGAAAAATTCACAAAGATTTCTAGGAAGAACTAGCAGAACCTGGATATGGTTGAGGAGTTTGACTGCTTCAGGTGACACACTGTGTTTAAGGACAGAGCTTTTTTAGGTGAAAACTGCAATGGCTGCCTGCATATGTGAAACGTGTGTCCCTGAGCAAATGGTCAACCAGAAATATTCTCTTTTTTCTTCAAAGGGGTAGGGCAAATTGTTCTTGCACCATCTTATCTTACTCTGGCAGAATATTTCACTAGCTTCAACCAAATGAATCCTCATTTACATGAATGGAAAACAATGTTCCATTTCCCTGGGTTTATGAAATTTTTTTCCTGTGGTATTTCTGCTTCATAAGTAACTAAAGTTGTGTGCTGTAACCTCCTGGCTTAAAAATCCTCTCAATTTCCCACAAACATTACTCATAACTTATAACATACTATACTGAAGTAAAGTACCAACAGCAGGTTCCTGACAAAACCATTGATTTTTCAGAATAAAAGAGTTTTCTACCTGAAAAATCCTCCAATTTCTTCTTGTTGTTAAGAAGTCTACTTTCCCCTTCTCCATGCCTACATACTCTGATATTTTTGTCTATTTCTTTCTGTTTCCAACTCTCTGAAGTGTGTGAAATATTTATTTTTATTTTTTTTTCTTCCTTGCTGACGAGCTTTATGAGTATTCAGGCTGCTCATCGCTATGCCAACTTCCTGCACTTAGCTTCTGCAGAGGAGGCACACTAATTTTCACATCAGAGACTACCAGTTTGTTAACTTGTCTTACACCATTAATTTCAGGAACCTTCCAATGTCTTTCAATGGGAAATTAGCAGTCAAATGTGTTTAGTTTGCAGAAACAGCAGCCACACCACCGACAAGAGCAACAACTCGTACAACTGTAAGTCATTAAGAAAAGAATTTCTTCAATTATGAATGCATACATTGTCAATGGTAAAAGAAAGGAAGAGGCAAAAGGGAGAGGTGGAAGAGGGTGAAGTAAAAAAGGCAGAAAGTGCCACAATAGGTTTCAAAACTCTCTGTGCTAGTCAAACTTGTCAGCATTCAGCCTGCATTTCCAAATGACTATTGTTAAAAAAGTGTTAAAAAAGCAGACTGTTTCTATTGTTTGTTGCCTGGGAAAAAAAAAAAAAAAAAGTTTTAAAGGCTATTTGTAAAGCATCCTTTTCAATTTTTTGGCAGAGTAGGGAACCTAATTATTATATGTCATTTGTCTAAATGTAAATGAGAAAAGAATTGGAGAAAGAAAAGAGAAAAGCCCTCTCTGATGGTGACTGCATTACATTTTCATCCATCCTTCCTTAGTTTGATTAGATCTCAGAGTGCAGAAAGCAGCCTTTCCCCACTGGGAGTATGATGGGGAGTATGATTTCAGCCCTGGAGAGCTGAAAACAGGGAGGCATCCTTGTTCCATGAAGACCACGGTGGTGCTGAGACCTCTGCTGATCACCACTGCCAGGGCCTGGGATTTTAAAAGTGAAGAAGACACGAAGCCAGATTCCAGTTTTGAGCAGGTCCTGCTCTTTCTCTAAAAATGCCAAATTCATCAGGACCCCAAGTCAAGAGCATGGTGCCTGAGGGTTAACACAATACAAAGTTTGGTATTAGTGAGAGATCACTAATGAAGGCAACCTAAAATCACTGCAGGTGTGATGGGTTCACAGAGTGGGACTTCCAGTGGCAGAGATGTCCCAGAGCAGTGATGGAGGATGGGCACTCATCTCTTGTGGATACTTTAGAAACCTCCACACTCTTTGCTAACTTTTTTTCCTCAGGCTTTCTTTTTCACAATTTAGAGATAATTCACATTTTCCTCATCCCCTCATCACATCGCAGGGTCCACTCTTCCATCACCACCATCATCATCATCTTCCTCATGCCTGCAGCTTTTCAAGGCTTACTTGTTGCCTGTCCCAAATTGAAAGAAACTCTGCATTTTCAGGATTATGGTCTTCAGAAGAGACCCAAGGGGAAAAGAGAACTGCAGATCTGCTCACTTCCTAGATTTACCGAGTGTGTCTCCATGCTGGCTTTGTGCAACATTTCCTGCTCAGTCTTTGCTGAATATTTCTTACCTCAGGATATGTACCCTAAGGCATCCCCCCCAGGTCAGGATGTAGAGTCCCAGATATGAAGATAATGAGGAGCCATGGGTTCAGTGTTTTTCAGAATGCTGTTGTCATCCAGCTCTCTACATCTTTATTTCAGCAGGCAGCAGAGTGTCACATCCCCTCTCTGTCAGGCTGGTTTGCTGGATCAGTTCTCAGCCCTTGTATTTTTACTTCTCTGAGTATGTGTGTATGTGTGTGTGCATGCATGTGTGTGTGTCTGTATTTCTAGGCTATTTATTATTTGCATTTTTCAGTCTGGGTTATGACTGTGTCTGTCAATCATTCCTAAATTGGCCTGTAAGAGAATCCATGGGACTACTTGATTTTTATGTAGTTTTGTGTGGGTTTTTTCAGCTCCATGCCTTATAACATCTATCCTTTACATATGTCCATGCCTGACATTGGCTGTGCTTTAATTTAGAGATTTAATCAACCTGAACTACATTGTTTTGGTGAGTCGTCTGTGGCACACATCAAGCCTTTCTTGTCCTACCAAAATGACATTTGCCACAACTTAGAGTCTGTCCAAGAGCCTGGGATAGATGTCATCAGTGCCAAGTGACATGTGTTACCATTGAAGAAAGTGAATCATCCTTCTGTCTGTCTTACACGTACATTTAAACATGATTTGGTGTGTTAAATCTACACATCTCTTTTTTCTTTTTATTTTTTTCTTTTATTTTTTTTTTTAATAGGATTGTCATCCTGCTTTCTGGCTTAATTAGATAATATGGCAGAGTTTTTACTGTCTGTTAAACAACTGTCCAAGAAGTCTTTGATGTCTTAAGTTTTTAGCTGCAAATTAAATAAATCTCTGGGACTGTTCAATCACTAAATGACTCACTTTCCAGCTATCAATCTAGCCCTGTGAAAAGGATGAACACCTTCCAGCTGCCTGTTGGGCCTATAAAGCATGATAATGATCAGTGAAGAACAGGGATTATTTGGGACCTAAACAGTTGGTCCAGACCAAACCCAGGAATACTTGTAACAACAAAATAGACATTCACATCCAGAACACAGAAATGTAACATTTAATTTATTGATATACGTAGAGACAAAGAGACCATCCACTAAGATGTTCTGACATCTTTCAGCTGTAGGTGAGAGGCAGACATAGGTGGTTAAATAGATGTATAACTTTCTTAATGCACTGTTTGCTCTCTTTTAGAGCATTATTAAGTCATTTTCTCAGACTAATAAAGTTGGATGTAAATACAGCTTATTCATTTCTAACTCGGTCATTACAGGAGGCAACTGCTCCTCATAATCTTTCTCAAAAAAAATAAAGGCAGTTTATTCACTTACTATTTTTTAAGTTTTTATTGCATCATAACAATGCTTTGTTTTTGTCCCACTGAGATTTTAAAGACAAGAAGACTGATCTTGTCAAGGTCTGAGTATTCAAAGTGCCAAATAAAATGACTCTAAGAAAAGTCCCTTCCCCAATTACTTCAACTCATGGAGGAATTTTCCATTACGGCTCTGAAGCTGATGCAATTTTTATGCATTATAAGGCCACACTCTATCAATTTATTGCCCCTCAAATGAGTGCATTAATATTGATGGCAGCTAAACACATTGCAAACATGTTCTGCCCATTAATGCCCTGGAATAGAGTCATTATCCCATTTTAGTCCCACTGCAGTGGTGGGACGATGGGTGTACAGAAGGATCTGAAATAAAAACTCAGAGCTGCGTATATTCAGAGATCAGGCATCACAGCCACTAGAAGCAGTCAGATCTGCTGTAAGATCACAGTCCATTACTTGCCCCTGACCTCTAGGGATTCATAGGCATAAAGAATAATTCACCCAAAAATAAATTTCAGGAATTCTGTGGTGGTATTTATGGGTGTACACATTTCCTGACCTCAATGGACATATGCCATGAAGTACCCAATACCCATTATCCATATATTCAGGAGAGAATGAAAGATATTCAAATGTGATTTCCCAGTACTCCAGTTTTCCTACTGAGCTCTGCAAATGCTTGCTAGGTGCCCACTAGCCTGAGAGGATATAGTAATATCCTGATCCTCTTCAAAACAGCTGCCTATGAAGTGTCACACTTACTGGGCTTCCATTTGGAGAAGAATAGGAGGCAATTTCTGGAAACATGAGAGGCAAATATACTCCCCCTCCCTTCCCCTTTTTTCCATCTTAGTGCCTCAGGTTAATAAAAAAAACCCAAAAACTATAATCCTGAATGTTACAGGGAGATAAAGAACTGTAATACCAGTGATTGTGCGTAATTTCTAATACTGAAATACTTCATTCTGGAACTAAACACTGCCAAAGGAAAACACTTCTCCTCTTCCCTCTTCCTCCTGCCTGCAAAATTCAGATGTTATGTATATGTGCTTATGTACACATTTGTCTATATAAATAAAGTATCTAAGGGCACATATATTTTATAAATATTATATATATTTGATACATATATTTTGCCTGCAGTGTAATTTCAAGAAAAAAACCTTCTTTAACTCAAGTTTTTTTTACACCACCAAACAAAATCTTAAATTAATCTATCATATAATTTAATTAAATAGTACACTTAAATTATTGCTTGTCAGTTTGATTAAAGGCTGTTTGCTTGGTTGTTTTTTGTTTTGTTGGTTGATTGGTTTGGTTTGGGTTTTTGGTCACAGTTTTGTTTGGAAGCTTTGAGAATTTTATTCCTGGGCTTCCTGGTGGGGGAGGTTATAATTACAAGAAACTATAAATAAAAACAGCCTGTTAAATACATTAAATAAAAAAGATGTGAGAAAAAGACATAATGATAATAAGAAAAGAGACTCTGAGCTTAAAGAATTAGACACTCTTTGCAACTGCTTCTGCAACAATAAGCTACTTTGCGGTCATAAGTATGCTTTTAACCACCTGTTCATGTCAGGAAAACAGCTATCTTATTTTTGAAGAACTCAGACCATTTGAAAACTGAAATGTGAATAATTTCACTTCTAGAATCAAATCCTTATGGTCTATGGTCCTGCATTTGCAGTCCCTGGCTGGGTCAAATAAAAGTCACAGATTTTACTCCACCAAATCTTAAATATGTTATGACTTTGTTATTAGAGACAACTTTCCTCCATACGTGAACATATGGGGACAAGAGAGCTCCCCTCATATGCAGACATCATGGTTAATGAGAAACAGGACACTAAAGCTTCACAGTGAGATCCTCAAGTCATTCCTGTGGGACATGAATCCCAGCTCCTTCACAGTGTGCCACATTGCTCACTTGTCCCCCTGGGAATAATGATGAAGGCTGTTAGAATTGATACTTGTTGCTGTAGGAGACAGAGACTTTATCTGTAAGTTTTGTTAATTAGAGGGAAGAATTTAATCTTTAATTAAGGTAGGAGTTTTTTGGATTTGGGGTTTTTGTTGTTTTTTTGTGTTACTTTTTACTGGAAGGTGCCTTGTGTTTAACATAGGCAATTAACAGTTGAGCTATGAGAAATAAAAAGACCAATTTTTTTCTCAGCTGCTCTGTGAAGGCAAGAAAATAATTTAACCCATTAACATTGTTGCACTGTGCCCATTAACTATTATTTTAATGTTGTCTCTCTCACTTATCAGTACTGCTAATTATGAAGCATTCTTGGTGGAGTGCCATCGTGTGCTCAGCGCTGTAATCAAGCAATCAAGCCTGAACTGGGGAGGGATGTGCTCAAGTTGAAAAAAAATCACTGAAAAAGAGAATGGGATTTGGAGCCACCCACTCCCTCATTCTAAAGCTTCAGGCAGAAACTCCACCAGAGACCAACAAGGAACCATTGCAGGTGGCCTCACTAAGATCTCAAGTCAGCAAAGCACTTGAGCATGTGATGGAGTCAAAATGATTTAATAACTCAGTTGAAATTAAGTGCCAGCACAGGGTCTAAATCAAGGAGGATATATTTTATAGTCTATTTCTTTGGAATACTGTCTTTTTGAACTGACGAAGGGAAAGGGTTCAGGCTTTCCCTAAAGTCAGTTGTGATAAGCATATTATCCCAAGATCTACCTTCTAGCAAAACCAATAAACCAATACCAATAAAGGTAACTGAGATGCTTTTTAACATACCAGAATTTTGCAAAAATCATCACTCGTTTTGTTTTCATGTCAAAATGCAAATATTATATTTAAAAAGGAAGAAAATTTTTCCTTTATTTAAAAATATGTCAGTTGCACAAGGTGATATTTTTACAGCACTAATTTTCTTTTCTTCAGCCTAGATTAAGCTTCAATTTTATGCCAACTGATATTTTACAATTACTCCTAGTTACATCTCCCCTTCTTATACCAGTTTCCCCATCAATTAAATGGAGACTCATGTCAGTGTTCCTTGCAATATCGTTACAATTCAACACAGCCATATGTTAAAGAATAAGCAACATGACTGATATTAAATAAATAAGAATAAAGACAAATAAATAAATAAATAATAGATTGATGGGGGGGAAATGCCCCTTAATTAAAATCTTATAGGTGCTATTTATAAATTTTTCCTTAGGCAATTTAATCGCTTCTCAATAACAAAACTGATTATTTAGTCACAAACATTTCTGCTCAAAATAGTCACTTTTATTAGTAAGATCCAGTCTGATCTGATTAGAAAAAAATCTTCAGGAATACATCCTCTTAGCTTCCATTCATCTCAGCAGCAATTCAAAGTACAGCTGATGACTGTTGAAAAATAAAAGACACAAAAAACCCAACAACAAAATTCACAAAGGAACACTCTACAAGCACTGGCACGAATATATCAGCCATTTGTTTTTCCCCCCTTTCTCCCAGTTACTTAAAAGCTAAAGATTTGTAGGTGACAAAGCTGTCAATATTGTAATAAAGCAAAAATACACACAATGAGCAGCCACCTGGAAAGGAAGAGAAATTTGCATGTTGAAGGAGGCATGTACATCTTTCATCAAGCTCTGAGTGAAAACCCTGTACAAGGCAGGCTTCTCATGGAAGTGCTGACCAATACATTTGAAAGCTGGTACCTTTTTCCTTTCCTTCCAGAAAATACTGTTTTGGAACCAAGAAAATGGCCAGGGAAACAAAAGCAAAGGTTTGTAGCAAAAAACGTGGTCAAAGTTCTTGTTTCTGCCTTACTGGTGATGGCATTACTTTCACCCTTGAGCATGTGTATTTTTACCTACAATCTCCCATATTTTCTCTGCTGATTTCAGATGTAGGGGACTCCTGAGCATAGTGAAGTGGGCATCTTTTATACTGAGGGCAAGGAGTAAGGGGACGCAGACTTCATTGAGCTGACAATGTTAAAAAAAGAAAAAAACAACCAACAACCTAACAAAAAACAAACACAAAACTAAAAAAAAAAAACAAACAAATAAACAACAACAACAAAAACTAAACAAAAAAATGCCCCTATCAAACCAAAAACGGGGGAGTGGGAAAGACAGAGAAATGAAGGCAGCACAACTTTCTCAAGATTTTATGAGAAAAGTAGGTGCAGAATCTGCAGCCTCTCCGCTGAAGGATTTTCTCTTTGTACCTGTGCTCCCACATGAGCATAACCCACTGAGCCACATCCACACCCATTAATTAAAGGTCTGACTTTTCTCTCAGATTCAGCAGTTTGCATGGAAGGCGCGGGAGAGCACTGGCAGCTCCTCCGGATGAAAACACTCCAGCCAGGATCCGGCAGTAAAGCAGCCAGGAGCAGAGCTCTCTTCTCCACACAAGCACAAAGCCCGGCACTTGCAGCTCTTCGGGGTACAATGCTGCCTCTTGACCAACTGCTTGTAACTGCTTTCATCCTCACTCTGGTACCCAATTAGCACCTTGTTAGCCACACACCTGCAGTGCCTTCACCCGGAGGTCACTAAACCTCCTGGGCCTGATTCTCCAGTCAGTGCTCCAGCTCCAAACCGAGATCAGTCCATTAAATCAACACTTTAGAGGAGCCTAAATAAAAGGGGAACGAGGTGATCTGCAACATTAACCCTTTTCCTCTCTGTTTTTCCCTCATATGCACCCTTTGGCCATCTGTCACCACTGAGAAAGTAATTAGCTAACGGGAACATTTCTTCTAATCAGGGCTGGGCAACAGCAAAAGCGAGAACAAATGCGACTCTCAGGCTATTGTAGTGTTTCTCCAAATCCTTCTGGAGCTGTTACATCTCAGGAAGAGCAGTCAGGAAACTTGACTGATGTAGTAACAGAATCAGCAGTATGCTAAAAGTTGTGCATCTAAATAAGTCATTCATGATGGCTGCTTTGTGTTTTGGCCTCATCAAAATTCAGGCCTATTACAGCATGGGGAGAAAAGCTCTGGGAAGTGAAATGAGAGCTGGGAGAGACAAATGTAAATAGAAAATGTGTTTCTGAATTGTGCTACAGGGACTAGTATGAATATAAGCTACTGGTAAATGATGGTGTTTCACTCAAAGAAGGATATTGTCCAGTGGTGCTAATACAAAGAAATAAAGTTTTGAAGAATTATCACAGCATAATATTGACTCAAAAGCACTGTCTACAAGTCTGAAGCTGAAAGAAATCTCCTCAAGAGAGGAGTACATGTAGCTATGAAAAGATAACAATACCACCTACATTTCAGGACCAATATTGCACTAACTTTTCATCTCAGTAAATTCAGTGTTTGATGCAGTAAAGCCCCATACTTGGCTAAGAAGGACCAGAAGGAATGTAATATGTTTTAGAGTTTCTGGCACAGAGATGAGTTGAATTTAAAAAGAGTAGATAGTGAAAATAATGCATATCTTTAGGGAAGGCTAAACTAATGAGCATAAGCTAAGACTTTTTAGAATGGAGGAGGTTGGTGTAATCCTTACATATACATTATTTTCACACTTGGGAGCAAAAGAATAATTCTGAAAAAGATGATGGAAAAGAGCATTTATGAAGTATATTAGCCCTAAGGGAAACAGAGAATACTCAAAACTTTGCTCTCACAAAGCAGACCATTTTCATAGTGTTTATATTTTAGCATATGAACCCCAACAAAGTATACAGCATTTGGATGAACAATGTTATTTAGTAATTTTTCACTGTGAGAGACCCTTGTGAGAAACAAAAGCTTTGGTGATCTGCCCAGGATGCAACTACTTAATGATCAAAGCTTTGGATTTAGCACTAACAGACTCAAATCTTGGCCATGTCTGCTTTCCTGAGGTCACTTTGTGAATGCCACACCATGCTTTGTACAGACCTGGAGAATATCCCTGAGGTTTCTCATTTCTGCAGTTTAGTGGAGTTGTGAATATCCTTCCATTCAGGCAAGTAAAAGAGAAACTGAGGTAAGATTATCTGACAGCAGTTCAGGGTTGTCTGTTTCACTGTGAAGTTCTTCTGAATCAGCAGAACTGGTATTGGCACCTACACATCAATGTAGTGTCAATTAATTAGGAAGGAATCAAATAAGTGATTCATTCTGCTTAACTTTGAAGACCACATGAACAATTAACGAGTGCCTATAGAAGTACTAAGGGTGTAAATACTTTGGAAGCAGAGGGATTTTTTGAGGCAGGTAAGACTCACAAAGACAAAGGACTAAAAAGAGAAAGAAACAATGGTAGACCAGGCTGAAAAGATATTTATTTAGATATATATACAAACTACTGTATTTTGCTAATTTGAATTTTTGATAATACTAGAACTGTTATACTGTATATATATATATATATATATATATATATATATATATATATATATATATATATATATATGATATAGTATATCTGTTACAGTATAGACTGTTATAGTAATTCAGCTGCTTTTGTGGACAAACTGGATGATTACAGTCTGCAAACATCCTGTGTCTGTTCCCTGTTTCACTATGGAATTTGTTGTATGGTCATAAGTCAGTCCAGCTGAGCCTGTCCAAGCAGTAAAGGTTAGATCCAACCTTAAAGCTAGGAACCCGTAGAATGTCACACCATTTTAGCCAGAGGACTGGTGTAATAAAAATAGTGGTTTCTAGCAAGTCTAGTCCACATCTGAGGTTGGTATTTTTTTGAGGAGTTTATTTTTAGGTTATTTTGGGATTGGGTTTTCTTGGGGGTTTTTTTGTTTTGTTTTTGTTTTTGTTTTGTTTTGTTTTTACTCCAGGTTTACCACAAATAAAAAGGCTGAGGCAGGAATTGTGATAAGCCTCTCTTAAGATAGTTTTTAGTTTTTTTAGAAGAAGATAGTTTTTTTTCTTATTATATTCAGTGTATTTGAAACTAAGCTCCACTACATTTAACTAGCCTATGGCAGCGAGCAGAGGAAATAGAAATTTCAGGAAGCCAGAAAAAATTCATGTTAAAATACAAGCTGATATTATTGAGCTGGTTGTTGATGCAGTAGAAATACTGAGGCTTGCTTGTTTAGATAGTTGGCTGTGGTCAAATTAAGCACGCCCGAAATTCGAATAGAACCACAACTTAAATAAAAGATGAGAAACAATTATATCCCACGTTTACTTTTGTGCTAAAGAGAACTGTGACATTTCATTCTGAGTGGCTTCTTAGGCAGTGTAAGACTGCAAAAAATTCTATTCGTCTTTTGCTTGAAGTTAAGGGTGTGTGAAGTTGAGGATTTCTCTCAGAAGCTTCCTGTGATGTGGTAATGCAAGGAAAAGTCTTTGCTGCTGTGACCAACTCACCCATCTGTTATGTTGCTGCTTGCTGGATGCACAGAGGTTTTCAAACACTTCCCTGAGGGCTAGGCTAATGCTGAAGTTCTCCTGTGCCACATGTCCAGACAACCTTCATGTCACTAATTCACTAAATAAATAAAAAAATGAGAGATGGGTGGGGGGGGGGGGAAGGGGGCATAAAACAGAACCTCAATTTTATCTGGTTTTATTTGGTGAGGGGAAAAAGCCATATTGTTTTGATAAAAAAGGGTATCCCACTTTCATTCAGCCATATACAGTCAATGATTCCATGCCACTTTTATTCAGAAATTCGCTCAATTTTACATCTTCTCCTTTTAAGGGGTTCAAGGTGCTTTTCTAATTAGTTCTATAACCATCATTCTTAGTATCTGAAATAAACCCTGGTGTTTTAACTGGTGATTTTCATTTAAGATTTGCCTTACAGATAGCTCTGAAAATAACTAAAATAGCTAATGAGTTTCTCCTTCATGTATTTGTTGATGTGAGTAATGCAGTTGATAATTACTCATCAACTCACCTCACTTTAAGGTATCTGTGGTATGACGAGTATAACTAAACTGGAAAATTTTCCCTTGAGTTTCTTGTTTGATTTTTTGTTGTTAGTTGGTTTTATTTTTTGCTTGTTTTTTTTTGTTGTGTTTTTTTTTTTTGTGGGTTGTTTTTTTTTTTTTGGAGGGGGGAATTTTTTTATTGTAGCATTTCAGTAAAACAATTAAAGACTGGTTCTATGCCATCATATTATAATTTGATATCAGAAAAACACAACTCAAGGTATGGCTCAGAAGTCAGATACGGTTTACTATACAGGCACCTGTTAACTGACAATGAGAACTGACATTACTATAATGGAAATGCCCAGTGTATATTTATGGAACATTAATTCAGCCTATAATATTGCAGCTGTCAAAATTTGTGGATGTAGATTCTCTTTCAGACATTTTCCTTTTCTTCCTTGTAATTCACTTAGGTTATTTTATTTTTTTGGTTTTTTTGGTGGTGTGTGTAGTTAAATGTGCCATTTGAACTATTCTCTTTGTCTTCACATTCACAGTCTTAATGAGCCAGGTTGAGCATCTCAGTCTTTTGAGAAGAACCTGTTTAATGCAATAAGCTTTTTCTCTCTGGCAAAAGGAGCCGGGCTGAGATAACACCATATACATTGACAAAAGATTCCTGTAAGTGGATGATGCTCATAGACTTTCCTCCTTCCCTAGGGAGAGATTTGAATAATGCAAGGTTAAGGGGCTTGGCATATTACCTCAGGACAGCTGTTCTAGTCCTGCAGAACAACATGAAAAAAACACAGAGGCAGACTGGGATGTGAGGTGTTATCATACAAACAACGCTTGTCTCGCTGCTGTAACAATGAGCACAAGGTGCAATGCTGGGACAGATGGATAGTGAGAAATCAGGAGGGAAAAGCACAGATCATAAGCTGGAATTGAAGAAAGGTTAGACGAAAAGCAAAGGTGTGTCACTCACGACATTGAAACTGTGATCTTGAGTTCTGCTGGCTTATTTATCCTCCTGACTAAAGCTGGGATGAAAAATAAGACCAGTCAGGGACAGAGGGAGGTGTCAGAAAGACATTGGTCACTTCATGAGTGAAGCAGTGCCTCTGTGCCGTGTTTCAGAGCTAGAGACAAAAGGTTGAGCATCCAACAGAGAACTGAAGCAAGTGGGGAGTGGGGAGCTAGAAGAGAAGAAATGAGAACAGTCATGTAGTCCAGGTGGGCTGTCATAGCTGACACACAGGTTATGGTACTCATCACAGATCTTCAGCATCACATAACTAGATTTAGGCACTTTTAATACTACAGAGGTGCTTATTTATAACATAATTACTTTATTCAGTATATAATAAAAATAAAAAGTCCTTAAGTAAACTTTGATGGGGAGATGTGATTGTATGTCTCAATTTCTTTTTTGAGCCCTACTTTCTTTTCCATCTTTAATCCATTTAACAGCTTACCCCTAACCACCATCTCTAGCTTTCTCCAGTTTCATGGAAATGTTCCTGGGTCATCATGTGTCATCTATTATACTGTAAGTTGGTCCTTCTATACTCCTCATTTTCCTAGGTTTTGAATTTTTGCAGCTTCCTCTTCACATTACTATCTTGAGGGTTCTGTGTGATCTCATAAAGGAAAAAAATCTTGTCATCTTTATGCCTGATCATGTGAAATCTTCATGTATGCTTATCAATATGACATGTTTCTGTCATTGATCCATCATCTTGCAGCTGCACTTCTGTCTACTTTGTTGTCTTGCAGATATAACTATGTGTTAAAAAAAACCAAAACACAGTACTGGAGGACGTTATTTTTTGAATGAGTCTGTTTCCAGGACTACTTATTTATGTTGAAAAGGTAAAAACAAAGGTATGACTGTCAGTCAACATAAAGTTGCAAAGCTACTTTCCCTTAAAGCAGTTGAAATTTTGACTCTAACATGACATGTTAATTTAATGGGAGTTTCAAGGCTTTTGCAAGGACCCTATTTTAGAAAATAAGGTCAGTATTCTGAAGTTAGTGACACTAATTTTTATCAGACAAGCCTGATGTCCCTCATCTGCATCTACAGAGATTGACTGACTTATTCCAGTCTAAAGAAATGGAAGATGGAAGATCTCTATGCTCTCCATCAAAAAAATCTCATGGCATAAAAACATTCAGAAGCCATCAGCTTATGTGATGTGAAAAGTAATTAAATGCAACAACAGCATGACATCAGCAGTGGATAATTTTCAGACTTTAAATGTCATTCCTTTTAAACTCAAGAGTTGTTTGAGGTTTTTGTCTCCATTTCACAAGATAGAGTACAAAACATTGTGACATGCTTAATATTTCTTCCGCCAAGCCGTCCATTCTGATTTCATTCTCACCCTTTACAGAGTTGTTGATTTCAGCCTGCATTTGGCTGCCAAAAATGCGATTGCACACGCAGCACCAAGAACAAAGTGAAAATGAATTATGCATTGGGAAGGAAGTTACATTTGAGTCAAAAAACTTAAGACTTCAGCACCTCCAAATTACAATATAATTTATGAGTGAATACATTTAAAGAGATAGCAACGGACTGAAGCAAGAGAGGGTCAGCCATGTCGAGGCTTAATATAATTTACAGTAGCTTTCAATTATTTATTTTTAAGAAGCCACTGAGCACACTGGATCTTTTCAGTGGTAATGTCAAAATATGGATATTGGGAAAAAGACATGAATAATAGTGACAGGTTTTTATGCATGATAATGGTATATGGGGACATTTAAAATATGGATCGCTCACCAGAGCAAAAAGCACATGTCATTTACTCTGAGAATACATGGCTGTATGCTTAGTGGCTCTTCTCTTGCACTACAAAAGTTTGCTGAACTTGATTTTTTTTTTTTTATTCTTCTTCTCCCTTTTGATTTAAAACTTTTTGCTTTGAAACAATGGCTGGTGAGTTCAGATTTACTTCCCAGAAAGAAAAAAAGAGCCAAGGCTCTTTACAGTGACTCAGGCAGAATGAAAGAATGCCTTTTAAAGCTTTCAGCTCATGCAGTCAAAAATGTTTTGCTTTTTGCTTATCTGTTTCATAATATTATATCTAAAACAAGTTTGTGGCTTTTGGCACCCTAGAATGAAGTTTGGAAGATCTGTTTCCAATTCTTTGAAAGGCTTCTTTCATAGAAATAGGCAAGTTTCCTCAGTACTGAAGCTACAAAATGCTTTTTCATCCTCTGAATCCCTATATAATACTTGCTGTAATGCTATAAACATCAAAATCACTGAAACCTTGATCTTCACCTTCAGATGTATGCAAAATAAAGCGGTCCAATGGTTGTTTACTTAGGATTCCAGCCTGTGTCTAGATCCCAGAAACCAGAAAACATATTGAGGTGCCTCCAGCCAACAATCCAGACAGAAACAGACCTCCTACAGCTTCTACATCATTCTACATCTGTCCCAGGCAGATCTTAAATGCCTTGAGATAGCCATTTAGACAATTTTATTGAGTCACCTGAAATCGGGATAAACATGTCCCATGAGTCTAGAGACCACTTTGCTCAGTATTTTCAGACGGTGCTTCAGCCTTACACATCAGATTCCAGGGGACAACAAAGTCTAAAAGTGAGACTCTAGAGTAAAACCGAGTTCTTCTTCCTTGGGTTACCACCAGAATTTTGCCTCCATACTACCCATGTTGTTGGATTACTGTTTGGGGGAAACCTCTTTGGCCTTGGAGGTGTCCCCCCATCCTGTGGCTGTGTGCTCTGACCACAGGTATGTGTGGTAGTAACATTTCCTATTAAGGCTGATCAGAAGTAGATAATCGGCATATTTTACAATAACAAAAGTGAGAGTTAGTGAAGTATTTAATACACTGGGAGCTGGTATTTAGTGTTTCCACCTTTTTTAGTTAATTGATTTCTATGCTTCTCTTTCACCGTGTTTCTCTCCTTTTTCTGCTCTTTCTTACCAAGCTAGAAATGCACTGAAGAATATCTGATTGCACAGTGGAAATTCCCTCCTGAGGTGTGAGAGTTCTGGTCTCATAAATTAAACACTCTGAGTATTTAAAGAAAGATTTTTCAAGGGATGTGTTACAACTGCTGAACATTTAAGGTAGAGTGCAAACACTTGCAATTCGTTTCCATGCTGCTGCTTTACAGGAAAAACAAACAAACAAGCAAACAAACCATGGTATGACCTGCTGTAGCTCTGAATTTAAGAAAAAAAAAAATCATAGTTTGTAGTCTAAGGTAGGGGAAGGAAATCTTCAACTGAAGGCTGGACATTTGCATTACAATAGAAAAGTGAATCTTTTAGAGTGCTCCTGGTTCTCAGTAAACCACTGGGATTTTGGCATCTGAAGATCCTATTTTTATGTATCTCTCCCTAAACATTGTAAAAAATGCTTGCCTTGAAGCTATGGCATCTAGTGACGACCATAAGAATGACATTAATCCCACTGCTATCATTATCACCGATATTAAGAGTAGTCCTTATCTAATTAAATGTGAACCTTACCCCTGAGCTAGTCATCCTTTGGCTCTCTTAAGCAAAACAGAGAAATAGTTACTTTTAGGGTGCAATGCACCTTATTCTTAACTACAAATCTAAAGTATGTCAGCTAACAAGACTGATTGTCTTCAAGTGTGTGGGGTTTTGAATTTTTTATTTTTTATTTTTTTTTAATAGATTATAAAAAACAATGTTAAAATTAGCTGAGGACTAATTTTTTTTTATCAAGGGCATAAGAATCTAATATTACCTGAGGTGGATCATTTTTTATTTCTCTATTTTAGCTTAGCTCTTTGTTAGAGGTCGACTGTACTTATTTTAAATGGAGAAGTACAAGTGGTAATTTTGTCATCTACCTCTTTAGGAATGCATTGATTTGAGTTTTGCACTTTGTGAATAGATTTTGGGGGTATTTATGGAGTGTATTTTTGTTTTGCTTTGTTTTTTTCTCTCCAATGTTTTTCCTTTTTTCTTTCTTTTTATTTTTTTTAAATTTGTTTTCTTCTCTAGGCGTTTTGGTTTTTTTTGAGAGAAAGTGATCATGGCCTTTATTGTCCCATCAGCTGCCATGCTGATAGAGACAAGCAAAAACTATAACTGTAGACATATTTAGTGATTGAATTCTACAACAGTTCATGCAAACTCCTCTCATATGCAAGGCCAGCATGGTTTTATTTTTTTTGTTTTAAGTTAGCATAACTGGTTCATATTGTTATCAAAAGATCAGAGCAAACCAAGTGACAAAGTGTGTTTGTGCATGAGATGAAATCACCACTTTCCCTTTAGTCATAACGGGGAATATCTAAGGAGATTGTGAAATAAAGAGGAAATAAGTTGCTAAGCATTGCATCTTCTGAAATTCTTTATTGATTTTCTGGTATGATCTTGTCTGATATCACAACAACACAAGAGAAAATGGGAAATATCTGATTTTTGGTTTATCAATAGATCTCATTTCTCCGAAAGTGTCACAAACCTAAGCCAAATTCTACAGCTAAGTAGGTTTTTAACTGTTCATTCTGCACTGACTTTGTCTTATTTGTCTTTCCAAATAGTGAAGATCACTGTGTCTGATTGCTGGTTGAGAAATACAAACTATGGTGGAGGGCAGGATTGGATTCTTTTTTTTTTTTTTAGTTTCATAGGGAGTGAACATTGTGAAGGAAGGTGAAATAGCATCATTCAAATGTTGTTCAAGAACATCATTTAGGAAAGGTAGGAACAAGGCACATGTGTGCCTTGTTCAAGACAAGTTTTGCACACTGGGTAAGGGATTTCAATACTGTCTTTGTGGCTGTCCCCACAGGCACATGGAAAAGTGAGAAAACCTGCAAAATTAACAACCTCATCACCAAGTCCCAGTCTTTAATCTCAGCCCCAATTCAGGATAGCAGAAAAAACAAAAACACCCTCAAGCAAGAAAAGGACTGTTCCTACTTTCTACCATGAGCCATGTAGGGACAAATAATGGGCTCAAAATTGAGAATTGCAGTGATTGGTAGAAGAATGAAGGATAAATAAACCCCTTTTCTCCTTTCAATACATTACCGTGTTGTTCCCTTTATGGAAAGGGAGTTAAGTGGCATGAAGCTGTTTATCTTCTTCAAACACGGATGAACTATAACCAGTGTCATTCATCACTCAGTCCAGGGGTGCTGCACCTGTGAAAAGATTGGCCTATGAAACCAATGGTAAGGAGTGTACAGCCTGGTTTCTTATAAAGCAAGACATTAAAATCCCGCTGCTAAAAATTGCTGGATTTGCTGAGGTTTGCAACAACAGTCCATCGTGAACAACATCTGCCCAGCAGCCCCAGGAAGCAAGGCTTTTACCTGCAACTGACCTTATAAAGCAACATGCCTAACACGAATCTTTTGAGCCAAATACCTCACAGACAAAGGGCTTTTCTGATGATCTTCAATCTACATTTGGAGTTGCCAGTCTATGCCTTGCAAACTTCCACATTTTCCTCACGAATCATGCAAAACTCTTAAGGTTTAATGGTCTCTCACACTCTCTTTCCTCAGGTGATTCTACCCTTCAGGAAGATTTATGCCTACCTGTCAAAAGCTGCTAGATTTCTATCTCTCTTTTTTCTACCTCTCTCTCTTCTCTTTCTACCCCCTGAAGTTTCAGAGCTGATTGTCACTCTTTAACAGTTTATTTTCCATAAATACACAGTGAGCATCTCACCCTTTCCTCAACACTGGAGCACATTCTGCTTTCATATGCAAATCCTCTCAGTCAACAATGTAGCAGGAATATGTTTAAACAAGAATAGAGATAGCTAATCAATGTACTTCCCTAAGATTACTTATTCCTGAGTTGCTGAGTCTGTCTTTGCTTGGTCCTTGCTCGGGTACAACTCTTGTGAATGTCTAGGGAAGTTTAGTTTGTGAAACAACGGAGAGAGATGTGGGTAAGAGTATTAGCATAGGATTTTATATTAGTCTCTTATTATATCAGAGATAACAGTGGAGTGGGCTCTTGAGGGTATAAATACACTACAGGTTTCTTACTGACATTCTTCTATTACCACTGTGTATTTCTCCCAAGTCAGGTGCCTGTTATGACTTGATATGTAAATCTGGGCAGCCCCAGCACACCATAAATATATTCCAGGAATGCACAAACCAGTGGACATCTGTAGGGGGCTGACCTTGGCTGGGTACCAGGCACCACTCTCTCACTCTCCTCTGCTACTGGAGGGGAGAGAAGATATAACACAAGGTCAATGAATTAAGGACAGGGAGAGCTCAGTCACCATTGTGGGCTAGACTGACTCAACTTGAGGATATTAACTGAGTTAATTACCAACAGAAGCAGAACAGGATAATGAGAAGTAAGGCAAATCTTAAAAACAACTTCCCCCAATGCCTGCCTTTTTTCCAAGCTCTACCTCTCCCCTTAGTGGTGCAGGGAGATGGGAATGGGGTAATAGTCAGCTCATCATGTTGTTCCTGGTACTGCTCAGGGAGAAGATTTTAAATCCTTCCCCTGCTCCATTGTGATGTTCTCCCTGTATGAGACAGTTCTCCCTGAATTGCTCTAAAGTGGGTCACTCCTTCACAGGTTTCAATCCATCAGGAACAGGTACACCACAGGTCACAAGTCCTGTCAAAAACCTGCTCCAGACTGGCTCCTCCTGCCACAGGTCTGCAGGTCCCTGCCAGAATCCTCCTTCCAGCACAGGCTTCCCATGGGTTGATGTCCCTCTTTGGGCATCTCCCTGCTCCAGCCTGGGCTCCTGCAGGGGCTGACTTGGATCTCTGCTCCCCCGTGCCCTCCCTGTGCTGCAGGGGCACAGCTGCCTCACCATGGGCTGCTCCAGGGGCTGCAGGGGAATCTGAGCTCCAGAGCCTGGAGCAGCTCCTGCCCCTCCTCCTGCCCTGCCCTGCCTGTCTGCAGGGCTGCTCCTCGAACACGTTCTCACTCCACTCTTCTCTGACCAGAATCCACCACATAATCCAAAACATAATATGTTTTTCCCTTCCTAATATGTTGTCACAGAGGAATTACCATCATTCTTGGTGGGCTTAGCCTTGGCCAGCAGTGAGTCCACCCTGGACTCAGCTGGCATTTGCTCTGCTGAACATGGGGGAAGATTCCAGCAGCCTCTCAGAGAAGTCATTCCTGCAGCCCCTCCTCCACCAAAACCTGGTCACACAAACCCAGTATAGGATCTCAGGCCTGTTTTCCCCTAGCTCCATTTAATTTGTTAAATAAAAATATTTCCATTTAAATACATTGCCTTTCATACACATGTATGTTTAGAGGGGATTCTGATGTCTCTAGGTTAGCCAGTTATTTCTTAGATCTGCACATATGAGCTCAGAAATACAAATATTAATTATTAAATATTGGGATATAAAAGCTCCTTTTCCAGCTATAAAATCTTTACAGGTTTGAAAGAGCTCCATTGTGGCAGAAGGCTTTCTCATGATTTTGGTTATCCTGGGACCATTGAAAAGGTATTTATGACTGTTTAGTATCTTCAGCCTTTCCCATTTGATCAGAAAAGCTTGATTCTAATGTTTCTGCCAAATATGTCAAAGGACTAGATTCCATCTTTTTCCCTTAAAAATGTTGGACTGGAAGAACAGAAGTGAGAAATACCTATTGCTTCATAGCTTTTCCACTTACTGACAGACTAGGATTCCTCCCACTAAGATATTTTAAATCCTGCTTTAAATATTCAAACTGAGGGTGAAAAGATTATCCAACAGTGTTAATGTCAAATTTACTTTGCATGAAGTGCACTAGAAAGGAAAATTCGCCTTAACAAGGATCAGCATTACATGCTAAAAGACTTTCACTAAACTACATTGATTGATTTAAAAGACTTTGAGAAAATATGCACATGTTCCAGTGTGTCTTTTTTTTTTTTAAGGTAGTGTGAGATTTTATGGTTATTCCTCAAGAAACACTGTATTAGAAGCATCATGATTCCTCGCCTATGCAAGCCCAAGCCAGATCTTCAGCTTCTGTTCAGTAGAGGCTTCCTGGGGACAATGGGATATTTCCAGGGTTAAATCCTGATCCTGAAATTTTCCTTATGTATTGGGAAAAATTATTACCTCATAAAATTCTCACATTCAAAGGCTCAAAAGCACTTAGGAATGACAAGTGGGTCTTGCTTGGACAGTCAAAACAAAAGTTTTCCCAAGTGAGTAAGCAATTTTCCCATCTACCACTGATCATGACAGAGCCCTTGTGTGTCCTTAAGGATTCAGACATGGCTTCCCACAATTGTTAATGTTCCCAATTAAAGCAATCCTCTTGTTATCAGTGGGGATGTTGGGCAAGTAGCAGTTTCCCAGTATGAATAAGCAGTGCACAGCTGGCTCTACATCTCCTCAGTATGCAACAAAATAGAAGTCAAAACCTGTGGATGTGAAGACCCCGTGCTCTGCTAATTCCAGCAGTAAACACAGAAATTTTACAGTGACATGCTGAATGGGTTTTTCATCCCTGCATTTGTGCTAAGAGACTGAGTTGGACTCAGTTCAGGTAGCAGACCCGTTTTAGTGAAGCAATGCTTTGGGGCTTATATTAAAGGGCAAAATAAAACATAATGCTTCCCTATCTCCAGCTTCAGAAGCGACACTTGCTGTGTTTTTCAACCTCCTTTTGAGGTTTGTATTGGCAGAACATCAGTCACTTTATTTCTACAGCACCACTCTTCATAGCTCTAAAAGTGTTTCACAGAAGCCTGTAACATCCCAGTTTTGAGCACCAGCAGACAAATTATGTGTAGAAAACATGCCTCTGTTCTTTGTTTCAAACCCTAGTTGATCTAGTTTATTTTAAAGAGGGGTGGCTTTATTTTTTATTTGTTTGCTTTTTTAATCATTCCTTGTAAGTTGCATGGTTCATTTACAATTTATGTCATGAAGCAGCAAATGGTTACTACATACAAGTATGTGCTGTTTTGCTCTCTTGATGTCGCTAAGATAAACACGATAAACATGAATATTTTTACTATGTATTCATACTCTGAATCCAATGTTTAGGTATTGAAATCAAGAGCTGAACACACTGATTGTGAGATACAGCCTTTTATTGATTTTCCTTTGCACTGTTTTCTTAGTAACCTGCTTGCACAATGCTTTATTTAAATAAATAGTATAACCAATGAATTTAAGCACTATTCAGTATAAATTACCTCTAAATTCTAAAAAAACCTCCTGCTGACTTTATTTTTTTTTTTTTTCCCAGAGATGGTTTGTATCTCAATTGTGAAAATTCTATTGGAAGTCAGTGGTTCCGTATTCAAACTAAGGCACTCATCTTGGTGTATTTTTCTAACCTTGGGTCTGTCACAGTTTCTCATAAAATTAGAAGAGAAATTATGTGTCTTAAAAATGTGGTTCAGAGGAACTAAGTGCCAGTGACTGTATAGAAAACTTATGCATGTCCGTAGGACTCTTTGAGAGAGGAAGAAATCTCCTTTCCAGTATAACTTGGGGATAAGAATACCTCTTGTAGAAAGGGGGGAAAACATCCTAAAAAGGCTCCATTGGACTGGGTTTGAGATGAGTTTGAGCTTCCACATCTCAAATAAGCTTAATTGCCTCTTGCCTGAACACAAAAGTTTTTCCAGCCTATGTGTGTGTGTGTATATGTATATATATATATATATATATATATATATATATATATATATATAAAATGTTGGAATAAAACACCAATGTAAAAGAGTGAGTTAATCTTATGGAGTTATCTCCCTGGACTTTAGAGTCTTTTTTTAGTTATGTTTACATGTATAATCTAGGAGAGAGTATCCCTTAGTAGTGAGCAATTAAATTCTGCTTGATTGTTCTGCCTCTGGTTTGCACATTTTATGTTACTTTACTACACAGTGACCCAGATTTAGCAGCAGTGATGGAACAGGCTCTGGCCTCTGGCTGCTCCATAACATGGTTAGTAAAGCACACTTTTGAAAGTGAAATCTGTGGCCTCCATTACCTACGTCTGCAGAGCTAAAAAGAGTTTTAGCATATCCTGGGACAATTTAGGATCTGTGGGCTTGTGCCACAGAGTCATAGCTGTGAACCAATGCCAAAGATTATTCCTTGGCAGGAGAGCTACATGTGACAGACCATGGAGACTGGGGAGTCAAAGGCATCACGGTGGGGTGGTAAATATACCTGATGTGACTGGATAGAGCGTGATGCCTTGACCATCAACAACCAGCAACAATTTCTCATACCTTTAATGCTGACAGTTGTGATAAACTATCAGGAGTTCATTTTTTGGTGTGTATCTTGACTGTATTTCTTCTATCAATATGTTACCAAACTAAATTATTTTAAAATAAGTTTTCTGTTCTGTTCAACAAAGTATCTGAAAGAGAGAAGATCCATTGAAGGCAGAAAATAAGTGTAACATGTAAAGAGTAGTTTGTCACAACATCTATATCTCTATTTGCACTTCTGCTATTTTTAACATGTGCACTTAAAAGCATGAAACAAACCTTAAAGCCATTATTTTGCAGAGCCCTGAAGCTGATTAAATCAAATGCAGATGTGGAATTGGTGCAAAACAGATGCTGAAAAGCCATGTCAATATCCTAAAGGAATCCACTCTGTATCGGAAGGAAACTTAATTTCTACTATAAAGAATTTGATTATGTATTGTTATACCAAATGTGATTAATGTTTTGTGGTGATTAATCAACTGCAAAATATATAATTATGCCATCTGTATTTTTCCAGCTTCTTGTCACTTAAGAATTCCACTGGGGAGTGAGAGGTGGGATAATGAGCACTGGTGGCATTTAGACTGTTTAAAACTACACTCCAAAAGCCTGAGGAATCCACTAACAAAAAGAACTGGCATTTGTTCTAACAGCAAAAGCTCTAAGCATATTAAGTAAGAACCCAGAAGACCCATTGGCTTGATAGCTACTTATGTGGAAGACCCAGTTATGGAGTTCAAGCAGCCTGGGACCCATGAGGGCTTGCTCCAATTCAAAGGTAACCTATTAAGACCCCAGGAGAGTATTCTGAATTTGACTTTTGGACCACCTCCTGCTGTCTGATTTATGAAACAGACCTGACAGTGATGCAAGGATCATCGACTGTCTTCTGATTCCATGTAAAGTGAGGTATATTTGCAGTGACAGTTGAGAGTGAAGAATAACTCTAACTACTTACATATATTTCATATTTTTTCCCCCTAGGGAAAACAATTGTTTAGGTTCAGATTTGAGGTAAGACACTTGGCCCACAAAATCGTCCATCAAACTGAAGAGATGCCTTTTCAAAATGTCACGTAGAATTAAGGTAAAAATTAAAAGAGGTAAAAATAAAGATTCCTTAGAGAATTGGTCCCAACTACACTACAGATGAGTGATCTGTATCAGTCTTTTATCTACTCTCAAATTAAAACACATCATTTGGGAGATTCATCCTTCATCTCTTTGGTGTTTGCAGAAGGAGGAAAATGTAAAGACTGAATCCAGAGTCTTAATAACTCCCACATGCTTGTAAAAAAAGCATTCTGGTCACATTTTTTTTCTTCTTTGATTCACTTGTTTTCTTCCTTTTCTTTTTTTTTTGGAATAATATGACGTCTATGTAAAACATGGTCTAACAATGTTTCCCCTTTTTATCTATCTCATTTAACATTATTGAAAATTAAAACACTGGAACCTGCTGAAATTCAGCAGAACAAATGCAGGTCCTGTACCTGGAGAGGAACAACCCCAGGCAGCAGCAAAGGCTGGGAGTGACCTATTGGAGAAGCTCTGAGGAGAAGGACCTGGGGGTTCTGGTGGATGTCAGGCTGTCCATGGCCAACAGTCTGTTCTTGTTGCCAATAATGCCAATGGTATCCTGGGGTACATTGGAAAGAGCATTCCCAGCAGGTCAAGGGGGGGATCCTGATCCTCTGCTCAGCCCAGCAAGGCACATCTGGAGTGCTGTGTCGAGGTCTGGGCTCCTCAGGACCTGCTGGAATGAGTCCAGTGGAGAGCTACAAAATTGGTCAAGGGACTCTTTTGAGGATCATCTCTCTTATGAAGGAAGTCTGAGGGAATTGAGTCTGTTCAGACTTGAGAAAAGACCACTGGCAGGGGACCTCTTCAATGTGTGTGAATATCTAAAAGAGAGAGGTCCAAAAGAATGGATGAGTCTATGTTCAGTGACACAAATCATTAGGAGAAGGGGCAGGGGGAAGAAACTTGTACCCAGGAAGTTCCACCTGAATATGAGAGTTTCTTTACTGTAAAGTGATGGTGCTGGAACAGTGCATCCAGAGGTGTTGTGGAGTCTCCCTCACCAGAGACATTCCAGAACCATCTGGACACAATCCTGTGCCAGGATTGAAGCAAGGAGCTGGGATGAGATAAGCCACCGTGGTCCTTTCCAACCTGACACGTTCTGTGGGTCTGTGATTTCCAAAGATGGTGAATATGAATGCAGGCCCCCTATGTGCTTTAATCATGATTGTGGTGTAATTTTGAATAAAAGATTCATAGAATCTGGTGGAAACTAAATGTTAAGAGCTTGGAATTGTGATCTAGTTAGTGCTCTTATTTTACAGTACTTGAGGCATAAGACATAAAACTTCACAAATACACTGGAGTTTACTTAAAAGTCTTAAAAAAGGAGCAATATATTTTCACATACACAGGCACTCACTGGCATTTTAGACACCCACCATAGCTGTTAAAGTTCAGCTACAGCTCCAGAAGACCATAGACACCTCAGAAATACTGTGTTATATTTGCCAGTTCCTTTGTGGATAACTTGGATATCAGGGATATGACACAACATGCTTGTTCAGGTCTCTTGCCCACCCTGTGTCCTTCAGTATATGGATCTCTGTATCTATCAGTCTTTGAATTCTCCCTGTGAAAAGACTTTTTGTCTTCCTTCTTGTGTTCTGTTTCCCCCTTGCCTTTTTAATTTGTAATGTATCTATACAAGATCCATTCTTCCTGATCTTTTAAGGAATTGGTCAGATTGGTTGAGGACACTTGTGACCTCCCCAAATAAAAAAAAAAAGTGATGTTATTAGAGTTTATCTCTTGCAAAACTCATGAATCAGACAGATCTACAGTCTGATAAAGGAAAAGAAAGATTCCTGTTACATGAACACATTCATTGGTAATGAGCAATAACAGGGGAAAAATAAACTACAATAAAAGTTTCATGACAGTTTGAGTTTGGGTGATATATACTTGGTTTTAAAATTGTCTCAATGTGTCAGTGTTTCATTCATGGCTAGCAGATAGTGTGAATGCAGCAGAAGTAGTGTAATGGTCTGAAATATCAGTGCAATTATGTTTTAGGGTCAAGTACCTTTTTAACATCCTTCCTGGAAAAAAAGAAAAAGAAAAAAAAAAGAAAAGAAAAAAAAAGGAAAAAGGAATTAAGATGCCAAGAAACAAAAAACTGAGAAAGCCCACTTCAAAAATAGAAATTGGTAATGAAAAGACAAAAATATTTGGAATCATGGTATTCTAAATAATGTGAGATCACTAAGTAGTGGCAGTGCCCCATTTGGGGTCCACTCCCATAATTTCCTCTATTCTATGTGTCCTTGCAATTGCAGAACATTTTGAGCATCAGCAGAAGCAGCTGCTGTCACCATGTCACCATCATCACCCTTTGCTCCTTCCTGAATACTCACAACTTACTAGTTACAACTACGTCTCTCAAGTTGTTGATGCAGTTTGGATGAAACATATTAATTACAAGTATGTGAATGAGTGAAGTATTAAAGAGTGCATGTGTATTAATGATTAGATTAAATAATGTGAATTAACATAAGAACACTAAATCTACATTAGGAAAGTAGTTACTGGAGTCTCCCTTCATCATCAAAGAAAATAGACTCCAAAAAAGGATGATTCAGACTACTGGAGATTTTTGCCTGGAATTTGCACTCTAATTTTCATGTTAATAGAAACAAAGAACAATTGCATTGACTTCAGTGACAATGAGACTTTTAATTTACTGGTGGTGGTGAGAAGGAAACTTGGTTCCAGTATGGTCACCTTTTCCAGCCATTCTTTCAAAATGAAATGCTCTAATTCTAAAGAATGGACAAAGCTCTGAAAAGCAGGGAAACCATTTACTCTCTTCTCTAACTGGAAATGAAGGGGAGAAGAATGCCTGATGACCCAACAGGTCATTCCCTTCACTAATTTTTGTGATTTCCTGCCAATCCATCTCTGTAAGTCTTGATTAAATATTCAGAAAAATCATTACTTATACATAAAGCTATTCATTTAAAGGTGCTTCAAATAAAGCAGACTACAAACACTTTGTTAGAGGAAGGCAGCATTCAAAAGATACCATATCTTTGAGTCCCAATTAGGCCCGGTCATTAAGGAAATAAATTGCAATTAAGTTCACATCTACTGGATGGAACTCATTGCCAGATAACAGGAACCTCTCAAATGTAGGGTTTGTTTTTTTCTATCATGATTATTTTCACAGTATGAGATCATTATTTCAGATAGAATATAGCTAAATACTATTAAATTCTGAACAAAACAAAAACAAAAACAAAAAAATCAAAAACAAAACAAAAAAACTAACAAAAAAAATGTCAATTTACCTAACTAAAAATTATAAGCTCAAATTTACCCTTATAAATGAAAACAAATATGAAAACTATTTGGTGCAAAAGGATTCTTTTGTTTTAAATGGATACATATACAGGATATTACTGAGAGTCTCCCTGGGCTTATTTGGCCCCCTGATTATTACGCGCTGCTGATACTCCAGCCTGGCAGCAATGAGATTAAAAAGAGGAGTGTCAGGGCCAAAAAAAAGGCAGTTTTAGGATACTGGGTCAAGTGGTTGACAGGGCAGGGGCACAGGTAGGGTTCTGCTCAGTCCCTTTGGTGGCTGAGGAAAACAATGAAAGGAATAGGAGAGTTCACATTATCAGCTCAAGGTTGGTGTCATCAGCAGAATTTGGGTTTTTTGATCATGGGGCTACTTTTTCAGCACCTGGTCTGCTGGAACTGGATGGGCTGCATCTCTCTGTTAAGGGCAGAAGTATTTTAGCTCATGAACTGGTGGAACTTATTGAGAGGGCTTTAAACTAGGTTTGAAGGAGGCAGGAGATGCAGCTGGGCTGTCTGCAAGCAGGCCCAAGAGTGGAAAACCTGAGTTAGGGGTGAAATCAGTAGCCCAGCTGAGGTGCATGTACACCAATGCACACAGCATGGGTAACAAACCGGAGGAGCTGGAGGCTGTGGTGCAACAGCAGAGCTCTGATGTAGTCACCATCACAGAAACGTGGTGGGATGACTCACGTAGCTGGAGCTCTGCACTGGATGGCTACAAGCTCTTCAGAAGAGATGGGAAATGGGGAAGAGGTGGAGGCATGACCCGTTATGTTAAGGAGACTTTTGACGCCATAGCTGTTGAAAATAATGATGATGAAGTTGAATGCCTAGGGGTAAAAATTAAGAATTAAGCCAACAAGGCTGACATCCTACTGGGAGTCTGTCATCATACACCCAACCAGGGGGAAGAGGTGGAAAACTTACTCTATAAGCGGCTGGAGATTGTTTCAGGATCAGCAGCCCTTGTTCTTGTAGGTGATTTTAACACACCAGACCTCTGCTGGGAACTTAATACAGCAGAAAAGAGGCAGTCCAGGAAGTTTTTAGAGGACAACTTTTTGTCACAGCTGGAGGTCACTTGGGGTAGAGTGATCATGAAATTGTAGAGTTCTCAATATTTGGTGAACTCATGAGGAACATCAATGAAACTTTTACATTAGACTTTCAGAGGGCAGATTTTGGCCTATTTAGAAAACTTATTCAGAGAGCTCCTTGGGAAGCAGCCCTTAAAAACAAAGGAGTCCGGGAAAGGTGGGCGTGATTCAAAACAGAGCGCTTGAGGGCACAGGAACAGACTGTCCCTGTGTGCTGAAAGATGAGTCAATGAGGCAAACATCCAGCCTGGATGCAAAATGAGTTTTTATGGAACTTAGGAATAAAGAGGATGTATCATCTTTGGAAGGAGGGTCACATCTCTCAGGTAGTATTTAAAGGGATTTCTAGGACATACAGGAAGAAAATTGGGGAGGTCAAAGCTCAGTTCAAACTTAATTTGGCAATTTCTGTAAAGGATAATAAAAACTGTTTTTACAAATATACTAGTGGCAAAAGGAAGGATTAGACCAAACTTTGCTCCCTATTAGATATGGGAAGGAACTTAGTAACTACAGATGAGGAGAAGGCGGAGGTGCTTAACACCCTCTTTGCCTCAGTCTTTAGTGGGAAGATGGCTTGTCCTCAGGACAACTGTCCTCTTGGGTTGGTAGATGGTGTCAGGGAGCAGAATGGTTTCTCTTTTATCCAGGAGGAGGCAGTCAGAGAACTGCTGAGATGCCGGGATGTTCATAAATCTATGGGAGCAGATGGGATCCATCCCAGGGTGATGAGGGAGCTGGCAGATGAACTTGAGAAGTTTCTCTCCATCATTTACCAACAGTCCTGGCTCACTGATGAGGTTCCACATGACTGGAAACTGGACAAAGTGACACCCATTCACAAAAAGGGTAGGAAGGAAGATGCTGGTAATTATAGACCAGTCAGCCTGACCTCAGTACCTGGTAAGGTTCTAGAGCAGTTTGTACTGAGTGTCATCACACAGAACTTACAGGATGGCCAGGGAGGGTATCAGACCCAGCCAGCATGGGTTTAGGAGGGGTAGGTCATGTCTGACTAACCTGATCTCCTTTTATGACCAGGTGACCTGCCTGGTGGATGCAGGAAAGGCTGTGGATGTTGTGCACCTGGACTTCAGCAAGGCCTTTGGCCCTGTCTCCCACAGCATTCCCTGGAAAAGCTGCAGCCCAGGCTTGGACAGGAGCACTCTGGGTTAGGAACTGGCTGGAGGCCAGGCCCAGAGAGTGGTGGTGAATGGTTCTGCATCCAGCTGGGGGCCAGTGACCAGTGGTGTCCCTCAGGGGTCTGTGCTGGGGCCAGTCCTGTTCAATATTTTATTGATGACATGGATGAGGGTATTGAGTCCTTCATTAGTAAATTTGCAGAAAACACTAAGCTGGCAGCTGGAAGGTAGGAGGGCTGTGCAGAGAGACCTGGAATGGTTGTATGGATGGATGGGAAGAGTCCAATGGGATGAAGTTTAATAGGTCCAAGTTCCAGGTCCTGCATTTTGGCCACAACAACCCCCTGAAACATCTTAGGCTGGGGACACTGGTGACAGCAGCTGAACATGAGCCAGCCCTGTGCCATGGTGGCCAAGAAGGCAAATGGCCCCTGGGCTGGATCAGGAATAGTGTGGCCAGCAGGAGCAGGGAGCTCATTCTCCCCCTGTACGCGGCACTGGTGAGGGCACACCTGGAGTGCTGTGTCCAGTTCTGGCCCCTCAGTTTGGAAAGGACCTTGAGACTCTCGAGAGAGTCCAGAGGAGGCAACGAGGCTGGGGAGGGGCTGGGAACACAAACCCTGTGAGGAATGACTGAGGGAGCTGGGGATGTCTAGCCTGGAGAAAAGGAGACTCAGAGGTGACCTCATCACTCTCTACAGCTCCCTGAAAGGTGGTTGTAGTCAGGTGGGGTTGGTCTCTTTCTCCAGGCACAATTGACAGAACGAGAGGACAGTCTCAAGCTGCATCAAGGGAAATGTAGGTTGGATATCAGGAAAAAGCTTTTTAGGAAAGGGTGATAAAGCAGTGGAATGGTCTGCCAAGGGAGGTGGTGGAGTCATCACCCTTGGATGTGTTTAAAAAAGACTGGGTGTGGCACTCAGTGCCATGGTTTAATTGTGGTTTTAGGGCTGGATTTGACTTCGTGATCTTGGAGGTCTTTTCCAACCTTAAATATCTAAGATTTCACCTCATTCTGACTCAAATATTATCTAATGATGATGAGCTAATGATCCACTGTGAGTTTTCTTTATCTTCTTCAGTGACAATTTCAAATTATTTCTTCAATCCTCAATTGCATATGGTCTAGCTCCATATAGGAGATACATATGAGCTCTGAAACTCTCATTTCAGCGTAAAATTACTGTCCTGGTTCTTATGCTTACAACTCTCATGACTCTCCTTTGATTTCTGTTACATCCAGCTCTTGCCCTGTTCACAAACTCACAGCTTTTAACATAAGAAACTGCTGCTTTAATTGAACCAATTTTCTAAATTACACAATTGCCAGCACTGGAGGCATTTCAAGATCAAGAACACCATTTCTATGTAGTTAACTTTTCAGTCCCTTTGTTTTCTTCCACCATTATTCCAATGGTCCCTTTTCCTCTCCAGCCTGCATGTACAGTTGAAAGTTATAGAAATCAGAAACTGGCCTAATTGTCTCATCCCTTTGAAATCTAATTGTTTTTCTTTCAAGAATCCCACCCTGAGCTTGAATATGACAGGCTTTTTTTTTTTTTTCTTTTTTTTTTTTTCTTTTTTTTTTTTTTTTTGTCTAAATTCTGCCTCCTGCATTTACTGAGTACTTCCCACCAGGTGTTTTTTAACAGAAAACTCAATAGACTGTGAATTAGTTTGGGATCTTCTGTGAACTGTAATGAGACATGAACAAGGATATTCTTAAACTGTCATTTTCTCAAGATCTTCTAATAGTTTCTGATAAAACAATGAGAACAAGTAGAATTTTGAAGGACATAGCGACTGTAGTGACGTATGACATAGTTTGTGTGAAAACTACCCACTGATTATACCATTACAGGAATGATGCCGCTCTTTGCACATACTGGGTTCAAATTAGATTCATAAACAATCTCCTTCCTAAAGAAAAAGGACAAGTGAACTGATTGTCCCTGGCTTGCAGCAGTGCAAATAAGGGTTCCATCCAATCCATGAGTGAATGAGTGATCTGCTCCAAGTGTGAATACATTTCCAGGTGGTAAATTTTAGAGAATTTCATCATGGAAGATGCTTTAGTCATAGGTTGCAGAACTACACCCTAAACTGGTATTTGACTCTCATTGTAATTTTTGTTGTTGTTTTTTTTTGTTGTTGTTGTTGTTTTTTTAATTATTTTTATTTTATTAAGTCTGTGTTTTTTTGTTTGTTTGTTTATGTGTGTTTTATGGGTGTTCCTATCATATAACTTCAGTATATAGTATATATAGTATATATAAGTCTAAGAATTGAGAAGTAAAACTGTGAGTTAAGTCTTTGGGGGAAAGGTACCTTTGTGTAAAAATCAAGATATTTTAGAAAACTTGTTAATAAGTAATATCGTCCTTCTGGCAACTCTTTCACCAGTAGGGTATAAAATATGTCTTTCGTTAAAGCTTAAAAAATATCAATGCTTTATAAACAAAATTTTCAGTGTCACCTTTTATTATTTATCTTAAAAAACAAAAGAGTAGACAATACACATCTCTGGATAAAAGAGCAGGTCAACAACTCTTTAGACAAAGAACACCTTCCTTCCTTTTTTACAATATTTGTTTAGAGAAGGGAGAAGTTAAATTATAAAACCCCTTGAAAACTAGTGCTTCAGTTATCCACTCAGCATCAATACCAACAATTAAGTTTTCCTTCAGTTACACACAGTAGTAATGTATTCCTCAGTTGTCATCCTGAATTTCTGTGAAAGAATAATAAAGTTCTGCTCTCTTTATTTCTCCTTTCTCTTCTTTTTTCCTCTTCCCTCCACCATCTAAAGCAGTGATAGTTCTTCCTGTGTGGATGCTGTCAAAGGATGATTTTTATATTTGTGGTGTGCTGAGCCTTTTACAGCCCTGCCAACCAATTGTCATTTGCTCATGTCCCTCTTTCACTGCCAGAATGGGCTGAGAATTAACCAGCTGTGGGAGATGGAAATAAAAACTTTCTTTGTAAGTATTCATTCAGGTACACACTACACACTTTTTTTGTACAGTATAGATAAATCCTTCTGTCTCTTCACAAAACAAAGTTAATAAGTTTCTTCTAAGAACAAGATAAAACAAATAATTGTGTGAAAATATATACATACTCTTTGAGTACCTGAAATTAATCCTCAATTATTTGCATGTAGGTTGTCCTAGCTATGAAGTAACTGTGCCCTTGAGGCAAAGACTCTGGGAAATGATGTAAGACAAAGAAACCTTGGTGTCAGTCATGATTGACTCGTCTACATACCCTAATGACTCTTTTATAATCACAGTCTTTATTTATTTACCTTTAATTTGGCTGGCAATTTTGATTTTAAGGGATATCCTGGCAACTGTGTAGTCAGTGTTAATAGAAGTCTGATTGTGATGTCACAGAATATTTGATTTCCCCCTGTTTGTCATCCAAGAAGCAAAACCAACAATAAGCAGTCTAAGTGAACAATTAGTGTTGATATTAAATTACTAAGGAACATAATATTTGTATAAAAAGTGTTGATAATAATTTATAAGCTTGTCCTAGTTTAGGACAAATCAGGAAGGAAAACTCCAAATGGGGATCTCCACAGGGAAATGCCCCTCCTTACCAAGGGGTCCGGGAAAAGGGAAAAAAAATTCTGTGGAGAGAAGTGGAAAAAGCTGTTTATTTAACAGAAATTGAGTAATATTAAATAATAAAACCTCTTGCTGTTCAATGGATGGCAAGTCTAGGAAGAAAAGTCTTTTTTCACGTGGTGCAGCTCGGCTCGCTCAGGTTCTTATCAGTCCCTCAAGGCGCTGGAAAAGTGCCGAGGCCCAGGCCCCGGTGGGCCACAGGCCTGAGCTCCCGGGGTTTGGCTGGGTGTCCAGTCCAGAGCAGGCTTGCACAGATCCAAGAAAATTGGGAAAAAACAAAGGTCCAGGGAACTCCTCTGCCTCAGCTAGCTAAAACTAACTAAAAGCCAGAGAGAAGCTCTGTCCCGCTGTCTGTCCGTGCTGCAGACACCACAGTCCAGGAGCGGGGTGTGTGGGAGTGATGTTTTCCTTAACACACTGCGCGCTTCTTCTTCCCCCTCTCTTGCTCTCAAAGCCAGTCTTAAAGGTGCAGAACTTAATATATAACATAAACCAGACGATTGGGGATACCAGTATCATAAAGTCACCCCAGGACAAAGATTTTTATGGACTGCAGAGTATTTAAATAAACTATTTAGCCAGTAACCCTTAGTGTGATGGATTTAAAGTTTCTTTTAATAATTTTTAAATATTATGCTATGACCTGCTTATTTTGATGTTTAGTTTGCTTATATGTATGAAGCAAACTAATTTAATAACTAGACTTTCAGGAAATCATTTGGAAAAGTGAAGAAGGAATTTCTGATACATACATCTTAGTATACTCTTTACAATATGGAGAGGTCTTTTACAGAAATGTCCTTTATCAGATCTTCCCCATGTTGGTCCGGGTATTTTTGTAGATTATACTGGGTTCCTGAGGAGCTGAAAATAACTGGTGGGTAGAGTGGGTAGGGAATGCAGTGTTAAATTAAAAACTGGAAATGCTTTGTGAGACTTAGACCTCAACACTCAGCTGTTAAGAGTGTGGGATCCATGAGGTTTTTTCAATTGTATATAGAATAGTGGGGCAAACAGAAACAAGTTTTCTCTGTGCTTGGAGTACATGAGGTACAAGTAACTCCTGGCCTGGTGGTCATACTCTACTACTTTGTGCAACACCAGGTATTGAATGCTTTAGGGAAACAGTTTATATTTCCAGTTGTTGAACCTTCTGTAAATCAGGCCACCCATCCTCAAACTGGAATTATTTTGGGTCCAGCTGCCCAAGCTGCTGAGAGTCTCCCATCAATCTGCCCTGTCTTTGAGTGATAAGACTAATAAGGCACATTTTTGTTCACAGCGTTAAATGCTTCAAAGTTTTCCGTATTAGGCATTTATCCTACTTTAAAGTTATTTACTAATTACCTCAGGATGCTTCAGTGCACTCTATGACACCTAGATCTTAAGTAAGATCTAGGGCCTGGAATCATTCAGATAAATAAGTAAATTATGGAAGATAAGCAACTTCTTATAGAGAAAATCTAAACTGAAAGTGAGAGCTGCAAAGTATTTGCATGCAGCAAGGGAGCTAGGAAATAACAATCCCATAAAGATCCATCCTCACTACTCCATGACAATAGCATCTTGTAATTCATCTCCTCTCAGAACCATATGCACACTATAAGAATCAAAGGGAAAGTCCCCAAAAAAGGATTAAAAGTACAACTATCTCAGTAATTGTGACATTGAGTAAGAAATCTGTAGAAATCCAAATCTGTTTGAATATAAATTCATGAGCCTATGAAGGGGAAACTTTTGAATAAATTAGTCACGGTGTATAGTTTACCCAATTTTATTATAATCTGTAAGAGAGAAGCTCAGTGTGATATCTTTTTTTACCTGATTTTTAATGTCCTGAAGCATTTTTCATGTTGTTTCCTTTGTAATCACCAGCTTTTTTACAGGCAAACAATCTCTCAGTTTGAAAAAAAATGCAATGAAGCAATGTGCTGCGGCCATATCCTGTCAGTTTAGTCTCTGCAGCTTCAATGCCCTGTAAATACCTTAGGCAAACCATAGATCTGCTTCAGCAAGGGCATGGAAATTCAGTCTGAATATGGTTTAAATCGATCCCCAAAATTTAGTACATATTCATAAGCAAAGCTGTTCTTCAGGATTGTTCACTATTCTGATTTTGACAGGGTCATCTCTAAAAATGAAGATATTCCTCAGTTGCTTCATTGCATATTTCTGTGCAGATAGGTGGACAGATAAAATCAACTATTTCAGGAGAAACTAAACTGAATTAGTATCAGTCATCTGGTAATTTTTTATTTTTTTTTCAAAAAAAATGAAGAGATTTCAATTTCAGGAAAAGCTGTTTACATCAAGTCTCACAGTGTTTTATATTAAAACCGGGAGCATTGCAGAAGTTATTTAACCTGAATCCAGTGGCCACAAAGTATGATTCTTTCCTCAAAAAAAAAAAAAAAAAAAAAAAAGTTTAATATCTTATATTTCCTGACCTAAAAACTATAAACAACTGGCAGGGGCTTGTGAGTCCATGTTATTGGTTTTTGAATAGGGCAAAACTCTGTCACATCAGAATTCATCATTTATGCTTCGAGTTGAAAGGGGAAGTAAAAACAAAACAAAACAAAACAAAACAAAACAACCTAGAAACATGAAAATAGTAGATCAAAGGACCAGCTGTGAAAGAGAGAAAAAATTCTTTTCAAGTGCATTGCACTTTTTCTCTTGGTAATGGATTCTCGTCACAAATCCTAAGGAAAGCGACCACTGTATGAATATAGTATTTTTATTTTTGCTTAACAAATAAATATATATATGTATGTAAAATTTAATAAATATAACAAGTATATGTATAGGCTCATTGTTCATTAGAAATACTTGATTCTTCTGAAAAAGCTAAAAGACGGGAAAAAGCTGTAAAGTCATACATGTTGGAACACCTCCATTTCTTGAATGAATAGAGGAGCGTCCCATGTTTGCAGTCCCTCAGGTTGTTCTTTCCCTGGCATGGATTGCCTGTGGGCTGCAGCCCCTGTCCTGGTGTGGTTCTGTGAATTAAGGGATGGACAGTATTTTAACATAGAGCTTAGCTTGGGAGGAGAGATAAAAAAGGCAATTGTTAGATTTGAAATGCTGCTTATAGGAGATTGGCTCTGTAGTTAAGCTAAATTCTTGTGAGGAGAAGGAATGGGTGAAAAGCTGCACTCGCAGAAGACACAAGGTAAAGAAACACAAGAATCCAGGTCTTGCTCAGTGACTCCAGAAGTGAAGACAACACTAGCTAGTAACTTCAGCCTTTCCTCCTTCCTACCAGAAATGATGCCTGTGTCTTTAAAGTTAAATCAAAAAGTGACAGTGGATGTCTGCAAGTGATAGTAATTGTACAAGATAATATTACTTGTATTCTTAGGATAAGAGTCGGAAAAAACATAGTTTTCTACAGTCATTGGTTTTGTTGGAATAAAAATTGCTCAGTCAAAATTTTATTTTTATGGTCCATGAGCTGTAAAGACCATTTAAGGTCAACTCTTCATACTGTATTAGGTAAACATTTAAGAGGTAAATACTTTTATCCAAGTTTGCTGCAAGCAAAGAAATAGACCATGAAAACTCAGGAGAATGGACTAGATGTTTTCATGCTATTATTTTTACTGAGCTAAATCTTCAGTACTAGAGGTGTTCAGAGCCTCATATTTAACGTGCAAGCTTCAAAACATCGCCAAAAGAAAATTGCATTGACACAGCTATAAAAGAAAAGTGTTATATAGTCTATGGATTGCATGTTCTGTCATTGTGGTACCAGAACCATTTCTGTTCTCACTTGTGTTCATGTCAGGAAGAATTGGGGACCATAGTGGCTGAGGTCTAACCACAGCTCTAGCTCTGTTTTCCCATTCACTGAACCCAATTCTATAGGCTAAAACTTCTGTGTTCCAGTGTTTTCACTAAGGACAGTCCAATCATAATAAATATTTTATATGTTTGTCTGAATGTGAAGAGACAGTCCCAAACATATTTGCCACAGGGTCTAAGGACTGTGTGCTTATGAATGTTGATTATTGCAATAGAAAGAAGTGATGTGAACCTGTAGGATGCCCAAACACTTGTATGTGGAGTAAAATATTAGGAATAGACAATGGGAAACACTTACTATTACGTATGAAAATTTAAGCACTTCTACCCATGCAGGAACTAGAAGTAACCTGAGCAATTCCTCTAATTGAAACTATACAAGAGAGTAGGATTTTTGTAGTGAAGATTTGCTGTTAAAAAAACTGAAGTTTCCATCTTACACCACCAAGAATACTTCTTGTTAAGCCCTGTCTCATTGTTCAGAAAGGAAAGAGGAAATAAGGAGCAAGATGGAGTTTGAGGATGGTGAGAAATGGTTAAGATATTACGCTGAAAAGAGTGCTCGTGCCTTAAATTCTTCTGATACTAAAGGAACTTCATGTTAGACAGACACTGGAAACACCCTTCTTGTCCAGAACACATGAACACATTTCTTCTGCTTATATTTAGACATCCAGAGGGAAATACTTGACTAGCTGCTCCTGGTACATATTCCCCTCTCCCAACTGTATGGCCAAAGTGTTTGAAACCACATGCCATTCACCTGGATTCATGACTTGTTTTCTTTTCTGAAGAGCAACTCACACCTGAAGGTGTTGCATCACCCTCCTGTCTCTTCAGTCCTTGGAGTTTGTTAGTAGGAAACTTGCAGGGGAAATAGGAGATCGAGTTTTGAATTCTTTGAAACAAAAAGGGAGATGAAGCCAAAGCTCTTGCTTTTGTTTTGGCAAGTACCTCTTACTCAGGGCTCTTTATAAAAGTGATATGATTCCACTCTCAGTGCTGCATTTTGCTGTTAAAGAAGACACCCATTGCTAACATGCAGAAATTAACAGAGGTAGGTAGGCCCACAGCTCTTGGAGTTACTAAAAGTTGAGATAGTCCTACAAGCATATTTCCAGGGTGAATTACGGGGCATATTCAGGATCATAATGTGGCCTCTTGGTAGGCTGCTGGTACTTAAGAGAAATACTGTTATTCTGAATCCATATTCTGAGAGTAGTTTTAGACAAATTAATTATACCCATTCCTCCTTTTTCTCTCACAATAGCCTGTCCTCTTAACACCTGAATGCCCCTAACTGTAAAGCAAGAATGTATTGTTCCCATCAGGCTCACAGGACTGTGGGGCTGCTTGATAATTAACTGGAAGAGTATGAAAATTCTCACACTTTTTTTCATGCAAAATGTCTCCATTTTAGCTTCCACTGTCATTATGCTTTAGTTACTTCCATGGCCTTTTGATGCCAATATGATAAAGCAGCAACCAGAAAGTGTGATTAATGGGATGCATGAGAAAATGGACATTAAAAGACTGAAAATTTAACTTTTAATGTTTAAATTATTTGTGATGGAGATTTCAGCTGTGCTTTAATAACTATTTTTCCCAATTAATTTCCTGAGATTTTTTTGGTATGCTTTAAAAATGCATGCTCAAATTTTGTTTGGTTTTTTTTTTCTTTCTGAAGTCCTGTTGTGTTTTCTACATTGTGAACTGCAGAAATGTTGCTGCAGTAAATTCCTTTTGTTTTGCCTTGTACAAATCGTAAAAGAGTATATTATCTTCATTTTTCTTCCTTCTTTCTGCTTAAATATGTACAAGATTTTTTTCAGAGGATGAATAGGGAGTGTAAATATATATAATGATGTTTTGTTTTACTGATGAGCAATTGTCATGGCCTTACAGCAGACAGGGTTGAAAAGTGAGAAAGCTGATAAACAAACAGACAATACAAGCAATATTTAAACCACAGGATCTTGATTCTCAGTTCCTTCTTTCTTGCACTATACACTGTAATGGACTCTGAAGGGGTCAAGGACCTTATTATCTCCAAAAATGTTTGATGTTACTGCCTGAACTACTTGTTGGAAATAAAAAGGGGTTTTATAGAAGAATGTGCACACTATTTTCATGGATTTTATGGACTTCATAAACCCAGGAAATAAACACCTTCATAGTTCAATATGGTCTTCAGATCATCTCTGAGACCCCTTTGCACTGTCTTACTCCACCTGGTATTTTTAATGGATTCCTCAGTACCAGGGCTAAAAGTTTTTCTTTTAGTCTCCGTAAAATATCCCAAGAGTCTGGAGTAGTTAGGGGAAAAAGAAATAGGAAAAATTCCTACAGGGACTTTCAGGCTTGACTTATAAAAACTGTAAATTAAAATAACCAAATCAACAAAATAGGGGCAGGGGGAAAGCTGGGTAAGCCTCTGACAACATACTAAATGTTGTAAATTATGTGGTGTGAGAGCAGTTACTCACAGGTCACAAAAAAAAACAACAAGTGATAGAATGAGACTAAGAAACAGAACATTTCCACTTGATAAAGTCTATTTATCCTGTGCAGAAATCTTCTAGTGAAAGGAGCTATTCTGTCTCATTTATAGATGGGCTAAACTACATTAATAAACAAGCTGTAAATCTCTTAATTTCCTGAGTTAGAAAGAGAATTGGCAAGATCTCCTAGTGGAACAGGTATTTTACCTCTCTAGTGTCTATGATTCTATCACACACGGTTCCTTTCAATTATCAAAGCATCACGTGCTCATTTCAGCAACATGACTCCCATTAATGTCAAAGGGAGACTCGAGATTAAAAACCCCAGGTGTCACTTTAAAAATGCAGGAATTAAAATGATGTATCATTTCTCCACTAGAAAAACCAATTCCCCAAATATGAGACCCCCTTGCATTTTATTTCTACAGGACTACCCTTGCTTATCCTCAGCACCCAAAAATAAATACCAAGTCCAGATCTCAATTAACCAAGAGCTTCTGAAGGTGAAAAAGAGAAAAGCAGAGGCTTTTTTAGCCATTAAAGAAATTAAAGACTTTGCTTTTCCGGAGAGAGTGTGATTTAAGGGCTAATCAGCACCATGGTCCTACACATTATCTAAGAAATTGAAAATTACTGGCTACTAAACCCAGCTCTCAGAAACTCCAGGGGGATTCTCTGCAAGGCCTCTGATAACTTTTGAGTCTAGGCTTGAATGTTGTTCTCATCTTAATTAGAAATTCATCGTGTGTGTGTTTGTATATGTGTTTCCATTTGTATATATGTTTATTGCTGTATGTGCACATACTTGCCCACATATTTTGTCTCCATATGGATGCATGCACATTACAGAATATATAACTCTTCACTCTAATTGCCTGCTTTTTTCCCCTGTCATGTTTAGCAGATTATGCTCTCTACGCTCTATTTTCCTTTCCCTGTATTGGCAAAGACTTACAAATGCCCTATTTGCTTTCTTTTATGTCATTACATTATTCAGTGGTTTTCCGTACACATACGCTCAGAAACATCAGCAAATAACTTACTTTCAAAGAGCCTTAAGAAAAGCAAACGTATTTGTTAAAGAAAGGAGTTTAAGGCTGACTCAAAACATAAGCAAAGTAGTTGCTCAGGGCAAAAGATTACCAAAGATACTGAAATTTCTGCACTCCCGTGGTTTTGCTAACGCCAGAAGTCACCAGAATCTTCACACCTACAGCTGTCAACAAAGAAAGTCATAGAGGTAGGAGGAGTATTTGATGAACAGTTCTGGGCCAGGGTTGGTCATCACCCTTTTGCTGCCTGAATAATTGCCTGGAAACACCCCATTCTCTCCTGTGAATACCAGTGCAAATGTGAAGTGTATTTTTCTTTCTCAAATAGATCAATAACAACAGGAATCCTAGTAGAAAGGTGGGGCTGCTGCTGAGTGGGATGGGGACCTTTAGAAGAGAACTTGAGATACTGAACAGCTTCCTTGCTTCCATCTTTGCTCTCCAGGCAGCTCTCATGGAACTGGGGTGGTCATACACTGGAAAATGTTTGCGAAGGTCTTGTGGGATATTTCGTCTTTAATGACATTCAAAGTTTGTGCAAATAGGGTCCTGAATAGTTTAACCTAACCCTTCTCTGAGTGAGAGGAAAGATGATTTCCAGCAATCTCTACAGGCTGAAGTACTCCATGATCCTTTGATTTGTTAGAAATGGGAGAAAATAAATGTTTATAGATCTGCAAGCAGATGGAGCTGAAAATAAACAGAGAAATTGTCAGCTTAAATGTGCCCAGCACTGTTTTCTGGTACTGAGGCCAACTGGCACAGAAAAGGCTATGTCCATATTATTAAATGCTTTTCACCTTCAAAAGAAGGTGGATGTGTGTAAACTGGTCCCTGGCTTGTGCTAAACACCAAACAGATCTGAAAATAGGGATATCTCAAGTCAGATGGTTCAAAAGGGTTTTGGGGACCACAGTTGCAATTAAGCTTCACAACCAACTGACTTCTGGAATTCAGAAATATTCTCCATAACCATTCAATTTATTAGAAATAGTGTAACCATGACACCAGAGATTTTTTTTCTTCCCACAGTAAACATGGAGAAATATTTATATTCCTGAGAACTATCACAGGTAAAGTATCTGGAATGTTCATCTTTCTAGCATTATTTTTGTTAATTTGCCTGTTTTATTTTGTTTCTTTTGTTTTTTTAAAAAAAAGCTTGCCTAGAAAGGGTTAAGCTTCTTTTATTTATTTTTCACACTGAAAATTATGACACATGGCTGTCTGACCATCCCTGTGTGTGGTGCTCTTAAAGACATAGGTAAGTTCATGTTTCTATTTCTAAATAACCTTGTTGTGGTTTACTATATTTTTTGCAAATATTTCATATTGAGAGGTGCACTTTAAAACAGTCGTAGTGTTTGTGTTTTTTCCTTCACAAACTTAAAGGGTACTTTGATAGTTCCTTGCAACACTTTACCCTCATTATTAGTTTTGGACTAATTTTCATTTTGTTTTTTTTATTTTGTTTGTTTGGATATTTTTTTCTTTCAAATGAATATTTTTGGGGGCTCTGGGGGTGATTTCATTTGGTTGGTTTGTTTGTTTGTTTGTTTGTTTTCAGCTCACCAAATCTCAAACAGAAATATATTTATGTCTGATTAATGTATTCTTGGCTTTTGCATTTTCACTTTGTCTTTCAATGTAACCGTGAAGATCAGATTTAAAGAGAGGAAAATTTGAGCAACTGTTGGGAAATAAGTGGAAAATTATGAAAAATTTAAATTTTTTTCAAATTCGACTTTAGTTCTTACTCCTCCTTCTGGTACAATGCTATTTCATTCATCTCTTACTTAAAAAAACCTCAGCATTTACAAGCACAGTGTCCATAAGAAAATTAACACAATCAGCTTTTTGATATAAGGCAGGGATGTACAAAGAATTTCTAACTATATGTATGGTTTTATTTTAATTAAAGTCAGTGATGGAAAAAGAGTGTTTCATTGACAATTCAGATCATGAATGATTTGGTTCATCCACAGGATGTTTCTTTCCCATCTTCCACTTCAGCAATTTACTTCAGTGAAAAAAAATTAATTTCAGACTACTCAACTCTTCTCCAGAGGAACTTACCTGGACTTATCTGGCCTGGACTGGAGTCCACTGAAGAGCTTTTTTGTCTGCCAAAAAGGCATCGTTGGTATTGATCTGTGCTGGATTTCAACAAGTGACCTCAGGGTGACTGTCTGTGCAAGCTCTCACTCGAAAGAGCCTTGCTTTCAATAAGGGTTTTTTCATATTTATATTAAAGCAGGTTACCTCATGAATAAGCAGAGCATGAAATAAAGAATAACCGTAAGGGAAAAGAAAACAAAAAAAAAAACCCAGACAACAATAATAACAACAACAACAACAACAACAACAACAACAACAACAACAAGATTTCGTTGGTTGTTTTTTCTTTTTCAAGGACATACCCACTTTCACTTAAATTATACTTGTATAAGGGGGGTATTGCTCCAAAAGATCCAACAGAATTTCTTTTGATCCACATCCCCTGTAACAATCAGAGTTTCACTTGTGGATTGCTAAATAAACAGAAATTGACTGGAAAATCTTCGTGCTTAGGTGCTGCCTTTCTCAATGATGACTCACAGATGCCAAAACATATAGAATAATAAACATAAAAGGCATTTGCTAAGTAGACTACACACACACCACAGCTGAATCAATTCACTGATCCACAGGGCACAGATTCAGTCAGAAAAATAAAAGAAAATAAGGGAAGAAATTCCATACATCATAACACCAAGGCCATTAATGTGGGGAAGCAATAAGTTCACTCCTTGGCATTCTTCATTTGGAGACAAGAAACGTTTATTTTTTCCAAAAAGACAGAGCTGAGAAAGATACATTCATTACACCATTGAAGGAAAAATAATTCAGCAGAAAATATAGTTAGAATAGCTGAAGAACAAAGAAAGTACATTCTTAATATATATATTTTTTTCTCCTAATGAGAAGATCGTTTCTTTTTATCCTTTCCTTAAAGGCATAAAAGGAACAATACAAATCCCTACAACCAAAAAATCAGAACCAGACAAACTGAGAAATTAAAATTTCACACAAAATATTTTTCTGTATCAGACTTTGACAACATTATACAGACTCTAGACATCCAACCTGGGATAAGTTCATAACCTCCCCTTTAGAAATCTGAACAGCCACTAAAATAAGTGAACATTTAAGTGCCATAACAATGACTTTATGAAAGGAATTGCACAGGTACAAACAGTCATAACCCCATCTCATTGGGAATGACAGTTTCTATCTTTCAGAAATAGAAGTTGTAATGCTAAGGTAACACCTGGGTATTCCAACCAACAGAAATAACATTGGAAAGAAAATGAGTCTTGAGAATAGGTGGTAAGTTATCCATGATCTGTCACTTAGAGTCCTCAAGCATAAAGCATGCATTTCCTTCACCTGCTCTGCTTTAGAAAGGCAAAAGCAGATGATGGTCCAGCCTTTCCTCTTCTCCTGTCCATCCACAACCTGCACCAGATATGTGATGGCTGAATTTACACATTGGGTTTCTTTGTGGAATTTTACATTGCTGTACAAAAAGACTGTTGTTTTATCTCTAAGATAACGCAACATCTTTAAGATAAAGAAAAACTGCACATAAAAGCCTGCAGCTCCTTCAAGGAACTTTAGTAAATGTTCAATATTGTGTATATGTATGATGTTGGATGGCAATAAATCATAACATGCTGAACACAAAAGGTTTCTTTGGTGTCTTTTTATATAAAGCACCCACCTGGACTAAATCTAGTCTGTTTTTTTCAACAAATATGACAAACTGATGTTCTGGATGGTAAAGAAAAGGTACTTTTAGTAGAAGTTATCAAGCCTAATAACAATCAAGAAGGCACTCTGCAGTACTGAACACATCTCTTGATTATTCCAGGGCTTGGAGAAAGAAACAACACTCTGGATGAAAACATCAAATATACAGGCTTCAGAAGAGCAGGGAAGGAAATATCTGCCTTAAGAAAGTAAAATTTTGTTCCAGGTTTTAGTTTCTTGATGGATACTAAACAAATGTTCTTAAGATTCTTGCCTGCAAAAAATAGAATGAATGAATGAATGAATGAATGAAATTTATTAAATTAACTCCACAGGGTGGGAATTAAGAGTCCTCTGAAGGAACAAAATGTTATGATAAACAGTGCATCATTCCTGCATCAAAATTAATAATCCCAAATTTAAGGTCAAGGGTTTGGTCCTAATTTCCATAACTAGTCACAGAATTGGTCTGAACTAGTACAGAAACTGTCTTCAGCTCTGTACATGTAACATAATAAAATCTGGGGAGATGGAGACATCCTGGTTAGACAAGAGTTTGGGACAAAGTGCCTTGATAGCTGCCAAGGGAATCTGAAAAGAACATGAAATGTCCTTCTTTTGGGAGACAAAAAGAAAGTGTTTTCTAAGTTCAGCATTTTATCCTGTCCTACTGAAAGATACAAAACCAGACACTAACACAGGTCCCATGTTTTGTTCTACCAACACAAAGAGTGCACCTCTTTTTTTTTTTTTTTTATTGTTTTTTGTGTTTGTTTTTGTCTGGGCGCCTCTGCCTACATGGAAATTTGTGCAAGATTACCACAGACTGTCTGCTTAGGCATTGGGAAACAGACACAAAAGGACAGGCATGCAGCTAAGCATTCCATTTCCATCACTCCTTCATTTCAAGGCTTGTTTTGCTGGGTGAAAATATGGCAGATGACAAAGGAACTAAGAATCTCTAAACAAGCAATCTCTAAATGTGGAAGCAAAATGAAAGAGAAGTGGAAAATCAAAGGCTGACTCATATGAGTCAGGTAATGAGAATAATTCAAGGTTATTATTTCTTCTGCTTCTCTAAAAACTTCCACCAAATATTAGAGTGATTATTTATAATTTTCATTATATTGATGGTACGGCTAAAATCAAAGTCTTTTTGTGCTGAGTACTTTTGAGCAAATAGGTCAGATTCATCTCTTTCACTTTTGGAAGTCTGAAGTCATCTGGCCTATTTTAACAAGCCATTTTAGGATGAAATGAGCAGCCCTGAGGAACAAGCAAAAGTGGTTATGTCTCTCCTTTACTTATAAAAGAAGTTTAGAATGACTAGTTCATACTGAAATGTCTAACTTAGGAGTCTTAACCTAAGTGAGATGAATTCTTCCTATTCTTTCCAGCTAAGTTTACCACTCTGAAAAATAGACACCCCATCTAAGATGGTTGCCAGATTCTCTCCATAGACAATGGAGAAAAATAAGTATCTCTTGAGGAAAATTCTTTTCACATTACTTGGGCATCCATCTTTTGAGAGGACGAGCACTCCTCCAGAAGGGAAGATCACTGGCCAAAGGCTTTCTCACTGGCAGGTGAAGTGGGTGACATAGATCAGTGCCGTGCTGAAAATCGTCTTTTGAAAAGACATTATAATTATATATAAAAAGAAACAAAGTCAAAGATGTTTACTGTTGCCTCAGCTGAGGATGGATTTCACTCTAATGGCTGGTTATAGGACAGATAGGGAAACATAAAGTAAGAGTGAAAGAAAAATAAAAGTGAGTGAGAGAGAAAACATAAAAAATAACTTCTGCAAGCCCTGTGAGAAATAAACACATTTATAACTACTTTATGCACAGTTAAATTGAGATACAAATAAGTTTAGTTCCAAATAGTAAGCCAGAGCAAGAGACACAATATCAGGGAAACAGTTCCCAGAAATTGGGAAACAACTGACTATGGAGAGAACTCTATCTTGTAACAGATATAGACCACAGGAATGAGTACTGAAAAATGTCTGAATGTGAAAATAGCCAGGAAAAAAAAATATCATGCACAAAAAGGTTCCTAGCTGATTGAAATCAGGAAATGGATTCTTAGTTTAGCTAGCCAAATAAACATGAATTCTAGCCTCCAACCTGATCCAGCTTTCATTTAATTCACTTTAGTATATGTGTATATATTTATATATTTTTATATATATATATAATATATATATTTATTTTTTTTTTTCTAGTTCAGGTAGTTGAGAATTGGATTATATTCCTTTTGGATTTTTTTATTTCCCCCTATTTCTCCTTCTTCAAATCATTTTGGCTGCTCACTAAAATACCAAACAAAATAGCTGTTGCTCCATTCTCATGGTGGGACATGTAGGGCTTTTTGGAGTAAAAAACTGAACAATTTGGGTAAATATGGTACTGACTTTGCTTTTGCTAGACCATGAAAGAGAGGGATGTGCTGCAGTTTCCCCCCCATATGCATATGTATGTTATCTACTTCCATCATATCTGCTCCATTTTATTTTATTTTATTTTATTTTATTTTATTTTATTTTATTTTATTTTATTTTATTTTATTTTATTTTATTTTATTTTATTTTATTTTATTTTATTTTATTTTATTTTATTTTATTTTATTTTATTTTATTTTATTTTATTATTTTATTTTATTTTATTTTATTTTATTTTATTTTATTTATTTTATTTTATTTTGAATTCAAACAAATGATGTTATGAGAGAAAGATACAACTTGAAGCCAGCAAGACTCACCCCACAGGAGTTTTAGATACTGAAATATGGGTCAAAAACCAGTCTGGAGGATGACAGTCACACACACAGGAAATCTGCATGCAGCAAAACATGTGTTTTTGGATACACACACACAAAGCCAGCCACCAAAAAGAAGGAGGCATGGCTTTGTTGCAGTTCATCTTCTCAGATTAAAAAATCCCTCTTGAAAAAGTTTTATTTTTGTTCCTTCCTATATTGTTTCTATAAATCTGCTGAAATTAATGATACTGTAAAGCTGTGAAATAACTGACACTCCTACCATTCAGTTTTGGTAATTATTTGATAAATACCCTATAAAAAATAGCTATGTCCCAAAAAGTGGTGTTGGCTTAAGAAATCTCTAATATTTTCTCTCTTTTTTTTTTTTCATTCTTTACTGAGTATATATTTAAGCATGTGGAATATTTTACTTCTGTAAGTAAAAATATTATGTGTTTTGTTGGGTTTGATTAGTAATGGCTTGTTTATTATGATCACAGAGCATTTATCTTTGCTATGATGCTTCAGTCAATAAATAAAACTGATGGGTTTTGGTTGTCTTTTTTCTAAATAACGTAATCACTTTACCCCAAGAGCTGGGTCTCACAATTATGAACAAACAGGAAAAAATACCCCAAATCCACTACCCTTTAAGAAGTGCAAAATTGGAATAAAATGCAGACAGTTAGAAACAGGTTCTCAGCAAAATCAGCGTAATGTTTGTTTAGAGGAGAAGGAAAGGTCAGCTCTGTAGATTTCTCGCAACAGATCTCTCATCAGTGTAAACTGATACAGCTCCACCGAAGTCAATTTACATCAAATAAATATTCCTTCTTTATTTTTGCATTATCTATCTTTACACTGCAGCGCAAAATAGCAGGAGTCAGCTTATAGAGGTTTTTTGTGTTTTTTCAGCTCAATGCCAAGTGCCTTCGGAGGTCTGAAAGGACAGACCACTACCACAGGTCATTTGTGCTTCTTCCTGTATCAGCAATAAATTCCAACACACAATTCTCTGCTGTGCACACAAACAATCATAAAAAAGGGAGAGAGCAATTTTGCTTTCGCTGCTGTGTAAGGTAATATTCCTAAGACTGAGGCCTCTAGAGTTGGCTGGAAAAAGAAAGGAAAGGTCTTCCAAGTCTTTTCAAGTCTGACTGCTGTGCTAGGACATAATGTGGACAGATAAAGCTCAATACTTTCTTGGAGATATTTCCAACATAAGTAGTTGCATATTTATTAAAAGCAATTTTCATCTAATATTTTTATTTTCCTTTTTTCTTTATCTCTAAGAAAATAACCAGGTTTGTTTTAATTAGCAATTAAGATGGTATTACAGAGTTAAAGAATAGCACATCTCCTTCCTTCTTATTCTTATCCATTCTTCATATTTCCCTTTTATCCTCTTCAGCTTCTTTTTCATTTCTCTTACTTCCTTTCCCCCTTTCTTCTTTGTTTTGTCTTTTCAAATTAATTTGCCCTTCCCCTCTAAACCTGTATTTTTAAAATAATTTTTTGAACTGCAACACTTACATTACAGCAAGCTGTCCTTTAACCTTCTATTCTGCTCTTAAACTTCTACATCACCCTCTGGCTTCCCAAAAGCCACTTGCTGAAAAATAAATGGTTTTATAAGAGGTTACACATCCACAAGGAACCAACATGTATTATACTGGTACTTCCTTTATTTTTTTTTTTTATATAAAATAGAAATTAAGGCAAGTAGATTTCTTGTTAAGTAGTTCTCTACTTGTTTAAGTTCTGCAATGAAAAATGCTCTTTCTCTAAGTAAAGTTGAAGGCCAAATCTTGGGATACAGGCTGGTTTCTCTAGTATTTAATCTCTGGTCAATAGAGAACAAGATTATATGGGTGATTAAGAACATGCACAGGCAAGCTGATTAGTCTTTCATCACTTTTTTATCAATATTACTTTGAGTAGCCTAAAAACTGTTGTATAAAAAGCAGACCTTGTCCTTACCATGAACAGAGAATAAGAAAGGAATTACTTAAGGCCCTCTGAAGACTGAACACAGCCTAGGCAGATTAGAAGATGAGGTCATAAACCTGTTTAAACCTCTGTAAGTAGAAATGGAGGATACTGGACAAAATTAAGCAGAATTTAATAAAATACTGCAAAATCAAATAGATTACATTTGGTTGTACACACAGTGTTACAGACACAGAAATATCTTAATGATGAAACTGTCAGACAACTTTTCCATACTGTCCCAGGGACATCTGAGGGCATAAACCTCAAATGTGACCTAAGTGTTATTAGTGACCTAATATTAGTAATTAGTTATAATAATAGTTATAATAATAGTAATTAGTGACCAAATTATTTTAATCTAGCTATAACTTAAAAGCAAACTTGGACCCATAACTGTTCCTCCACTTTTAAGATCATAGGAAAATTTGCCAGGGAACACTCTTGGTGATTTCAGGATAGCTTTAAGAGTGCTTAAGATTTTCAAACTCTGAGTTTGATGAGTATTATTTTTTTAGGCTATATTTGACAGATTGGATAATTCAAGATATTGATCTCATCTCTAAGTCTCTGTGTTTTACCAACAGGTAAATCCACTAACATTTAAAAATCAACATGTAAGCAAAAGAGGGAAGGTACATTTTGAAAAGGGACTGGAAAGAAGAGAGAAATGCCAAACTTTACTGCACAAACATGTTATCTTTTATCTATATATTATAAATAATATATTATTATATGTTATTTGGTCTTTAAAATCAAGAATCTGAGTTTTTCTTGATTTACCCCCAGCTATATTAGCCCTGGAGAGATTCCTTCAAAGTGATTGTATCACAGTGTATGGTGACCTGAAAGTTATTTGTGGTGGGGAAACACCTGTATTTGTACATCACTGTGTCTTTCTTTTGGTTTCTACACCCTCAGTCTGCATTTTACTGTATCTCAATTCACCCTAAGTGCAAAATAAACTCTACCTATCCTAAAACTGAAGTCAGAAATGTGACCAAATAGTCCCATTAAATAAAATGACGTCTTGTTCACTTACGAAAATAAAAAAAATAAAAAAAAATGTTGAAGACTTCCAACAACTTTTCTAGCAATATTTTTGTTTAAATATACATGTCAATTCATCAGTATGATAAGCCATAGATCCAGTAGTCAAACTTTGCTTTCCTGGTGGCCCCAGATTGAGTCTTTTTAACGGATGAAATGTAGATCCAAGTGTCAGAAAATGCATATTATAATGCCATTCTTCAGCTCTACATTCCACATGTCATCATTTCCAGCTATATGAGTAAGCTGCTTCCTATTTTGACCACAGAACGAACATCATGCGGTGACAGTCAAGTTACTCCATCCCCAAGACTGGAATTCTACTTTGCTGTGCAGACCCAGTGTTTTGTGATAAGCTTCTTTTCACAGAACCACAGAATCACAGAATGGCCTGGTTTGGAGGGGACCTTAAAGAGCATCTCATTCCAACTCCTCTGCCATGGGCAGGTTCACCTTCTGCTGGACCCAGCTGCTCAGGGTTCTGTCCAGTCTGGTCTTGAACACTTCCAGAGATGGGGCATCCACCCAGCTTCTCTGGGCAATCTGTATCTCACCACCCTCACAGTAAATAATTTTTTCTTGATGTTCAATCTAAACAGATTATTTTTCATCTTGTAGCAATGCTCCCTTGTTGTTTCCCTCCAAGCTTTTGTAAATAGTCTCTCTCCATCTTTTTTGTAGGCTCTGTTCAGGTGCTGGGTGGAGCTATCTGTGAATCCATGTCTCAAAGAATTTTTTACTAATTCCAGTTTTAAATAAAACTTTAATGATTTTTTTCAGAGCAGGAAAATCACTCTTCCAGGTGTCCATCGCTAGACTCTAATTTCATTATTATTAATTTTTTTTTTCCTGGATATCAGCTGTGTTTTCTGTCAAATTCTATTTAGATTTCCAAATTAGGATTTGTATCCCAAATTTCTGGAGGAACAAAAGTTTTTACCATCAAGAAAATGCTGCTTTTTCTAATTACATTAAGAAGTTTCTTAAAAGATATTGTTTTGCACTAAAAAAATTTACTAATTTACATCATGAGACTATCACTGAGATTGCAGTATCACTACTACTGGCACATCATCTTCAATGTTACAGCTCAGAATTCTTCTTTTCACCCCATCTGCAACATTCCTACATGCTCTTAAATATTTACTTCCTTTTCCCAAAGGGTTTACAGGCTGAAGTCATCCCTGTTTGCATTCTTCCTTTATATATGCTAGATATAAATGTCACCTTTTGTAGTTTGTTGATTTTTGTTTGTTTGTTTGTTTCTTGTTTTTTTGTTGTTTGGGTTTTTTTGGTTGCTTTTTATTATTATTTGTTTGGTTTGGGATTTTTTTCATTTTTTATTTCTGTTTTTAATTGGGGGATGGAAGAAAGTATATATATTTCTTTGATACAAGAATATATATTAAATAGAAAAGATGGGAGGAGCCCAAATAAATAAAAGACCCACTTTGTAAATTTTACAGTGTTATAAATTCTGTCTGTTTGATAAAGCCATTTAATCTCTATCAGACTGAAAACTTCAAATGTTGCATTTGGAAATTATGGCCATGAAAATTTGTCAAAAGTCATTACTGGATTCTTTCCGATCACACTATTAACAGATTTGGGCCTCAGTTCAAATGTATATAGAAATGGACTTGGAAGATGATATTTTTTTGCAGTTAAACATCTTTAATCACATCCATGATTTATCATGCCCTACTATCCTGTCTCTTGCTGCCATCAAGAAAGGAATGGGTGGAGAAAGAGATTTCATTATGGTTTATCTCCACAGGCAGGATGCTTCTGAGAACAGAGGAGAAAACGTGCTCCATCTCAGTAGTGGCCTGATAAAATCCATGTCATCTGCTGTTTTCCTTTCAGAACTTTTCCTTATTTCAGAACATTTTGCCTAAATCATAGTTCTTTGGGCAGTCTTGTGTGAATCACAACCTGCTCCGATGCCATTATCAGTGGAAATGATGCTGTCAACATTTATGTCAATGTCAAGGTGACATCATGACAATGTCAATGCCAATGACAGTGATGTTCCTCACTTGATACAACGCTCTGCTCGGCCTGGAGGAAGCTCCTGCTGGGTGCAAGAGTCCTTTGCCACCCAGGCACATGGCAGATTGAGAAGACACAGCGGAGTCCATGCCATATTTATTTACTCTGGTAACAGCTCTCAAGCTTATTTGGAAGAACAGTGAAACTCCCAAAAGTGTAAGAGGGTAAAATTCACTGATACCAGGGGTGATTTGGGAGGAAGAGAGAGGGATGGGATTGCACTGTCATCAAATCTCCATTTTGAGTTTATAGGCAAATATGTACTTTAATTTCAATCTGTGTGTCTCATAAGTAACAGATTACTTCCCTTCATTTTAAAGCAAATTAAAATAGTTCCATAACAAAACAAACAAAGAAACAAAGTCCAAAAATAAAAATTAACTTTTCCCAAAATTATGGATCAAGAACACTGACAGTAGACTATTTCCTAATCTTCAATATGCTTTTTTATTCCCTTAAAGTATAAGAACAAGAATTTCATGTGTATATTTGCCAGTTTCACATAAAGTTTTAATATAAATGAACTATGAAATCCCAGCTATGAAACACAGAATGGAACAAATGCATAAAAGGGCTACTTAGAAAGTCAAGGGAATGGAGAATTTTCATAGCAGTCCAGAAATCTTGGTTTGTTGAGGCTCCCAAAATAAAAGGGATGCAACAGTGGATTTGATTGCTGTCTAAAATAACATCAGGGAAGTTTTAATGGTTACATGAGAGAAGGAAAGGACCTATTATAGCTAACAGGCATGTTTGCAAAAGACAAAATGGGTATAAAGCACTGAAAATAAATTTAAACTAGAAAATTGAAGAACATTCTCACTCATTAGAGAAACTGTGTTCTGTACAGATCTACCAACCACAGACCTGGGAGGAAAAAATACTGGTCTTTTTTAACATGGAAAGAGCTCATACTGCATGCTACTTGCAATAGCAGAGCATTTTTAGGACCCCACCTCTCTTGCTAATTCTAACATTGCTTGAAAAATAAGAAAATTCACCTATTCGTTTAATCATCTGTGTATTGAAAATCATATTTGCCATAGCAAGTAAACTGAATATACAGTTAAATCATGCAACACTTCTTCAAAAAGTTTAGTATTCTGCGGGTAGAATGGACTTCTGGCCTTCTGCAAGAAAAAATCAAACACAGATCTTAAGGCAAAAGAAATATGATTGCAAAGGCAGAATATATTCACTCAAATATATTAATTTTCACTGATTGGTTCTAGTTTAGAAGTCTGAAGTTTTTTGTTTTGTTTTTTTTTTTAATTATTCAAAATCAAGGTAAAGGAAATAAACATTATTTTTTACACTATGCTGAGCAATAAAGTTATGTAAAGAATATTGGAAGAAAATTATACAAATTACAAAATAGTCTACATAATAACTGCAAAACAAACTTCTTTACTTCATTTGAACTCACCCTTTCTTCAACGAAATAACATCCCTCTACTAGATGTACGCAAATTCTTAAAAAACATCTGTTAAAATTTGCAAATATTCCCCAGAATGCCTTCGTATCCAACAAGTTTATTATTAGTTTAATAGTCTCCACTTTCAAGGGTTAAATTGAAATCCCTGCTTGAGGACTAGAACAATGAATCTGGCACACATATAAACAATATTGGAAGTGTCACTAGTCCTCATCTTCAGGAAGAGCCGCTCTTGTGCACATATCAATAAATCTTGAAACACTTCCTAACCTAAATTCTGAAATGGTGGCAAAATTTTTCCAGGTGGTTTCATGGATTATGCACTTCTGCTTTGAATAGAAATACCTGAAAAAAAACAAACACAAAAACCAAAACCAATACCAAAACCAACAAAATAAACAAACCAAAACAAAACAACCCTAAACACAGGTACCACGTAGGAAGCATTAACTAGTACCTAATGTATTTCATAGTCTTAATTGAGTTTGGATAATTACAGGTACTCATTTAATTCCCCATCCCTCTATTTAAAACTCTGCTGCAAGTTTCACATGGATAAAGTGTTTACACATTGGGTCTGGGGTCATCAGTTCACGTCGGGCCACCAGTTTATTCCATAGTGGTCCATCAGTGTTATGGAGCTCTCTGCTTCAATAATTCTAAAGGTAGTAAAGGCATATTTGTTCCAAATTTTGGCTTGTCTCAAAATCATCTTCTCTCTGAAAAGTTTCATTCCCAGGGAATACTGCATACAAGTTTGTCATGACTCTGTTCCTCATACAGGACACGGTATGCTGTGTTAAATTCTTCAGTTCCCTGGCTTGCCTTGCCCTGTCCCTCAGGAGAATCAGCACAGGTTTATCAATGACTGCAAGCTGTATCTTAGATATTATTTTTACCAGCTGTCTGTATTTTAATATTGCCTCAGAATGATGTTAGTATTTGTAACATTTGGCCGCATTGTTCCAGTCTAATATGTCTACTTATCTGCATTACTGGGATTACACAGCAGGTGGCTACATCCTCAATGAAGAATCAAGTTCAAATTGTTGCAAATACGTCTGACAGTTCTTTCTTTGTAAATTCTGAAAGGCTTCGGATGTGATAATGTTACAGCTCCAGGTACCTTCCTCTTCTATGGTGCTTTTGACACTTTATGTCACTCAATGGTCTTGATTCTGTTTTTTGGGTTATTGCTTAGGGGGTTGGGGGGTTGCTAACACATATAAAATGGCATCTTAGGAAAAAAGGGGTCTTACAATTCTGATATTTATATTTTCCCCCAATCCCTCCATGTCCAGGGCAGTGGTAGAATCACAATCCCTGGAAGTGTTAAAAAAATTATGGATGTGGTACTCGAAAACATGATTTACTGGTAAAGGTGGTGGTGGTGCTGGGTTGAGAGTTAGACTTGATTTAGAGGTCTTTTCTAACCTTAATGATTCTATGATTCTGTGAAAAGCTTTTGATTTGTTTGCCAGTTTAAAGTAAATATGATAAGGAGAGTTAGCCTTAAAGCTTAATTCCTAGAATTTAACATAAAAGAAATGTCTGGATTAAAAATAAAACCCAAAAAATCCCTACAGAAGTGCCACTGAATATGACCTTAAATCTTTGTAGATAGTAAAAAACCCTCAGAAAAGAAAGTTCTGTAAATCCCTCAGTTTTGGGAAAGTCCTTTCTGTGGCAAATTTCCTCTTAATAAATGAGATTGGCCATGCAGGATGCATTGTGGTACTGGATGGCACTGCAGTTCCTCTTGTCTCTCCAGTTTTGCAACCTTTAGAATCAGCTGATTGCAGGTGAGGCTGCTGGTGTCCAGCCACACCTGGCACACAATGATCATGGACCAAAAGAAAGGCTCTGATGCTGTGCAGAAAATGAGTGAAATACACTTCTCTCTGGGAGAGGAGTGAGACAGGGGGCAATTAATGGATCTCACTTCCCCACAGGAGACACTTGACACATTCCCTTTATGGTGGACACACCTGCCTTTCCTTATCTGCAGACCCTTTGCCAAGACTAGTTTTTTTCCTTTTCCACACATTACCTTTTAAATTGATAAATTTTGTTGAAAAAACAACATTGGTTTTAATATGGTAATTGGTAATCCAACATCTTGAATTACTTGTGGGTACCTGAGTTCTAAGCTTGGTATGATAAGTATTTATTTCATCTTCATATTTGTTAGCTCAAGTAAAAATAGTCACAGATATGAGTTTATGTGGTGGTTTAGTTTGATTGAGGAAGCAAATGTTGTGTGATTTTTATCATTGTTAATAATGTGCTAAATTTCCAAAGTTTCCTCCCTTCAGACAAGGTCATATGGCCAGCTCTGTACCTACCTTCAAATCTCATTTCCATGTTTGTGCATAACTTCACTGAGACGAAACAATGGAGGTAAAGATCCTGAGGAAAAGAAGGAAAACCACTAGCAGAACTTCTGCCTTCTTCAGGGAACTCCTGAGGTCTCACGAGGTGTTGCCCTGAAGGGACACAGGATGTGGAATAGATAATCAAGGACAAAATTAGAGCAAAAGAAATATATTTTTCAATGTGAAAGATCTTGAGCAGCTTTGGCAAGAGGATGACTTGGTTCACTGAGTTCAAACAGGAAAAAATTAGTGGGTAGACATTGAAAACCGCTGTGGGACACCAGGAATACAGAGCGATGCAATCAGACAATTACAAGTTTCCCTGGAGGTAATGGATAAGAAAAGCCGCCAGAAAGACTTCCACTATCACATGAAATGCAAAACAAAGATTCAAGGAGATTTATGCCCACTACTGTATCACTGGCAAAGGACATGGAAGAAGGTCCATGAGTTTTCCTTTGCTCACTCTTAAGTGGCACAGTCTGCATTCTCACTTTCCCAGTCCCATGCCTAGCAGAAGAGTTTAAAACTTTGCAATACCATACACTATGCAGAAAGGTCAAAATGGGAGTTTGTCACACTGTTGGGAATGACAAGGCACTATGACACAGACTCTCTTGTGAGCTGAACAGGAGAGCATAAGGGTTATTACCTCAGATCTTCTTTTATAGACCGATACGTGAAAGTACAGAAAATTAAAACTTATTGGTTAGTGAACTAACACATCACCATCATTGGTCAGTGGGGTTCACCACCCCTCAACCTTCTCTTGCAAGAAAACAAGAAACTGACAAACAGCACCTGCAGGGCTGTTTTCTGTCTCTGAGGATTGTTATAATTCCTCCTTATGATTTCCCAGGCTGCTTTCTCAGGTGAGTCTGAGAAAGTTATGTTAGTTATTCCACAGGCACCGTGCTCTCTGCTTGCCACTCATATTTAGCATCCATAGGAGTTGCTCAGGCAAATTTGGAATTTCATCTAAATCATTGTTCTGTGGAAGCATATGGGACACAACTGGAGGTCCTGAGCACAGGGAAAATGACTGCAACACTTCACAACTCCCACAACAAACTCCTCAAAAGGTGCTGGCTCACAAAGTACAACTCACAACTGAAGGCCACAGCTCGGAAGCCACAAACATCTCTACAAATTCTCTGTCCTCCCAAAACAAACTTCTATAGTGAGAATGGGAGAAAGGAACAGAATGTGTCCTGACAGTGCAAAGGAGGAAAACAAAGGGTGCCACCAGTCCTTAGACTTTGCATTGGTGCTACTGCATGGATGTTCTGGATGCTGGGGTTCTGAGACAAGGAAAATGAAAGTGGAACAAAATGTGGAAAATTAAAAAAGAGAGAAAGAGGAAAAGAGATACAGGGTGCACAAACAATTTTCTTTTATATTACATGCACGAAGTGCTTTGGGAAGGCTCTGGAGGTATCTGGGAATCTCCTGCAGTACCAAAGGTGCTGGAACTCTCCTTGTGCCCATGGCCTTGGGATTGCCACCATGCAGGACCACAGCACCTCCACCAGCCAAGAGTGTCCTCAATGAGACCCCTCCACTGGCAGACTAGAGCTCTGTTGGAACACACATGTGCACCACTCATGTGAGCTCACGGGAGCTCTGGACTAAATGCCAAGGGACAAAGCCCACGTGTCTGCTGAAGAACAGCAATGTTGGGGCAGTAACAGCCACTACACAGTGCCACCAGAGTGGTCCCTGATGCTGCCTCCAGCTGCTGCTCAGCCAGGGATACAGATGTCTTAAAGGAAGGAAAAAGCTGATTTTTTAGGGTGTTGCTGTCTTCTCACCACCTTGTTTAGTCTCAGGCTGGCCAGGTGTTGTGATGAGACACTGATGGCCCTCAACACAAAGGCCCAACAATTAGCTGGAGAGTGTCATGAAGATGGGGGGAATCCTGATGACCTTCTTGTTCCAAAACTTTCCCTGATTTGTGCTCTCAAAAGGTTACCAGAGAAGGTTGAAAGGATGGGGGTCACTTTGTACAAGCCCCTGCTGAAGGGGGGTGTGCTGGTTTTGGCTGAAGCAAAGTGAGTTTGCTGCCCAGTGTCTGGCATGGGGCTGTGTTCTGGGCTTGTGCTGAACACAGGGTTGATAACACAGAGATATTTTTGTTGTTGCTGAACAGGATTACACAAATAAAGCCTTTTCTGCTTTTCATGTTGCCACACTGGCAAGAGGACTGAGGGTGCTTGGGAGCTGGGAGGAGACACAGCTGGGGCCCTATTTCAGACCATGTGAACTCATGCTCTGCACAGAATGGAGGGGGAAAGAATGGAGGGAGATACTTGAAGTGATGTTTGTCTTACCAACTCTGCATGATGGGTCTCTGCTCTCCTGGAGGTGTCTTCATCTGCCCATGGAAGAAAGGAGTTAATTCTTGTTTTGTTCGGCTTGTATAAACAGCTGTTACTTTCCCTATTAAACTGTCTTTATCTCAACTCATGAGTTCTCCAGCTTTTATGCTTCTGATTCTCTCCCAGATCCTGCTGGTGAGGGAGTGAGTGTCTGAATAGGGCTGGGCTGCTGGCTGGGGTTAAACAACTACAGACCCTCAGTGCACGATCACTCTCTGTAAAGAGGTGTTTCCAATTTCCAGCTGGAACCTCTTGTGTTCCAGTTTGTGCCAACTGGGACACCATTCTAAAGAGCCTGACTTCACCTTCTTTGCATCATCCTGTTTATATACACAGATACATTCTCTCTGAGCCTTATCTTCTTCCTGAAATGGGCTTCCTGGTGTCCATGAATCATGAGTTTTCTTCCAGACCATTTCTCCAGCCTGTTGAGGTACCTCTGCATGACAAATGGTGTACCAGCCAGCTCTCCCAGTTTTGTACAGTTCTTTCCCCATCATCTAGAAAAATAATGAAGATCTACAACCGGTGACTGGATTTTGGCAAGACTTCATGTCACAGAGTGCCACCTTCCTGGCCTTTTTCAGTCATGTCTCTCTCTGTTTATCTAGCCCATGCCTCATCAGTTCCCCTGCAAGGATCCTGTGGTGACAATTTTCAGTGTCTTGTGAAAGCCAAGGTAGAGGGGTCCACTGCTCTTCTCTCACTTGCCAGGAAAGTCATTTCACCACAGAAGTTTGTCACACTGGTCAAGTATGTGCCCCCACTAAGTGAATCCATGCCGCTGCTCTTGTTTCTTTTTTTGTCCTTCATTTGTCTGGAAATGCTTTCTAGGATTAAATAATCCCACGGACTAAAGGCTGACCAATTTGTAATTCCACAAGCCCTCCTTCTTGCCCTTTTTGAAGATAGGAGTGACCTTTGCTCTCCTCCAGTCCTCAGGCACCTCTTTGTGTCACCATAATCACTCAGCCACTGTCAGGAGGCCTCACAAAGGTTTAATCCAAGTCCCTCAGCACTTTTGGGTGCATGGTGTCAGAACATACAGATCTGTGTTTGTGTAATTTTCTTAAGAAGTTTTTAACCTGATCTCTTCTACTAAGGGCAAGTTTTTCTTGTCCCAGATTCCTCTCACCGGCATTTTTTCTTATGCTTATATTTTTTTATTATCTTCCTTATGCTTATATTTTCTTATATTTTTTACTACCCATGAATGGTCTTTGGGTGTTAATTACAATTCTGTCCTTTCCACGAGTCTCTGAACTCTACACTCTGGAATTTTATGAGTTTGTCCTGGAATGAGATCACTTTTTATTTTTTTTTTTCCCCCACAGTGCACAGAGAATTCCTTCCTAGCATACAAGAAAACATTTAATTGCTTATTGAGCACATAATTTTCCCTGTAGCTTCCATGATACACAATTGGGACATCCAAGTCTGAAGGTATTTTTCAGCCCATCTCATGTCTTAGAAATCTGCAAATTTACCTTCAGTCACACATACACCAATACCTCCAGAGTGAGAGGGAAACAGAGACTTAGAGACCTATTTCATTTAATGAAGACCATATCAAATATTTTCATGAGTAATTATATGTGCTGGAATTAGGATTGGTCTTTTATGTAATCTCTTCCCCTTTAACGAAAAAGTACCATGGAATTTTAAATCCGTTGATTGTCAAACACTGCAGTAATATTCTTGCCAATGAGTTTACTGTCATAAGCATTTGGAGAGAAAGTCCATTTTAAACGAATATTCATGAAAAACACTTTCTGAATATGTAATTGGGAGAAATGTCACAGCAATTGTTAGAGTCACACTCACTAATTAGAGAAAGTACAAAATACCATGTGATTTATGTGTTCCATCAAAACTAAACTAGGATTTCTGATATTGTATATTCACAATGAATTTTGCTTGTGTTCAGTATACAGACCATGCTTCAATTGCAGAAATCACTCACTGAATCATCAGGATGGAACAGATGCAAGAAAATTGTGATCTTCTTGATGAGAAATAGTAAAAAAAAAAAAAAAAGAAAAAATACACTGGATCAATTATTCACTGCAAATTATATACTTGGCTAGTATGATCATTATAACCCCTTCACATCCTGTTACTCTACACTCCATTATTTCTGCTTACCCCTATGGAGCCTGCCCTTTTACTGTCCTGACACTCCCCCCTTTTCTAGCAGTCAAACAGACTATTTCAATCACTGTTTAAAGGATTTCTTATTTCTCCTTTGTGTGATGCCTGTATCCTGCCATCCCTATCTTTCCCCCTTGCAGCTCCATCGGAGTAGTGGCTTTCATGCCTAAAATGGTGGGTGAAATTCTGGTTTAAAGACCATCTGGCTCCTATTCACAGGGACACTATTGAAAACCAAACTGGTTTCTTAAAGCTCCTACTGAAGTGTAGAAAAGTGTTCTTTTTCGCCCCTCTGCTTTTAAACTGAAGGGGTTTTTTATATTTTTCTCCCAAAGTCTTCAGACTGGTTCTTGAAACTGCTGCTGTCATGCAGGAGTCCTGTATGGCTTCCATAATGAATAGCACAAATAATTTTTAACGAATCCTTCCTTTATCAGCAGAGCTCAGCACAAGAAAGGATTATGCATGGTAAATTTGATATAGAGGACGCAAAGGTACTGGCTTAGGGGATAGTTATTAATTGTTGGGGCTTATTAACAATATTTCTTCAATTTACTATTCAGCTGTCAAGGATGTCTTTGTCAGTCTTGTATAAAGAATCTAAATATTATCCCCTCTGTCACTGTGAGGTGTGGCACTATCACTCTTTCTGTTTAACATTGAATCAACAAATTCAAGTGACTTGACCAGAGCTGGGCAGGAGGGAAATCTATGATCAAAAGAGAAAAACAAAGAGACTTGCAATCTATGGAGCACTTTAAGCATCAAATGCCTTGTCTGCACAGAGAGCTTACTCTACTGCAGTTCTCTGGCTTTCATAATATCTCAAGCTGCTTCATGCTCTAAGGCATAAATTTGCTTTTTAAATAATTCCTGTCACTGGAGAGGAGGCGGAGGCAAAGACATTTAAAATGTTTGTGTTGAACCCTGAAAAAATGTTAAGTTTAGCTTTGATAGCCTTCTGCCTATTTTCCAGAAAAATAAATCTTTATAAATTCTACCTTATTACTTAAAACTAGACTTGGACCTATTTCATCGAAAGATGTTTTAGATGTTTCATGTGGCCTGTGGAAAAGTTTGAAACAGCCATTGTTTGGGTGCACATAAGTGGTGGAGCAACGAGTTCCACCTCCAAATCAAATGGGTTCCTTTGGTGTCCAGAGAGACCTGGTTTACAACAGAACCTTCTGCAGCCTCAGCTCAGGAGCAAGATCTCCTGTGGTGATGGCCAGAATGGCTCATGCAGTGAATGCACTGAAGGAATCCTCCTTTGAACATTATTCCATTTTTCCTTGGCCCAGTGATCAGGACATCCTGAAGGTATTTAATCCAGATACTGACTGGATATGCTTTGTGGTACTGTCGGATTGCATAACTGACTGTCTCCAAGTGAGAGATGCATTTCACTCTGAAGAGAGAACATGCAACATATTCTGTTGAAACAAAACAGTGAGCTAACAAAATTCTGTGGTAAATGTGGCAGTGATTTAACAAGATTCAACAGCGAGCTACACTGTATTATTTGCTACATAGGGAACAGAGTCACAGAGGCCTGTCAGGGAGGAGCTCCTGATGGGAAATGAGGTTTAGAAAGAACCTTCTCAAAGAAGACTCTACATCCACTTCTAACCCCAGACTTGATCAAAAGTTTACTTTTAAGGGCTTATATGTTCTTAGCCAACTCTTTATATTCCTTACCTCAGATTTCAAAGTATAGCATGCCATTAATCACTTACCAAGGATCAGCTTCAGCAAGGAGTCTCAGCTTCAAGACTGGCATTGAGAGGCATACCTGTTCAAGGTATGCAGGGCAGGAGAGCTCAGTGGCTCCCAGGCTGCCCCATATTTATGGAGTAAAACGGTGGAATTATGTTTGCATAACAGCAAGATTTCTGGGTCACTTTTCCAGATAGATTTTGCCTGCCTTGCTGCCAGTCCAGTCATCAGTCTGTCTCCAGTCATCCCAGCCCCTATGGGTGTTTATGGTTTAAGGTGTTGGGGGAGCACACCTCACACCACCTTCAACCTTCAAGCTTAGAAAGATGGAATAATTTGTGAGCTATATTTCTCAGTTTGGATGCTCAGACTGGCTCATTTCTGTACAGGAAACAAGACTGAATGTAGACTATGGAAAAAGAAACTATTGTGATTCTGCATAGGAAGAGTGGGAGTAGAAGTAAGCAATAGTATGCTTGCAGCAGAAGAGCATGGAGAACATTAATTTGGATTTTCCTTTACTTGGAGTTAAGCTCATAATATCTGCAGCTTATTCTGATTTCATTGGATAGAAACAAAATTGATGCCTGTTCCCTCTAACCTAGTCTAAACTGCCAGTACAGGCAAACATGTCTTGCTACTTGAAAGCAATAGAAATAATAAGGCCTCCAGGATTACTTACATTAAATAGACATTACACAGGTTATGTAGTTCCTTAATTTAAATAGAAGATGTGGAACACACAAACAAATCACATATGTACTTTTCAGAATTGGATTCAGTAAGAGCATGTGAGAGCATGCCTAAACTATAAGAGCCACTTTAAAATCATTGTAGGATGGCTGTCTAAAATGATGGCCACATACTGCCAAGTGTTTTTTTCAGGTTTCTGAAAAAATTCTACAGAAATCATTAATTCTGTATTATAATTGCCAAACATTTTTGAGAATTAAGATGTTCTATAATCTTTGTGGTTTCTGATTTTCTTGCATAAGAGAATTTCATTGTGAAAGGACACAATTTTCAGGCAACTCTAATGTTTTTCAAAACACATCTCTAAACTTTTTCCTGTTGGTTAACCATGTTGATCCTATAAACAAGGTATTCAAAACCTCCATTGACAGAAGCTAACTGATTTTAAAGCTGAGCCTACTTCCAAGATTTACTATTACATTGCAGGCCTTTCTCTCTGAGCAATGAGATAAGTATCTAAAGTACTCCATCTAAAATGTCTATTAGAAAAAAATATTTTGGATAAACCCCACAGGAATACCCAGAAAAATTCCTCTGAATTTGTCATATGGCACAAAGGCCAAATATAGCACTTTATAGGCAACTCTGTAGTGCAAGCTTCAGCCACAAAGAACATCCAAGACAGAGGCAGAAGAGAAGCTTCTTGTTTACTCAGTCCAACAGCAAAAAACATCAGCTGATTCGAAGGGCAACCTAGCAATACCCCTAAAGAGAAGAAAAGAGAATAAGAAAAGAAGAAAAGAGAGGAAAAAAAAGTTGGATACTATTGTCTTTGTTCTTCACCTCCTCCTGCCCTGCAAATTCAAGAAGAAAAATGAAAAAATGAATACTTGGTTTTGATGAATATGCAGGCTGCTGTGAGCATGGAATTAGTGAGTTAAATATCACACCAACAAGGAAACATTTCTGTCCAACTGTACGAGGAAAATCCTAACCCATGGCAACAATTTTAGAGAATAAGCTATTTTGTAGTGCCCAAGAAGGCAAAACTTAAGGCTTACAGTAAACATCTTTCATCTCCATGGATACCTTGTTTATTAAATAGGTAGCTAGATGCTAACATAATTTTTTGTAAAAATCTTCTCCTGATAGTTGTGATCCATGCTCAGGAAGACAGTCACAGCCTCAGGTAAGTCAGCTCTTTCTTTATGGGACTACTCTTCCTTTTTTACACTCTGAAAACACAGCCACACAAGGGGTTAAAAGACTTTGCTGAAGGTCACGCAAGGTGAAATCCAAAGGACTGAAGGCTTGCTTCATCCTGTATGTACCACTCAGTCCCTGTGAAGTGATCTTTGGGGAGATGGAAGCTAGCTACTGAATCTAGGGATGAATACGTCAATGACAGCAGGAGGACTGGATGTTTTCATCTCCTCTCTAATCCCCAGGGCACAGCCACCAGTTTGCACACACAGGAGTACCTGCATTGCTTCCTTATCAATGTTCCGATCATGTGAGTCTTAAATCTGCTGGAATGACAGCTCAAGGCTGATGTATGAAATAGTACTTAAAAAGGCTGCAGATGTGGAATAGAATGTCTGCTCTTTAAGTGTGTATATATATTCCTTCTTCCATTGAATACGTTTTTGAAAAACCCTGTGTTTGCTGTTCTAACTGTTGCCAGCTGAGCAGCATGAGTGTGGCAGAAAAATCAGTGGTTTACAGTGAAAAAAACCTCCAAAACAACAGTTCAGTCCACTACTCACTAGCTTGATTTAGAGAATTATTTTCTTAAAATATGTGTATAGAGAACAGTGGAGGGGGAAAACGTCCGGACATGTGCTTTATATTAGTTGTCTGATGATGGCGACAGGTGCATTTGTCAGGCCCCAGGGAGCAACTCCGTTAGATTCACTTTATTAATTGAGCAGATTACATGTTTTAGGAGATTTATTCTCTTCTCCTCCCCCAGCCTCCCTGCTCCCTTTCCTTTGATATTCTGTGGTTAAGGCAGGGAAGGGAAAAATAAACTTCTTTTTGCCTTTATCAAGTTATAATTAAGCATGAGGGGAGTGAAAGAATCCAACAGTAGTGCAGAGGGTGCATAACACTGACAAGGTCAATTATCTCCTGATAATTCTCACAACAGCAAGTATTAATAGGATGAATAATATTAATTGAATGTGAGTTTGTAGAGTTTTAATTCCTGTTTTAAAGTTTTCTTTGACACAATGCAGACAGGATGGTGGATGTAAGTGGGAGGTTGATTTAATGGCCTCCAGCCCCATACATTTCTTACCAGTCTGAGGGGTCTTTGCAGTATTTTCTGCCTATCAAGGTTATACCTGGAATTAAGGATGCAGCAAGCTGGAAAGGAAGGCTGGAGAAAAACCATTTGCCTAGGATTCTGGATGCTTTCCATGCTCATTGTTGAATAGGCTCCTTCTGCATCACTTTTGGTTGAAATACAGTTTCAAATAGAGTTTGAGATACTCATGGGGTTTTTTCAGGGGTATTGACTCAGCTGATCAAAATCCAATTCTCCTTTGAGGTATATTGTAATAAATCTGAAGTAGCTTCAATGTGAGCAGATCCCTTAATGCAGCTCAGCACACTTGTCCTGGCACCCCTCTTGAAAATTCCACCTCAGGAATGGTCACAGATGGGAGCATGTAGATTTTATCTATGTCAGTTTTATTTAGCTCGTGAACCCTTCCTACTATTACTTATACTTTAAACTCCAGGTCACATGTTTGGGAAAAATATTTTGTTTATTTTCATAGGACATTGCCAAGACAGAGTTCTGTTTTGTTTTTGTGATCCTATATAGCAACAAGTATAAATTAAGACTCTCTTGTACTTTATTGTGTCCGTACTATGCTCCCTCATTCACAGAATATTAATACAGCCAATAAGATCTTCCTTGAGCCCATTTCATTCATTTTTTACAGTGAAGCCCAGTGTGTTTACTAAGCAATATTGAATTTGAGCTTTTCCTGGAAAAGCTCACGCTTTTTAAATGACCTCGATCTGTGTTTTATTCTAGGTAGAATCACAAAAAACCAAGCAGAACTAACTAGCCAAAAGTCAATATATTTAGTTTTTCCTCCAGAGAAACTGAATAAATAATACAGATAGTTAGATTGCCCACTGCCACAAGCATCCATTTTTCATGGAAAATTTATGATCTAAGTACACAAGACATTGTGAATACACAAAAAAGGCCAGTAATCCTGAGTCTATGGAAGACAACAAAAAAATCTATTTATATCCATAAAATGTGCTCACTAGTGGGGGCAACATTCATAGGGGTTTGTGTGCACAAAGCAGCACAAATATTGACTAGTAAAAAGACTGTTTACTGCTGAAGAGATGGGAGACTCATTAGTGGCATAACAGAACCATAAGCTGGCCTCCTCCAGAGGCACAGAAGTTTGTAGCAATGAAAATGACGTCTGAGAAGGATGCTGCCATCTGTAAGTTTGAACACTGGAAGGCTTAGGGAGGAAAGAAAAGCATGACATTATTCTGAAACCCTGATGAAAACATTCCTATGAAGGAGAAGGCAGCACTTGGGAAATAAATGCACTATGATCAGGAAATACTTTTGTTTCCTGATGGAGCATGGCAGTTAGTGAGGAAGAAAAAATCTTTTATTTTTTTTTTTTTGTGTTTTTGCTTTTAAATGCCACCTTTTTATTTCCCATGTGAATTATAAAATATAAACTTACATTTTGACAATATATCTCTACGATAAACAAAGTGTCCCAATGATTATGTTTGGGCCATTTTCCCCCAGACTCTAGCCCTTGTGAATTGAGAAGTGTGATATGGTGAGTGACAGCAGTCTAGGGACAGAGTATTAAAATTTGAAGCCTGCAAGTCGTGTTCAATAAAAATACATCAAGGGGGATGAAACCTTTACAATTCACCAGCACATTTTACTCTACAATTTTCAAAAGGAAAGTAGCAGGGGTCTCAATCAAAGCATGTTGAAATGTTCCATCAAACACATCTCTTGTAAATGTAGCCTGACAGTGCCTGCTTCCATTTCCGATCTTCTCACTTAAATGGGTAACACATGTGTAAACGATGTTTATTTTATTGTAAATAGAGTGTTGTCTCTGTCCTTTAATATCTCAGTTCGGTCTTTGCTTGGTGTCTCCCTTAACTACTAATTCAGTATTCTCCTATACACATTTATTAAGGCTGGAATGGAGGCCTCTGGACAGCTCTTCCATCTCCCTGCATTGTGGCAGGATTGACTTCACAGACTTTTTCCTAATAATTGGTTATTGCATCCTGCCCTGAATATTATTTCCTCATTTACACGAGCCCTTTCTGGTGTTTTATCCTATTGCCTGAACCCTTCATTTCAGGATGGTTAAAGATTTTCTTCAGATTCAACGTTTAGGTTTTCAGCTGAAGTATAGTGCAAAATGTCCTCCTCTGTCCTTGATAAGAAACAGAGGAAAAGTTGTTCTAACTTTTTGTCTACCCATTGAGAACTGTGTCAGCATTCTGTGCCCCTTATCACACAGATGTGAAACAGGGATGAGTGGATCGAGGTAAGGCTGTCTGGTTGCTCAGGAGTTGTCTTCACCAGTGACACTCACATCAAGAAAGGCACAATGATCCCACATATTTCTGACTTCAGATAACTTTTGGCAGTGCAGAAACTCTGTGTTTCTTCAGAGAGATCAGACCAGTGGTTCCTCTAGCAGCACCTTCTCCCTCAGGTTGTCAGCTCCTACACAAGAAGGGATGGACACCTGTATCCCAGGGACACAGCCTCTTCTGCAGAATGTTGGGTCCCTCAGCTGGTGCCTGTGTGATGTGTGATTTCTAATTATCTGCTAGGTCACATTTTCAGATCTTTGGCCATTGCGTAGTGATGGTTCACCTCCATCTTAAGCAACCTACCCTGAGAGCAAGAGCTTTTAGATAGGTCTGATGGTATTCTCTATTTGTGATTTATTTTACAGCGGGGGAAGTGCCTGTTTTGCTGCCCAAGGAATGCCTGTCCCATCAGCAGGAATGCAGCCAAGGCTCCTGAGTGAATCCATACACCCTTCCCCACTGGGGTGTTCACCCTTGCATTCCCATGGAAATTCTTCACAATTTCAGTGAATGCCACAAGAGTAAGAAACAGCCACGTAAAGATTGGAGAAGGAGGCAGGAACGACACAGCAGACACCCCCCAGCATCCTATGGAGGCTGTCAGTCTGGAGCAGATGCCCACACTGCTGTCTGCCAAGAGGATCACTCTGGGGCAGACACTCATGTAAAGGACCCCACTCCAGAGGAGAATGGATATTCCTGATTTTGCCTGGAATCAGAAGAAAAAAAAAAAAAAAATTACAATAAAAGAACAATACTAGGAGCAGTAAGACAAAAAAGAAATTTTAAAATTAAAGGTTCCAGGTGAACAAAATATGGCTTCACACACACGTTAATGGATTCCTGCAACTTTTTTAAGGTTAATCAATCAGTGTATCTAGGAGGTACATCCAATAGGAGATCAGTTGCCCCAGTAATCCACACTTGGGTCAGTCCCTTGGAGCTCAGGCCCAGGGGATTCTTTGCCCTATTCCTTGTGAGGTGTCTTAAGTTTTTGTGGAAAACAAGATATCCTTGTCAGAAGTTCTTTTCCTAATGATTAGACTAAACAGAATTTCAAGAATGTGTTAGAAAAGGTTAGTTTATTATTATAAGATGTGAGAAAAGGCAGGAAAACTACTAGAAACCATACAACTATTTATGAAAAATCTATAAATATACAAATATATGAAAAAACTTAAAAATCTTTAGGCATCACTGATATGATACTGATACTGACTGTAACTCCTGGGTAACTTTGGGGTGGGTAGAGGGGACTGAAGACTCTGGGAAAGGAGAAGGAAACAAGCTACCTTAAGGTTTGTCTCTTTTGTTTCTCACTACCCAAATCTATTTTAATTGGCAATAAATTAAGTTCATTTTCCTGTCTGCTTTGACCGTGACAGTAATTGATAAGTGATCTCAGTGTCTTAATCTCAACCCACAAGCTTTCTTCCTTTTGTTTGTTTTTTTTCCTACTTTCTGTCCTGTTCTTCTGATGGGTAGTGGGGAGTGAGTATCTGGGTGGGATTTTGCCTCCTAGAAAAGCTGAACCCATGAGAAGGAAAACAAAAAGCCAGAAATCTGCCAGATAGGATTTTCAGCTGTAAGGTCTTTTTGTGGGTTTTTTTTGTAGGCTATAAAAAAATAATTTAGGTCACTACAAAGAAGTTAAGCTGGAGCATAACCTGATCAGCTCTGTACACCCATTTTAACCTGTTAATTCATTCCTCATTGGTTTAGTATCTGGTTCTATGAATATTTCTGTTAATAACTTTGCACACATGAATAGACCCATTAATCACAACTAAGGAGACTGGAAGGCTCTCAGATGTTTGCAAGGGAGGGCTGCTTGACTGTAGAACTCAGTTTCAAACAGGTTTTCTGGGTAATGTCCTCTGTGACATAAAAGTCAAAAAGGCATAAAAGATCAGGAAGATGAGCAGGTAAAATGGTACCTGAATGTCTTTAAAAACAAAAACCTAAATCATTTATACTGGCAAATTCTGCCAAGTTAAAGAATGTAGTAAGTTAAGATTTCTAAGGTAGCTCCTAATTTGTCACTTAGAGAAAACTGAGATGCTTGAAATGAAAATGGTATCTAAATCTAAACTTAAGCAGTGGTGTTGTCTGGGAAATTTGGAAACTAAATATTTGACAATAAAGTAAATCTAGACATTTTACACTGCACTGATGTTTGGCAATAAAACAAGTCTTTGTATTTTTATACATCATGGTGTAGGTGACCTGTCCCTTTCGGACTCCATGAGTTTTCTGTGCTCAGATGTCATCTAGTGCCAGAACCTCTGGGTCCCTTCAGCTCAGACTGTGCTGAGCAAAATTAATCAGAGGGCTGCAGCTAGCCTGGCCTAATTGAACTGGACCTGTGGACACACAGAGCAGGTGCCACAGTAAATGTAGGTACTGCAGGCCTTGCTATAAAAAGAGAGCAGCGTGTGACTGGAAATGTCTGTCCATGTTTGCTTGCCACGACAAATTCCATTTCAATATTTACCCCATGATCTAAACCCTTCTGCCATCTAACCCAATATCCTACAGGCAATGGTCTGAAATAGTGCAGGACAAGAATGTGCATAGGCTAATACTTCCCCAGTATTGTCTGTCTTCATTCAGTGCAATCTTAACACCTAGAGTGTTTACATCTTTGTCTGTTCTTTAGAAAGAACTTTCATTAATTTGTCTAATCATCTCTTGAAACTGCTTGATGCAGTTAGCATCCACAAGTTACTGTGGCAACAAGTTGCACAATTAATTCTGCTTTATGTAAAAGTATTTTCCTTTGTTTGCTTTTAGAACTTCACATCAGATAATTCTTTTTTGACTACCTATAATTTTTGTGTCATGAGAAAAAAATAAATACTCATTTGTTATTGTTCTTCACAATTTAGAGACCTCTCTCAGTCTTTTCAGACTTTTGAAAAGACCCAGTCTGAGCTTTAGTCTATTTAATGTCTTCCTGTACAGAAAAAGTTTTATATGTTCAGTCTTGGCTGCATATTTCTTTTGGCTGTTTTATCCTTTCTGAGAAGCAGAAGGACAAGAAAGAAGATATTCATGTCTGATGTGGATGTTCCATATAGGAGAATGAGGCTTTTGTTGTTGTCTTTATTTATGTCTCATCAGTTCTTGATGTACTGCTACAGAAATACCAACTTAAGTGCTATTGTAGATGCAGTTATGCCAGCATAAACTGCTTTGTGATACATGGCAAGGGAACAAGCCACACTAGGATCAAGGAAAAACATTATGAAAGTCAAAGTGCACTCACTATAAGGGTTGCAAAATATCAGTAAGAACAATAATAACAGTGATTCCTCTCTGCCTGAAATAAATTGTATCAATAGTTCTGAGCTTAAAGTCTGTGCTCATACCAGCCACAGACCAGAGCCACCCAGAAAAATGTTTTAGTGTATGCTTGACTTTGACCTGTGAATATTTCTACAGATACTCCTTTCATTTTGCTGGGAGCACTCATCTGCTTTTCATCTGTACACATGCTTTTTTGGGTCAGGGCCCAAAGCATTTGAACAAATATTTATCAGATATTTCACAGATTTTTTTCAGCTCTACTGGGAGCTAGATTCGTTACACCCCTTCATGTTCTTATGCCAGGGGTGAAAATGAGCCTTTTCTCTTATACTTTGAAAAAGAACTGATTTATCTGATTGGAACCAGGAGCCTGAATTTTAAGCACATTAGCAACTCAGTTCTGTGTCTGGTCTGTGCACACAATAAGGAGATTTGTATTCGAATAGTGCAAAGCTTTTCATCCTTGTGGCTTACTGCACAGGTGTAATCCCTAACAGAAAGGATTACTTTTACAAGCTGGAGTCCCTAAATAAGGCAGTGGGTAGCATTTATGGCTGTCTACATGGACTTTGTCATTTTGAGCCAAGACTCGTTCTTAGACTTGGTGTCATCCCAGACCCGTATTCCCAAGTCTATCAGCAACTAACCTGTTACATCCCCAAGATTAAATTCATTAAAAATCACATCTTTTCTTCCATCACAGGATGTTTTTGTTGTTGGAGGGGTGCTATGAACTTGTGATTCTTCCACAGTGCCCATGAGGTAAGAAATAGTGGCCAAGACAGGCTCAACATGCATAGCAGGGAGGCTCTGCCTTGTCTACACATCAAGGGTTGAACCTGAGGTATCTCTATCATCATTTCCTAAATATGGACTCAGACCCATGCCTAAAATTAGGCTGTCATAAGACCAGAGTGATCTTTGAACACACCTTGCACTTTATTTAGCATTTCAAATGTGGAGTAGAGAAAATAGCATGGATTAGTTACTTTTACCTTCCATGGGAAGCTCTGGATGCATTTGAAATGTGTTGGCAGACTCCTGGATAATTACAGGAATAAAAATACATGTGTTTCTACAGACTGAGGTTGACTTTTGGCATCCTGTGGCTCATGTGGAGTGGACCCTGTCTACCTATCCGAAGTATACTGGAAGTAATGGTCTTATGTTTTGCATGATTTATTAATGATTTAGGTCTACATATACAGGCTATCCCTAACTGACAAGCACACAGTTTATATTTTAGCTCTGATCTGCTGATTCTATTTCACTTAGTAAATAATTTACCTGCATTTAATGTTTTTAAAATCTCTCCCTAGAATAGGATATCCTAGAAGATCCTGTGAGATCCTAAATCTTCCCCAGGAGATGTTATTCTCTTTGCAGGAGGAGATACTGATATTGGTATTGAATGACCTATCTAGTCATTCCTTGTGAAACTCAGCATTCCTCACACTGGTGTGATACTTTTAAAGGCTCTCAAGTTTTACTGAAGTTTTCTCATTGTTTAGTGATATAAGCAGGACTTTGCTCTTATTTACTGATATTTTTAAGTGTTTCGCTGAAGATGGGTTTTGTTTGAACACAACAAATTTTGTTGAATTCAATGTTCCCATTGCTTTCCAGCCATCATTAGCTTGTCTTTTCGCTCATTAAAACAGGTCTAAATGCTCTCCAGCCAGTTTCCATGGATGTATTCATACAAGTCCTCTTATTCTACTTATCTTCTTTGGCTAGCAGTAATTTGCAATGCTTTATTTATGTATTTGCTGTTATTATTTCCCATCAAACCTTAACAGATTTTACACTTGTGCTGTTGCTGGGCTATTAGAAGACAGCCATGAGCCCTTGTTCCAGTAAAAAAGTTTACCACATTGTTGATGAAAGCTGGAAACAAAACTGTTGCTAGGATTCAGCACAGTGAAATGGGGTAACAAGACTGTGGGGATTTAAAAAGAGAGGGTTTAGATATTGCCATGGGATTTTAGTCAGCTTGATTACTTTCTGAACAATGATGTAATGGTGGCACACTGGACTACATTTTGTTTTTTATTTTCTTTTTAACCTAATGTCTCATATCCTGTTTATCAAAAAGAGAAGTTTCAAAATATTATCTTACAAACAGAATTACTCATTTGGAGCTGAGCTGTGATAGCAAAGAAGCTTTTCTTCATCCTCCCTCTTAATAAAAATCACCTAATTTACCTCCCAGTTATCTTTGCCTTTGCTTAAATTTAAAGTGTCATTTACTTTTCCCTCAAAAAGCACAGCTCTTCTTCTCTGATTTTCTGTTAGATCCTGGGGGGATGTACTGTAAAGGGATAAACAATTTTCTGGGTTTGGAGCATTTTTTGTTTGGTTGGTTTTGGGTTATTTTTGGGGGGTATTGCTGGGTTTTTTTGGTAAGCAGGTTGGTTGGTAGGTTGTTTTTTTATGGGTATTTTTTTGGGGGGGTGGGTTGTTTTGGCTTTTTGTTTGTTTTTTGTTCATTTGTTTGTTTTGTTTTTTAAAACTTGTTTTTGTTTTGAACCACATGATATAATGATGATGAGGCTGTAATCTGGTGACAACTCTTGTGGGACTTAATGTCAGAATTGTTTAGAATTACTGACTTCTGGATTCAGAAAAAAATAGATGATGGATGGATGGATGGATGGATGGATGGATGGATGATGGATGGATGTATGGATAGATAGATAGATAGATAGATAGATAGATAGATAGATAGATAGCCAAGATTTAAACATCAACAGAATAAATTAATTTGAGAAACCTACAACTACAAGCAATAGCAATACACAGCTTTTGGCTTCATAACTTTCATAACAAAACAAGCTGAGGAAGGCAACTGGAGCAAGTCAGAAAAGGAGAGTATCTTCTCTTTGAAAATTGATATTTTCAACAGAATTTAATGGTGGTGGCACCGGCTGAGCTGACAGGTCCAAAAAAAGAAATCTTAAAGTAACCCTGACAATCCACCTACATTACAGATGCACAACTGTCAGAGGGACCAGTCACAGAAAGGTTTTCTCCCAACCCACCTGCTAACAAACCAGTTTCAATCTGTAGCATAGACAGGAACTTCACTAGGATTAGACTTAGGCATTGCTACAAATTAGACGTGGCCAAGGTTGAGCTCAGTGACAGTGCATGGTTGTTGTTATATTTATCATTTTGAGCTGCTGTGGCAGAGAATTTGATCGTGTAGAACTTGCTGCCCCAGCAATGCTGATGGTCACAGAATTGCTCAAATACAAATTATCCTCTGGGTAATAAAGCTTCTGGTACCTTTCCCTCCAATTTTAAAATGCAGGTTCGAAAAGAAAATATATTATATGTGTGCATATGTGTGTGTGTGTTTGTGTGTGTTATATGTTGACATATTTTCAATGCCTGCTGGAACATTCGAATTTGTACAAAGGGAAACTTTTCCAGCTTTGGATTACATTCATATTCAGGCCTCTTTTTTTAACTCACAGAAAGAAAAGGCAAAATTATGTGCAGTATATTTGTCACTCCCTGGTTGTGTCTTCACAAGGTGCATGATTTGCACTTGTGGCTACCAATGAAACTTGAAGCCAGTGCTCAGCCTTGTAGGAAACACATTCTTTACACATAAAGCCACAAACTGACTATTTTGTATCAGACATCACTTATTCTTTGCAATCTGAACTTATTCTTTGCAAAGGTTTTGTGTTTATTCTCTGGCCTTAGAAAAGATGAAATTTCTTCCGAGAATTTTAGCTCATGTTTGGAAAAGAAGTTTAACATCAAAGTTTCCTGTTGTGGATGTTTTTCTATAGGAGTCATGACATATCACTTTTAGAAAATATTTTGAAGAGGTTTCAGTTATTAAATGTGAACTTTTTGTTTCTAAATATGTAAATTTATACATTTTCTGGAACAACAGTTATTTCTACCTGGAAATTAATTATAAATACCCAGAAAATGATGCTGAAAATATTCTGGTTTAGAGTTACTGATTCTAATGACAATAATAAGAATGGTCTTTGATGCATCTGTACCCTGTAATTTTCATTAGTCAGATGAAAAGATGAAAGATCAGACTGTAATATTAGTTACGTCAGTGAAGCTTCGTTGTTTTCCTCTTGTGTGACTCTTCTCAGAAGGCAAAACAAATCCCAGAATTTGATTTTCTATCTCATCTTTTCCTAAAGATTGCCTAAAGTTCAATAACCATCTGGGCTCCCTTGCCTGTGTCATATTTGTTCTTTTCATGGAAAGAGATTCAAATTTTATGTTAGTCATCTCCATAGGGGGAAGTCCTGCTACCTGTTAGCACAGTGCCTGATTCTTCAAAAAATTAAACATAATACTGTGTCTTTAATGTCACTCACTGAATTACAAATTGGGGAGCTGGCACTTCTCTCATTTTATTCATCCTAATTACAATTGCCCTGTCACTGAGATGCCAGACTGACTAAGAGCAAAGCAGGTAGTGACTCCCCAGGGTCTTCTTTGTAACAAGAAAGCTGTCTCTAGTGGCTTCAAAATGACAATTTCCTCTCTTTCACTTCAAAGTAGAGTGTTTCCCCTGGACAGTTTCACATTTGATTGTTTTCACTAGCCTCTTGGTCTTGAGTTGCTTGATTAACATCTCAGTTGCCTAAGAAATTAGACTGAAGTTTGTGCCTTGGAAGAAAAGAAAAGAAAAGAAAAGAAAAGAAAAGAAAAGAAAAGAAAAGAAAAGAAAAGAAAAGAAAAGAAAAGAAAAGAAAAGAAAAGAAAAGAAAAGAAAAGAAAAGAAAAGAAAAGAAAAGAAAAGAAAAGAAAAGAAAAGAAAAGAAAAGAAAAGAAAAGAAAAGAAAAGAAAAGAAAAGAAAAGAAAAGAAAAGAAAAGAAAAGAAAAGAAAAGAAAAGAAAAGAAAAGAAAAGAAAAGAAAAGAAAAGAAAAGAAAAGAAAAGAAAAGAAAAGAAAAGAAAAGGAGAAAGAGGGAGAAAATAACTTGAAAAATTATCTTTCCAGTAGGGAGGGAGTTGAAGGTATGAGAGAAATGAAGCTCTAATAAAGATTTGTTGCCTGACCTGTATCTCATCTGAAGACAGGACTGGCTTCTTATTTAGGAAATATGTAACTATTTTCCTTCAGAAATTTTAAAGGTACAGTAAATTTATACTCCTGTTTGAAAAACTGTCCATTCTTTTTTTGATAAGCATCTTCAAATAATATGTCATACATTTCAACCAGATAGCAAGGAAGACACATTGATTCCATTGTAGGAATGTCACCATAGATTCAGTTGCATGGTAGAGAACATAAGACTACGTGCTCCTGGTTATATTCTTTCTCCTTGGCCATTCTAACACGAAGATAATATATCCACACCAGCTGGAGACACACTTCTGTAGGAATACCATGATGGTTTAGAGCTGAGTGTGAAAACCAAAAGTCAGCCTAGATCCCTGGAGCACGTGAACCTTACTGACACTGAAACTCTCGGTTCTGTCCCACTGAACGACCTGATGGGTCTAGTTTTCCAGCTCCTGAGACACCTGCCACCCTAATTCCTAAACACCAGGAACAAGGATTAGCACAGCATAAGTGTTGTCCTTTCTTTTGTGAATCACTGGCATGCCTGTGTTCCTCCGGGCTCCCTTTTCTGCTTCCCTTTCTCCTACATGGTGCAGCCAGGACAGGAGGATACAAGCAAGAACTATATCTCAAGATCCTGTTATGCACAAGCATAATGAAAGGAGCCTCGTTGGAACTCCACAGCAGGGGTGGGGTTGGGGTTTGTGGTTTGAGTTTTGTATGGTTGTTTTTGTTGTTTATGTTTTGTTTTTTTTGTTTTGTTGATTATGTTTTGTTTTGTTTTGTTATTGTTTCTTAGGGGTTTTTTTGGTTTTTTTCTGTAGCTCTAGTTGTTACTAGTTTGGATTTGCATTCATAACCACAATGTTGTTGATTTTTTTTTCCTTTTCCTTCTTTTTTTTTTTCCATTTTTTCCCCCCCATTTGTTTTCCCCACACAAAAGACTTACAGAAATAAGTCTGCAAGAAATTTGGTTAATATCCTGCACATGTCTCATCCTAAAGAGAAAGATGGAATAATAATAATTTGCAGTGTCCAGTTGCACTTGATCAAATGATTACTGTCTTTCCATCTGGTTGTAAAACATTCCCACCTTTCACTAATTCGTCTAAATTTCTGCTGTTCCAGTCAAACTGGAATTTATTACTGCCCACTTACCCTGATTTACTTCTGAAATTATTTGCATGGCTTCTGTCAATGCTATTTGCATATTTTTATTATGAATAGTGCTTATTTGGGGGCAGATTTGATTTATGAGTGTTTGGCATGCTATGCCAAGTTATTTAGTTTTCATTTCTGATTTTCACAAAGGGAATGAGAGAAGTGGTAATTCTTTTTCTCTTGACACAGAATATGTGCAGGACCAATAACACTTGAATAAAAAATTATTGTATTTTTTTAAAAAAATTTAGTTTTAGGGTTAAATTCTCAAATGTAAACAATTACATATCTTGTCAAGCCTTTATAGCAAATCAAAATTGTTCTTTCTTATATTCAGGTCAGCTCAAAACCAGAAGAGAAACTTGAAGGGAAAAATGTAATCACTGAAACAAATGCAAGGAAGGCAGGAAAGCAGCACCATCGGGAAAAACCCTTGTTTCTCATGTAGTATCTTCATCCTTACCAAAAAGAAGTGGTATATGTTCTTTAATAGAGACTGTGAAATACCGTTTGGTGTTCCCTTGGCATTGTCTCATGCAACCTTATTTTCCTAAAAGAAAAATGAGGCAATAATTCTTCCCACTTATGTTTTTGTACAATTTTATAATAGCTACTTTTCTGACTATTTTTCCTCATATTTTTGAGGTAGAAGGGCAAAGGATATCTATATTTTACTTCTCCTCCTTGAAGTCAACTTTCAATTTTTTTTTTTTTACTGACCAGAATACAAGGGGAAAAAAAGGAAAACCCTGAAAAAGTTTGAAATTTCTTGAGTTGCAGCTGACTTTCACAGTCCAACTTTTTTTTTCACTCAGGAGCTGATTTTGAGACCAAATACTTCTGGCAACAGAGATAGAAATGATGCAAGATGGAGTGGTTACTAATTTATGACTGCTTCTTCCTACAAAGTTTTATTTCAAATACATGAAGTATTATCACTTGAGATCTACACTCACACCAACTCATATCTAGTGACAGAAACAGTCTGAATTGGCACTTTTAAAAAAGTAAATCATGCGTATATGTAGGTAGAATTCAAATAATTTAAATGTAGCCACCTCAGAGTTTGATCTCTAACAAAAAAACCCACAGTGTTGCAAGGAATTGGAGGGGAAGGAGAAGCATTTCTGGAAAGTAAGTAATATTATCAGTTATAGAAAAATATCTTAGTCGAATTGCAAGTTTGCCTATTTTTAAACAAGCACAGGGAGCTATTCCCAGAAGAAAGTTGTAATTAATAGCTCAGCCTCCACTAAATTAAGTAGAATAGAGAGTATTCTGTGTAGGCTACTGTAATCACTTGATGCAAAAATATAGTTACTTCAATAAGCTTAATTTAGGTTGAATTGAAGTAGCACGAATATTACTAAACTTTGTGGAAAATACTAGGCTCTTCCTTGCTGCACACTCAAAGAATGAGCAATTGCTGAAAAACTGTTCTTTGTCCTCTGTGAACCAACATCTTGCTGAAGTAAAATAATATTATTATGTTTTATATGCAGGAATGGAGTATATACATCTCATATTACGCAGTGAACTTCTACTGAAAAATAATAGCAAAATCCAGGTTCCTTAAATATCAGTATTATGCTGAATTCAGTAAATTCTCACTTTTTAGAAATCACCTTTTCCATAGTGTGTAGAGAGGACTGTCATCCTGCAGACCAACTTAGCATGATCTATTGTGAAGGACAGTTTTATAAAGAGGAATTTGTTTTGAGACTCTTTCAGCCTAAGTTTTTCTTTCTCTCCTGTCCCTGTTCCTATTCCCTTACTTGAGGTAGAATTTGGTCTCAGAGAATGGATTCTGGAGAGATTCCCAGAGATGAGCATGCTAATGCAAGATTTAGTAAAGGTTTACTTAGCTTTCCTCCCATTGGAGAAAACCCCTGGTTTCTCTAATGGGAACAACCCCATTGATGGGTCTTGCTCCTCTGAGAGGACGTGGTTCTCTCACTGCTAGAGACTAGGTAGGCATACTGGAAATGATGTTATCTGACACAACTTGTGGTTCCATGCAGTTCATTTTAGAATGCCACTGTAAAAATTCCTCATTCTCGTTAGCTGGTTGCTATGTCATTAACTCATTATAGAGCTCCCATAATGTCCCATTGTACTGTACTTTCAAGCTTTTGGCTGCTAATTAAGCATGGAACATTCTCGATTGTTACAGGTCTGAAATTAAAGGAAGGAAAACTTACATTATGAATAATACTGTTAAATAATAATAATAATAATAGGATTAATGGACACCCAACTATGTACATAATTAGCCTAATTCCAGTGAGAGGGTGATGGTGAATGTTTTATTGGTGTCACCAAGCCCCTGTAGTATAATTACAGACCTATTTTTTCAATGCCTAGTGTGTGTTATTCATTATATTATGTGAAGAATTGAGCCTCTGTTGAAAAAAATACTGGGCAGACAGTTTAAAACTGTTTCAAAAAGGTCCTTTTTTGTTTTGTTTGTGGAGAAAGTTTTAGGTTATTTTCATTGCTTTGTTTCTGTTCTCATTTTTGATCAGTAATTATAATGTCAGCATAACCTCTACTAATTTCATGAACAAAATAAGCTGCAATAATGAAAGTACAGGTCTCCAAACTGAAGAGGAAAAAAAGGGCTATTCACTTCCAAAAGTAAAGGTTGCTAAAGCAGAGGTGATTACGTTATTTTTGGATTATTCAAGTATATCTTAAGCAAGACTTACAACCTTCCACCCACTTCTAGGTAGTGTGTAGACTCACTCAATAACCCTTGTTATGAAGGTCAGCTATATGTTAAAATAGAATAAAATCCACTCACATCACTTGTTTATATTTAAAGCTGTTTCCAACACTTGTCTAACTGTCAGAGGTGAATGAATAAATTATATTCCTATAATATCAGTTAATAATACGTATTTAATCTTTTCTGGTTTATATCCCTATTCCCTTAGGACTTTATATAATCTAGCATTGAGTAAATTTGGATCAGCAACTGACTGCATGTCACCAGACGTGATTGTTGAAGCCTAGACATCTCCTTCTTCTTCCTTTTTTGATAACCTGCAAAAAATCATGCTGAACAGTAGCCTCAGGAACACAACAATTTTGGTTTCAAAGGACCTTTGGAGGTCATCCGGTTCAATTTCCATCCTGAAATAGTTCTAATTTGGATCAGGTTATTACATAGAATAATGGATCAATTTTACCTGGAATTGTCACTGAATCTTGGGAATGAAAAGGGGAAAGGATCCTAAAATATCAGGCATTTTAGCAGAAGCTCAGTGAAACAGGATGTTCCAATCCATAAAATACATTATTTTTTCAAAATGTATTTTTCTCATGCAGCTTTTTCCATTCTTCACTGGAGTAGCACATGAAAATAGTCAGGCTGACTTCTGTTGTGAGGAGTTCAAGTACAAGATATTTTTCTAGTGAATTTTTGTTGAAAAAGAATGAATATTTCTAAATTTAAGACTGAGAAAAATGCACCTGAACATTAACAAATTACAAATGGTTTTGACATTCTGCAGTATTGACAGAGCAATAATTTGAATTTAGATGAGTAACAGCATAGAGAACCTTGTCTCTCTAGGACTGTGTGGTTGCATTTTTCTTTTCATTTTGACAAGAATATAGATTTAAGGCTAACAAAATCTTTGAAAGTTGCAGTGAAACAATCCCGAAACTTCACATCTGAAGCTATTGGTTTGGATGACTAAGCACTTTTTTGCCAAATCCAACTATTTCCACAATGCCCTCTCTTCCCTCTAAAATAAATAAAACATAACCATGCTGTTTCAAAACATTCCCAGGAAACTTTCCTGTTTCTCCTCCACAATATCCTGGATGAGGGTCAAATCTAGACAGAAAAGAGTGTACACAAAGTTCAGTGTGGATAACCTTATTTATTCTCTGAAGTCTTATGGTAGTTATCCAGTAAGCTATCCAAGTAGCTACTTGTCTGGATTCCATGTTTTGTTTTTACTAATTAGAAATTTATTTTGGGAGTGTATGTCAGTGGGGCTAAAGGCTATCCTTAGAAAGTCTTGTGTTTGGAAGGCAGTAACTTGTAGAATGTGTCTTGACTGCATCAGTTCAGTTGGAAATGTTGGAAAGTTGGACGTTTCCAAGCTGATTTTGTGTAGTTCTTCATAATATCTAAGATTTTTTTGCAGACACATTTCTCTGATTTCTGGTTTATTTCCAGACCTGAGTGATTTTGTATCATTTGGGTAGTCAGAATTTTCAAGGTCTTCATCCTCATCCTAATCCAACAGCTCACTGAACAAGGATAAAGGATAAAGGAGCTTGATTATGAAACTATCTAAGCTCTGTGTTTTGCTTGTGTCTAGTAGCAATTATTTATAGTTAGTATTTATATTTTGGCATGATCATTATTATTAGCACTGCTTCATTTCCAAATGCTGAAGAAATTATTCTGCAAAATGCAGTTTATTTGAATATCAAAATTCTATATCCTTAATTCTTTGAAAAGAGTGGTCAAGGGAATAGATAACCGTGACAAAAACATCCATTTAAATTCATGCAATAGATCTAAAACTACCAAAATTTATAGCACTGTTCAGATCTGTCCTTTATTTATCATGATAATAACAGTAACTTACTTTTATAGAACAATGTTCCATGAAACAGGGTGAAACGAATAGGACAATAATCCTTGTCCTAATTTTTTTAGTAACAGACCAAAGAAAACAGGTTTTTAAAGGATAAAATGTCCTTTTAAAATAGATGCTCTCTCTTTCTCCTCTCTACAACCTTTGCCTTCACAACATTTTGAAACTTTCTCTCTTCCCAGTATCCAGTGGCATTGGATAGTTCTGTGTCAACTCTACTGCCCTTATGGCTTTCTTAAATTCCATTGTGGGTCCCCTTTAAATTCACTTCATCCATGAGCTTCCCCTGTCTGCAGGGTTCTTGTCCCAATACCAACCTCCTCATCTGAGGGGAGCATTTTGCTGTGGGAAGGTTTTTCAGTTTGTTTTCCTTCGACAGTGTCTGCATACGTGAACGTGCTGTCACGATTTCCAACATGCAGAAGGGAGTCAGATCCCACCAACTCAGGACATCCTGTGATTCTGTGATCTCAGATTAGTGAGGGTAAAATCAAAATTATATCTAAGAACTTCTGCACTGTTCGTCTGTCTTGTTTGGAGAGACTAAATTTCAATATAGATTATCAAGTCTGTACAATTTACTTCCTCCAACAGAACATCACTTTCCAGGCTAAATTAACTTTTGCATCCTCAGAAAATAAAGTCCTCATCCAGTCTTGAACATATGGCTAACTGGTAACTGTTTGGGTAACTGAGTTAAGATCTTTAGAAACTTGATGATTTTTAAGAAATCGTGTTCTCCTTCAGCTTCAAATATAGTCAGAAGAGAATGATAGTGCTTCTGAGGTACTTTAGGCATCATTACTCTTCAAATGAGCAAGCTGTTTTGGAAACCTTAGATGTGTTCATAATTCTAATAACTGCACAGGCATCCTAGACATTCTTATCTTATTTTTCATTCTGGAATAAATATCAATATGAGTCAGAGAAGAGTGTTTGGTTCTTCATTTTAATAGTCATTCAATTCACTGTGAAGTAGCAAAAAAAATATTCAGGTCTTTTATGAGCCAAAAAAGTGAGGTCAGGCATATTCTTCAGTCATACATATTTGAATTAGGAGGTAGTGTGGGCAAAAAGAGTGAATAAAATGTTCCAGAACTGAATGACAAGGGAGGGTGGGAGTATTTGTCTATTACAGCCAGAAAACCTGTCTGTCTCCTAGAAAATAAATTGCTCGTCTCAAGAAAGACAATATCTGGCCAACAAAGGTAATTCAAAAGCAGAGATGAGTCTGTAGACTCAAAGGCCATTGTCACCAAACACAGAACAGAGGATTATGAGCTATGTGAATATTTCTGAAAAGAAAGAAGAAAGTGGCATCATGGAAGAACGTTGGAAACACTGAGTACAAAATTAAGCCATACCAGACAAAATCAGTCTTGGCCTTTTTGTTTGTGACGAATTCCAGTGTTCTTTGAGATGTGTTAAAGAAAAATGATGAACACTTCAGACACTTACCACTAAAAATCCCTCCATGCGTTCATCTTCAGCATAAACGGCATAGCTTCAAACCAGATATTTTGTACACTTGACTAGCAGCTCTGATATCTAACAGCAGTAGCAAGCAATTATCACCTTAAAGACATCGGCAAAAATGTCAAAAATTCCTTATGTCTGAGGGAAAAAATCAGCATGGACAATTTTATTTTGGAAAAAAACCTTTGTATCAAATCAGTTTGCATCACCAAATTGGAGTTAGAAGCACTGATCTGTTGCCAGCTTACCCAAAGGGAAACATGGCTGACTGATGACCTTCTTCCCCCTCTTCTTTCTTCTCTGATGGACTCCATCTCACAGGGTCCTCATTGTCTCAGTTTGCCACTTAAACGTGTGATGAGAGCTCTCTTCTAACTAGGAGCTCGTTATGAAAGGGGATTAAAACATTGCAAGCGTTGCAAAATTCCAGTTGCCACCATGAAGGACAGGACAGGACTAAATCATATCTCCCAGAGTTCTGCACTATCAGGTCAAAAAATAAGATGGATTTTAAGATGGATGGAGCAAGCAAAGGACAAAATAAAAGGCATCTTAGTGGTTGAGTCTACTTTATTTTGCCATATATTGTTTTTCTATTTACTTCTTGTTTTTTGGTTTTATTTTTTTCAGTTCTTAACATTCTAGATGTTTACATATGCAAATACACACATGTAAAGTTAACCTACTTCTGAGCCACGATTGAGTGAAATAAAAGGTACAGTGATAAAGGGCTCCATTTGAGGAAAACAAAAAAAGATCTCACTGTTTTCCATATATGTTGTACTTTCAGACATTATCTTTCAAATATTCTGGAGTAGGTGCCCAAAATTTCCTAAGCATTGGGACTTCTAGCCCTACATCTGTAACCTTATTTCAAGTGAGCAAGCCAATCATCACTGAAACTTTTAATTTTTTTCCCCAGGAAATTCACTTCTTTTGAAATGTCTCTTTTTCCAAAGTCAGTATTAACTATCCAGACATCTATGTTATACACAAAATTATAGTTCTGACAAAGAGAAATCAGCGTGACCTTATCAGAGCATTTAATTCTGATGAAACAAGGTGGTTCTCTTCATCCATATGTTTTATTTCTTTTGATGCTGTTCTCAACTATCTTTTTTCCTGAAAATAGCAGTAAAACCACTGTTGATATAGTGTCTCATTTGGAAAATCAGCTTTTCTGATTGTTCCATCATGGAAAAGTTCTTTGCTTTAATGTAATTACAGTTTAGCGGCTGATTTCTTTTGAACAAAATGAGATTGATTATGTGAATAACGTTTTGTTATATTAATCAGATTTTCTAGTCATATCCATTGTCTCCCTTTTTGTACACATCCTTTGACTCCCCTGCTCACAAGAAATTCCTCTGTTTGTGACAAACTTTTTATTGCCTAAATCATCTTAAATGATTAAATCATCATAAATGTCTTAAGCATCTTTGCAAACCACCACCTGCAATGGCCAAAGGACAGCATCCTACTTTTTTTCACAAACAAGTCAAGCAGTTTTGTGACTAAATACCTGTCTCTGCTGAGCAGGACTACTGGGACAACAGGAAATGAGGGATTAAGCCAGAAACAATCATCCCATGGGAAATTCATGGTCAATAGGCTGTTACTGGGTTCATTTTGCTTTTTAATATTAATTATCCATCCACTAATAAGATGTCACAATTGCCTCATTATAGTTATATTTTGATATGGTTTAAAACTACTTGAAAACTGCCAACAGTTGGTAAGAATTTGCAAATAACTTCATGTTTTCAGAGTTTGATCTGGACAGATTTTTCTTTTTCTTTTCCTTTTTATTTTTTAGGGGGGAGTGAGGATATGGATGATAGAAAAGAGCAGTCTTTTCATTTATATGATAATGCATGTCTTTCATAGACAGTGACAGGCCCACAATAGAAAGTTATTAGGTAACCTCCTGTCTATAGAGATGCTTTGAATACAATTCTTTTCCAGCATTATTAAGTTACTGCCTTTGTTAAGCAACCAGTTTTGGTCAGTCCCACAAAACATGCCTCAAATAAGGTGCAACTGTACAATAGAACATTTCCTGCAAAGTTTAACCCTGAAATAGTACATTTTCATATTTACAATGGGGACTATCATTAATAGCCTTAATGCTTTATCCAGTCAAAGAGGAAAGAAAGGATAAAAAGGAAACTAAGGACATTTATAATAGTTCTTTTATTCTCCAAGATAAAATCAAAAGTTAGGATTATTTTTAGTTGGCTCTAGCTACCTGAATGTTAAACTTTTAGTTAAAGCTGTCATCCAGAAACTCTGTGTGTCAATGGAAAGTGACACCTAGAGATGGTGATTCATCCTATCGAGACTGAAATCTTGGGAAGGGATGAATCACACCCAGAGCTCCCAATATTTCACCACTGACTATGGAGTGAGACTGGGAATCCAGCTTTGACTAGTTACTCAGGGCTGGTCTAAGTATGTGAGTTACATTTCACTTGTGGTGGGGTGGAGAAAAATACAGAATTCTGAATTATCTTTCTTACTAGCAATACTTATTTCCACTTTAAATCTTGGCCTTCTGAGGAAAGAAAAGTTAATTTTTCTGAGATCAAGGATCAGAACATTGAATTTTGGCAACTCCTGTTATAACTAGAAGTGACTGCCCTGTGTTTGTTCAGTATTTTACTTTGTATTGACACCTGCCCTTTGAAGTTATTTTGGTCACAGTTTAATTAATGCTTCTGCAGAAGAGTGGCTTCTTATAAAACCTGTTGATGTACAAAAATTAATCACTGGACCATATTGTCTTATTTCTAGGGACTGTGATAGGCAGCTTTTTCTTAATTTACATAAAGAGACAAGAGAAATTCAAAGTAATGTGGAAGCAGTTAGCCTTGGATATATGGTGCATACATAACTCCTTGTGTGGCTAAAACCAAGTATCAATGAAGTTAACTGGAGTGTGCTTCATCATTAAAGTCTGTCTTCAGAAACTGCACAATGACAGCTAAAACTTTTTTCTTTTCCTTTTTTTTTTCTCTTTTTTTTTTTTTTTTTTTTTTTTTTTATTTGAATGCTCAGAAGAGATAAGAAAGCCAGAAGAAGAACAGATGTGTTAGAAGTGTGAAATGGATTAACATCAAAGCCCCCTGGGAAAATCTGAAACATGAAATGAAGGATCCTGAATGACAAGAGCTATTCAGAATGCATTAAAAGCTCTGCAGTGCATTTTGGTGCTGTCTGTGTGAGCAACGCGGGGCCCTGTGTGCTAGGGAGAGATGCTGATAACGAAAGCTCTGTGAACTTCAGGGAAATTCAGTTCATCGCTGAGAACTCACCTTGTGGTACAATTTGAATGAGACAGAAAAATCACCCAAACTAGTGATTGCCAATATTTACTGTCTCCAGTGACACGAACTGAGTGGATAATTTCAGCCCAGGTCTAACAAGGCTATAAGTGCAACAGTAATGATTTAAAAAATCAGAAGCTATTTTAGTAGTATGTTTGTTGAGTGTTTAAATCTAACCATGGATATTTATCAGTTGACAGATTAGCAGAATATTTTAATATTGTTAAGATCAGACAAGTTAAATATGAAAAAAAAGTAAGATATTTTCTCAATTTTGTGATTTTTACACAGATTGTTTGAAAACAGATGATTTATAGCTTATGCAAATTTATGTTCATAAATGCTTTCTGATCTGGCAAGCACTGGTTTCTATATAGTTATTGATGGAAAGAGGTCACTGATTTTCAAACTGTGAAGGAGACTGTACAGGTTACTGATGAGTTTTCACTTCATCTAAACTCAATGAAAGTCAAGGGAAGTTGGTCAAATAATATAGAAAATATATCAAGATTTGTTCTGTGCTTGGAGACTGAACATACCGCAGTCTCAGCATATAAATCTCACACCAGACATTTTGGACAAGTACAAACCCAGCCAATATTCACAGAAAAGGGGACTCTTTCAGCTGGCTACAATGGACTTCTGATGAGGACTCAGAAGAACTTGCAGTGAAAAGCTGCCCGAAGTCAATACCAGCACTTCATACAATACGAATTGTATTCATTCCTGAATATCTCTCTTGTACAGACATCATCATGACTTCAGTGAAAATCCCAGGCCTTTAAGTTCCATTCCAAGTAGTGTTTTCATCCTGCTGCTGATACAGAGCAAAGGGTGATTTAAGCCAGAGACTTTATCTTGACAATGTGCTGCTCTAGCCCAATCTGCAAGTGTGTAAGGCTGGGTTAAAAACAAAACCAAACCAACAATCCCTTCCAAACAGAAGCAGGTTTCTTCACAACGTGAAACACATGCCAGTTCTCAGAGATTAGTATCCTCTTGGTGCAAAGGTTTCAGCCCCTACTGATTTCTGCCAAGTTTGGGACAGGCTCATCAGGGTCCGATACAAGTGAATTTATGAAGCACTTCTATTATTTTTTAGCCTTGACTGGCACTTTAGTCTATAGGGTGCTTGAAATATGTTTCCAGCTGCCTTGTGTATACTATCAACAAACTCCATTACTAATAGAACAAGGTACAACTGCTGCATCTGCTATATATGCAGCTGACATTATTTTGAGCTTCTTTTCCCTGTTTTTGTTTGTTTGTTTGTCTGTTTTTGCTGTTTTTTCTGTTTGGCTGGTTGCCTTTTTTTGTTTTTTGGTTTGTCTTTTTTTCCAAAATAGCAAGACATTAGCTAGAAATGACATAATTTTCTTTTATTCAATAGAGGTAAAGCTTTTAGAAAACTATAACCAGAAAACAATTCATTTTGATGTCTTTAAGGTAAAATAACATGCTTCAGACTGAAAGTTTTATAGTTAGAAGAATCTATTCTAACAGAATCTATTCGTTTGTAAATCAATATCCCCTGTTGATTAATTTCCTAATAAAAAGTTCATGTCTTTACGCTGTGCTCTTCCAAGATCAGTTGTATTATTGGACTAAACAATGTGATTCTTCCAACCTTATTTATGTTCACACAAATAATCCCATTATACGTTCAACATAAAAACTGTTAAAATGAATATTCTCAGAATGTGTATTCCAGCATAATACATTTTTGGCACAGACTGTAGTTAAAATTTTAAATAGAATGTGCAAGAGTTCAAAATGCAGGGTGAGGTGGATTTTACTTCTTTTTTGAGCTATATATCTGAACTGGACATTTTTGTCTTCTTTTACAATCAACAGAGAAATAAGTTGTAAGAGAGAATCGCTTGCCTGTTATTTTAATGATTTATTTAAGCATCAAATTATTCACAGCTTAGAATTCTTTGTTTCTATCCAGTAACCAAATGTAGAGTCGTTAGCTGAGTTTAGACACCTAAAATTTAGTTGATAGAATTCTTTTAAAAACTTGAAATAGCATCCATCATTGGTTTCATGGAAAACACATAGTTTGGATCTACTGGGGGGGGTAAAAAATAATTGGAAATAAAAAGTTCCCTCAAAAGCTGATTTTGGAAGCACAGAGATAAAAAGTTCAGTCTAGTGTAATACAAGTATAAGGTTGAAGTAAACAAGTAGTAAGCAGTTCTAGAAATTATTCTCTAAGTAAATTTATCTTGTAGTTGAAAAGTATTTCCTTCCAAATAGGAAGAGTTTTTGCCTTTAGGCCTATCTAAGTCCCTCATCGTTTTACTCTGCCTTTATGAATTCATTCTCTGCAGCTGTACTTCAGTTTTCTGATAGCCAAAAGAAGTACACTAGAGACTGGAATTTTTTTTTGGAGACTAGAACTTTGTGTCATCCTTCATTTACTACATCCTCAGTTGTGCTTACATTCATGCCAGAGTAAGAACTGCTTCTTTGGCTTACGTTTGTGAGACACCTTGAAGGTTAAGGAATAATAACTCAAATATCCATGACAGTTTGCATGCAAAGTCCAAAATTTTCAAATTAACTATTTAATCTCATGAGATCACTTTGAATCTCCTGTTGTAAAAGTAATTTTCGATTCAGCCCTTTCTGCAAACCTGGATAGAGAAATAAATCCACAAGTTGGCCATGCAAGGATGGATACATAGCTCTTTTTAAAAATCTAAATCAAGTTTTTCCAATACAGCAGTGTAACAGAGCAAACACAACAGAACTAATACAGTTTTTGCACATACTGGGTAAATTATAAAATAATTAGTCATGTTTCAGTTTAAATAACATGAAAAAACTCCTTTAATTAAGATTCTTAATTAATAGTTGAAAGATTAATCAATCAATAATTATAACTATCATTATAGGGTGTAATTGTGCTTAATTGGAGGGGCTGATTAATGATCAGAATAAACCTTTCAAATTCTCACACTTGAAAATGTTGGGAAGTGATGGATTCCAGCTCACAGAGTTAAAAAGGAATCCAAGGATCATTTAAGATATCTTCAGCTGCCTGGCCACAAATTGAAAGCACAGGATTGAAGTGCAGTAAAGCACTGTTTTTAAAGTATTGTTAGATATATGCACTACTGAGTTACTACTGCACATTTGTCAGTGTGAGCAAAATATTTGTCAAAAGACCATAAGTGATACCTATTCTGGAAATGGCAACCTTTGTTTTCTCTGTCCAAAATGTAAAATTTGGTATGTATAAATGCACCCACTACTTGGATCTTACCAAGTCCTAATATTTTGTTTACAGTAAAAAGAAAAATTTGGAGCCGTAATTGTAAGGATAGCAGCTGTCCCATACAGGTATGCCTCAGGTGTGTTGTGCCATGTATGCTTGTGCAAAGCATTCTATCTCTCTCATTTAAGTTGATAGGATTTCAGCATTGAAGCTGTCCTCAGTTTGAATATTTGATGGTTTCCTTCTGCAGAAGGTAGTAGAAGCTATTGGAAAAAATAAATGGAATAGGGAACTTTAAAACACATTTTAAAGCACCTTCAGTTTTCCTGTGTTTTTGTTTGTTTTGTGGTATTTGTTTCTGTGATTTTTTTCACAGTTCATTATCTTACAGATCAGTGCAATCTCTGGGTGTAGGAGAGCCAGGGTAAAGGCCCTCAGTCTGGTTCCTGCTCTAGCAGAGCTCCTTGATTTTTTTCACTGAACAATGTTTAATGTCAATGCTTCTCCCAGTCTAGCACCACCGAGTTAACCTGCTGAGTCATTTGGGAATGAAGGGAAAAAAAGGTGGAAACATGAAATTTTAAACTATGAAGTGAAGCTTTAATGGTATCTTTTATTAACCCTTTGGCTGTAGAAACAAAAATATAAAACTTCTAGAGAGAATAGTGTGCTTTAACACAATGAAACACTGTTAAAGATAGTAATAAATGTTATTTGGAACAGAAAAGCAGAAAAACATCCTTAAAGAACTTAACTGAGAAGGGTCAGGATTGCTGTTGTTGCTAATTTACTTCTCTTCAGGGAAAGCAAGACAAATATTTGAAACAGGAGAGGGAGAAAAGACAAAGCAAGGCAACAATGAGAAAAACACAACAAACCCACAGAATTCGGCTTCTCTTTCTGATTCTGACTTTCCAGTGTGGGGAAAAAGAGTCACAGTGCACGTTCCTATTACCTCCCCAGGAACTCATACTCATGCTAGACTCTTTAGGATGTTGATTTAGCTGCTTTTTGGTGACCAGATCACAGATGGTTTGTGAAATCAATTATCTTGTCTGGCTAAGCCAGACTGTTATTAAACAGAAGACTAAAACTCTCTCTCTCACAGGAGAGAGGGAAACTGAGGGAAAAGAAAAAATAAAGGAGTGAAAGCAGAAAATCAACTTGTATATTGCACAGATTTGAGGCTGCTGATGGACTGTTCTCTGAGCCTTTTTCCCTGACCCACCTGTGAGAGGTTTTCTTTCAAGGAGTACATAATGCTGTCACTACAAATCTCTGAGTCCCAGGAGTGGGGGTTGCCAGTTTTGGGTAGTTTATAGAATGGGTGGGCTGCAGCTACCTGCTTCTTTTCTGCTGTGGGGTGAGATGAAACACTTCAACCTTCAGGAGAATCACTCTGATGCCTCTCAAGAGTGCAACATTTGTCAAATGTGTGTTTGAAAGTTCCCAGCATAATTGAAGAACAGGGGGATTTCATTACAGTGGCTCTGAAATCATGACACACAGTTACTCATCCTGGTGTAGTCAAAGTCAACCTTCCTTTGGCAAAGATAATTGGATTAGATCCATGCAGCTTGATCTTGCAAAGCACTAAGAACCTGGGTGATAACTGAACAAAAGATTTAATCGGTAGTTCAAATTTAATCACGGTCCTGTGGAATTCAGTGAAAGCATGCAAATTTACTGTAGCTCAGAGACTGGTATTCTTTATACAAGAAAACAATATAAATCTTGTTCTTCATTACAATGCACAGCTATGCAAAAAAACAAGAACTTCTAGAAATAGTGGATAATAAAAGTCTCACTCCTAATCTGACTCATTAGTCAATAGCATATATATTATTATTATTTGTATTGGAATTATTTTCTAGCACTGAAGACAAATGGCGCAAAATGGCCTGTCTCCTTAATATAAAATTATGTTAACTTCCAAGAACGATGATAACAACTAAGCTTCTATCTGACAGTCCCTGGTACTTAAATAGTCTTGAATAGCCCCAGAAATTCTGAGAAAGAATAATTTTTCCCTGAAATGACCATAGCAGAGACACTTCCATTGTACATGAACTCTGATACCTGGAAACATTCCTGAACACAAAAGAGGAACACAGAAATTAAAGATACACCTTACACTAGACCGAAATATTCTTCACTGGTGTGGATTACAGAATTTCTGAGAAATATTGTTTTACTCCTTCCCCTTTGTGAATGCTTGAGAGCAAGATAAGACAATCAGAGTTGCAGCCAGGGTCAGAGTAAAATCTGGGAACTTTCTAAAGCTGACAAAGTTTGCAAACCCAGCTATAGAGGAAAAAATCTACAAAAACAAAAGGAGATGCAACAGTGAGACTTAGGTCCTTGAAATGTCCTCTCCAGGAACTTCTGTCTTGATCAGGTAGAATTTACCTGGTAGATTAATTTCTAATGGTCATACTTAAGTATTATTTGTAGTAGTCAAAGCACAAAGTCTTGTTTCAGTTAAGCTTAGACCACCATTTTGGATCAACAGTCCTAAATAAAATGCAAATAGGTCCCAATAAAAGACATAAATCAAATAAAAATTGGCCTTTGGACTCTGGGAATTGTATTAAACTGCTAAATTCAGGATTGTCAACAAACTCCCTCCAGTTTTATTCCTTGTATCTTGTCTGGACAATGGTGTACTAAACATCATTTGCATCAACTTTTCATCTAAAATGCAAAGGACACAAGCCTCCATCCAGATTCTAGATTTATTACAAAATCATGAGAGAAAAGTAAATTAAAAAAAAAATAAGGAGAACCAAGCATTGCCCTGAATTAGCCATCCAAGTCCCTGATTTCTGTCAGGTTCTTGTATATAAGAGGTCTACAATCTCTATTTTATGATTAGCTCAATCCAGCAGGAACACTGATGAGCCAGGCAAAGAAAATCTAGTTTCTAGATCCCATTGGGAATTTCAGATCAAAATAGATATTAGGCACCTCTAGATTCAGGTTATATTAAGGTGGAAATACATGTCCCTAGGGAAATTTAGTCAAAAACCTGAGACTCCATGAAACATAGAGATCATTCCAAAAGCAGATGGCCAAGACTCAGAGTAATGAGTACATGGCATGCAGGCTAACTGGCAGTCAGTACGTTGTCTAAATCCTTTTCTGCATCTGCCTTTTAGTCTCTTCACATTTCAGTTCCCCATCTGTAAAATGGGAAGGACCATTTATATCTTTTCATCCTTTGTTTATTATGAAAAAAAGTCACATGGGACTCCGCTATATTTTTTTATTATTTTGCTGCATATTATAAATGAAATGCTGATCCCTACTGGGGCCCCTGGGCACTGCTGATGTATAAATAAATTCGTAGCTGTGGTTGTCACAGAGAGGGAATATTGACTGCAGGTGAGGAGTAGGTAGCAAAGCAGATTAACTCTTAAGCATCGAGGATCCTGTTTTCCAGTCCTTTGTAAGGAGGAAAAAGTACAGAGAAAAAGAGCAAAAATATGACACACAAGATGAATTATTTCTAAAGGAAATGGTTTTGAAAATTTCTCCACAATGTATCAGCAGCCTGTCTGCAAGCATCAATTTTTTTTTTTTTCCTCCTTTACACATTTTTTAGCAAATTTCATGCCAGTGAAAGATGCAGGATTGACATTCTTAAATCTCCCTTTTATCCACAGAAAAGATAAAGCGTAGTCAGAAAACATGCAGCTTTCCTCAGATTTCAGACCAACATTCATTCGTTTGACCTGAAGGGACACCTCTGCAGGAGGGAAAAGCAGTTTAGTCACCATTTTCATTTTATCCTTGGCCTTGATGCTGAAGTTATTATCCTGAGAACTGAGTGGGATACTTTGGTTTAAGTACAATGTGGGCACCTGTTTTTCTGCTGATGCTATCCAGCTCGTTTCACACGGGCCAGTGTACAGTCTTCTGTAAACCTCTTTCAGTCACTTCCAACCAGAACACAGTTGCAAGTTCATTACAGCCCAAAATAGTAAATCCTGGTTTAGGGGACTATGCAGGCCAGTTCCAGTCTTCCAAACCCATCCAGCCACCCATAATGCTGCTGCCTTGCCCCAGGATGCCTCTGTGAGATATTTTCTAAGGGGATGAAATTTGGATTTTTGCGAAGGCCACCAGCTCTCACTGCTGTCAGTGTAATATGGTCACTAAATTCCCAAAGACAATATTACTGCAAATCACCTCAAATGTGCTGCAGGCGGTAGAATGATCCCATAATCAAGAAGCTAGGTCTTTGAGGACAAGTTTAATTACTTTAATCTATACAGCCTGGAAAACATAATGGTTAATGGGGTAATCTACTGAAGTATGTGGAATTTTAAGTAGTATAGACTATGCCACTGGATGACACTACTTTCAGTACAGCAGAGACGATAAAACCAAGAGCATAAATGGTGACTGAAGAAAACCTTAGATGTTCATAAATCAATAATTGATAAAATGTACTCTTGTGTAACTAAGTAGAATTTTATGTTGCAGGTAGAATAAACTGATTACATGATACTATAGTGCTCAGTAGAATTATGGAATGAGCTTCATTCATTCACTCTAATTGCTGCATATTTGTATACAAATGGCAGAAATGGTTCTACCAGTTTTGTAGTCTATAAAAATGCAAGAAAATTCTGCCCTGTGAGTCCGCAGATGACAGCCATGATATTTTCCCAGCATGGGGTACCATGCTCCTGGAAAAGCTGAATATCAGCAGACACATAGAGGTTGATGTTCTTGATGCATCTGGCCATTCAAGATTTCAGAGCACTTTTCTCATGGGTAGAGGTGTTAACCCCTCTGTCCTGGCTAGATTCCAGCCTGGGTAACAAGCCACCTGGACCAGATGCTGAGGAAACCTAAGGACGAAGTGGTTGAGCTGCACAGAAATGAAACAATCTCTCATTAACATCATCCGCTGAAGATGTTTTATCTCTCTTTTAAAAAGACATTAGGGATGATCCTGGGAATTACACACCAGTGAGTCCTACTTCAGCAAATGGACTGCGATGATAATTAAAAGTAGGATTATAAAAAAAATCCTAGATAAGCTTGATATGTAACAGACAAAGAAATGTGTGTTGTGTAAAAGAAAATCAAGCTTCTTTAATTTACTAGAATTCTTTGAAAGTGTCAAATAAATATTGGATAAAGGAGAACTAGCTGACATAATCTATTAGGACTTTCAAGAAGCTTTGAGAAATTCTCTTACAAAAAGCTGTTAAGGAAGCTAAGCTGTCATGGAATATGAAGGGAAACACATTATAATGGGGCAAAGACTGGATAAGAAACAGAAAGTATAGAAGGGAAAGAAATGCTTTTTTTTTAAGGAGGCCTTGCCAGACATGTGGTATGTGTTAAGCTTTTACAGTTTTGGTGTTTATTGCTTTTATTTTTTCTTTTATGTCTGCTACTTGAAAAAAATAATTGGCAGGGTTTGGTTTAGTTTTGGGAGGATTTTTTGTGCCATGAAATTGAAATTATTCAAGTGTTATATTTGATATATGGAAAAATGCTTACATTTCAACACCTTAAGAGTAGACTTTATAAAGGAAGTTATTTGAGAACTGGTTCCCAGAACCAAACCCTGTGAACATGCAGTGAAAGCACATGCAGCCACATTGTTCTGTGTCCTTTTCTAGTTAGAGCTGCATGCTTGTAGCAGTAGACAGTGCTAGATGACTCAGTTTGGCCTATCCAAGTTTTTGGCTTGCTGAAGTGAGAGACAGTCTAGGCTGGGTGCTGGGCTGGGAGGGAGAGCTGTGGGATGCCTGTAAACTGTAACTTGTCACCATCTTACATTTATAGGTTGTGTTTCCCCATCTACATCCCACCTTTTCAGCTTTACAACAAATAGAAAGACCAAATTTTTAAACATGTGCCGTTATCTTCTAGGAGATTTCACTGATTTTATAATTCAGATTGCATTTCTGCTTCCAAGGCCCTTTTTCAGTATCTTGCAGAGTGTGACTGTTTTGGGAGTCTGCTGCTACCTCTACTTTCTCCTGCTATGTGCCTACCCAGCATGTTCCCTCTCTGTTCATTTGTAAGGCAGTTCTTTCAAAATGAAAGTCTACAGAGAACAGAAATAGAAGGGTGACATGGTCTCTGTCACTCCAAACAGAAAATGTTCCAGTGATCTTTTTTTTTTTTTTCACACCTTGTAGAATTTCAATTTTCCCTTTAAAACATGGATTAAACAACGTTGCCAAAAACATATGCTTCTGTGTCAAACATTTCACTTATTCAGGAATCTAGAGGCAGCTGGAGAGTTCTCACTGCCAAAGTGACTTCAACAATTGTCTCTTCCACTTTTAATTGGAAACATGTTCGTTTCAGGCGTAGGTGTGGAGAACCAATATGTGGCAGTGTTAATTTCCCTCACCATTCAGTGTACATATGTCCTTAGTGACCATTCTTAAATAGCTTGGGGAAAATGATCTGAATCCATTGCCAAAGTGTCCTGAGCTCCTGCAGGTCTATGATTTGCCATGGCACAGATTTCATCTGCTGATTAAAGATGGGAGTGGTCAGCACGAGGTAAGACATCACCAGTCTTTTGCTCCTTGTAAGATCTGCAGTGAGCCACACCAGAGGGTTATGGATGAGTTACTGAAGCTGAGGGCCTTCTTACTGCATTAGCTTTAACCATTTCAAAAGCACAGATACAGTATTTGTTGCCCTGCAGATATTTCCTCAGGGTTTTTTCTGTTGTGTGGATGGTCTTCCTTACACTGCAGTGCTCCAGACAATGTGCGACTGTGCCAGTCACACTCTAGTTATCCATGTTTAATGAACTTTATCTCACTCTTCTCCTTCCCTTCTATTTTTTGGGGGGGAGGAAAGAGTTGGGGCAAGATAGGGGGCATTTCTAGTAAGACCTTGCTTAAAGACAAAAGCCAATTTTTCCACAAAAGCCAAGATTTCCACAGCTTTCTCATTCCTAGCCTGAATTTCTGTGGAGAAGGTTTTGGCACTCCTTCCCACAGCTCCCTTCCTTTACCACCCTTTTAAAAAGTTGAGTTTGGGTTGAACCTCATGTGCTCATGCCGAGGGAAACAAATTGGGGGAAGGTTCTACCAGTAATATCGAAACCAGTTTGTATTGGGAAAATGCAGAAACACGAAACCCAAATTTAACACATGCTGATAGGCAAATTTTCTCATGAGAGGTGCATCCACCCTGCCTTTGGAACTAAGTGGGTGGATAAAACCTGAAGATTAAAGGTTATCAGGTTGTCCAGCAGGACCCACTCTAGGGGTTCCATGGGAATGAGTGCTTCATTCTCAGCATCAAATCACAGGTGACCCATTATCCAGGCCATCACTACCAGATCCCTGTGGCAGGGCTGGGGTTTTATCTCTGAGAAATGTGCCATATATTGACCTATGTGGGAGACTCAAAACTTGACCTTTTCTACTTCATGATAAGCTGTCACATCAGATGGTAATATTATCCCATTCTCACCTTTAATACTGGATCACTATAACACTCTTTGGAAATATATATCCACGTTTTTGTCCTTCCTCTAAGTTCCAACCTATACTTCCTTGTATCTGCTGCCCCTACAGCAGGTTTATTTTCTCTGCATGATTTTAGGTGCTTTTCCAGTGCCTCCAAGAACTTGTATGCATGCTGATGGGGTGGGCCCTGTGCACAAAGAAACCTAGAAAATTTCCTTTTAATCTTGTAAGTTGTGCTTAAAGTGATGAACACTTTACAGATATATAAACAGGTACATACACAAAAAGCTTTTAGTAAAAATTAGCTATAGACAGTACTTGAGAGAAAGACAAGGCAGAAAGGAAAACCTGTGAGCAGAGAGGGCAAGAAGTTTGTTATCAGATTTTTCTGGGGTTTCTGGATTTTATATCCTTAATGAACAGGGCTATTAAAGTTACAGGGCCTGAAATCTGCACGAGTGCTGAGAAGTAACTCTGTCATCAGCAAACACAGGTAACATGCACTTTGCCATTGATGGTTAAATAAAGCTACGGTGAATTTGGCAATGAATTTTCTTCTGATCTGTTTCTGTTTGCACTTTGGAAATCTCAGCACACAATAACATCCAGGATCTCTGTGTCTTATCTGCCACCCCCCAACACACCCCCAACACAGCCCCCTGTGCCAAGAGGGATCCTCCTGCTCTGGCAGTGCTGGGTGAGGGGATGAGGAATGTTGCCATCTAGTGGGTTTCTGTCAGGCAGAAAAAAGACTTTGCTAAAGAATTCTGCCTCAGATCAGAGAGTGTGGAGGCACAGGTTTGAGGTATATGGAAAATGAAAAACTGTCTTTTGGGCCAGCTTTCTACAAGAAGCACACAGTGTATTTACCTGCTTGACCCATGTGATCCTATGTCTTTGAGTTAGGATGTTTTGGGAGGCAGGATTACCCTGCCTGAAAAACACCCTGGAGGTGTCTTAGCCCCAGTGTTAGGGGCCAGGCCCCCTGATATCCTTCCTCTTTGGTAAGCAGAGACAGGGGTTGGACTTGGTGGCTGTTTTGGGTCCCTTCCCACTCAGTACATTCTGCGATTCTGTTCTGTGGCTCTGTTCTGTGGTTCTGTTCTGTGGTTCCTGGAGTGAGCACACACAGCTACAGAAATGGTAAAGGGTGAGATTCATCTTCCTTCCCCTTCAAAACTCCTGCTCCTGCCTCAGCTGCAGGGGCACCTTTCCTATTGTTCCAGCTCATCACTACAGCCTTTATCATGAGAGGACTTCTGCAGTCAGTGTTAAAGTAAAAAAAGGGTTATTCATATGCCGGCAGCTGGTGCAACCCTATCTGTCAGCCCCATGGAAATGAGGAATTAAACAGTAATAATAATCATCACAACAAAATTAGCCCTTTCTTTCTTTAGAACGTACCATTTGCAGCCATTTATGCTGGGTACCAGGACTCATGAGTGCCCAGCGGGGCAACACACTCCTGCTCCAATCTGCCTCGTATTAACGAGCTGCTTAACTGGGATGTGATGCTGGGCTGTGATGCTGGGATGTGATGCTGGGATGCGATACTGGGATGCGGTTCTGGGCTGTGATGCTGGGATGTGGTGCTGGGATGTGGTGCTGGGCTGTGATGCTGGGCTGTGATACTGGGATGTGATGCTGGGCTGTGATGCTGGGCTGTGATGCTGGGCTGTGATGCTGGGATGTGATGCTGGGATGTGGTTCTGGGCTGTGAGGCTGGGATGTGGTGCTGGGATGTGATGCTGGGCTGTGATGCTGGGCTGTGATGCTGGGATGCGATACTGGGATGCGGTTCTGGGCTGTGATGCTGGGATGTGGTGCTGGGCTGCGATGCTGGGCTGTGATGCTGGGCTGTGATGCTGGGATGTGATGCTGGGATGTGGTCCTGGGATGTGATGATGGGATGTGATGCTGGGATGTGATGCTGGGATGTGGTGCTGGGATGTGGTCCTGGGATGTGATGTTAGGATGTGATGCTGGGATGTGGTGCTGGGATGTGGTCCTGGGATGTGATGCTGGGATGTGATGCTGGGATGTGGTGCTGGGATGTGGTGCTGGGATGTGGTCCTGGGATGTGATGCTGGGATGTGATGCTGGGATGTGGTGCTGGGATGTGGTGCTGGGATGTGGTACTGGGATGTGATGCTGGGATGTGATGCTGGGATGTGGTGCTGGGATGTGGTGCTGGGATGTGGTACTGGGATGTGATGCTGGGATGTGATGCTGGGATGTGGTGCTGGGATGTGATGCTGGCCGAGCAGCAGCTGCTTGGAGCGCGCCGTTACGGAGAATTAGCCCAAAGTTTATTCTTAGCCCTTCCTCTCAGCTCCCGCAACATGTTCAACAGCTTGTGCATTTTGTAATGCCTCCTTTCATCACCATGGCAACTGCTAAAACTTAAGGTGTGTACGACTTGCACGGTCTCCGTGCTGCAGGCTGCTGGCAAAATGAAACCCTGGGTCTGCGCTCCTTCCCGCCGCTGTCGATTCAAAGGGCCACAGTATGCTGGAAAGGCAGCTGGGAACATGTGTTTGCAAAGTACTTTAGACACAAGAGTGTGGTTCAGTGTTTAAGAGGGTCTGTGAATCTGATTTTCCTATCCAGTTAGTCATTTCAGCTGGGGTAGAGGAGCTGTCTCTGCTGGCTGAGTTGCCTCTCCTCATCGCGCTGCTCCGAGCCGGCTTTGGCAGAGCCCATGTGTATTGTCGCCTCGTAAAATGCAGCTTCAAATTGTTGGCAAGCAGTCAGGTAATGGGGAGGGCAATAAGAGCCTCACGATCACAGGTAGATCTATAGGATGCAACTTGGTGCTGAGAAACTGCCAGCTTCCACCAAATGGCAGATTAAGGAGCCATTTCCCCCTTAAAATGAACTTGCTTTTATACCTGAGTTACTCACTACAAGCAGTCAGAATTCCCATTCAGCTGATGGCTGTGTGAGTCTGCCTCGAAAATAGCCAAAAAAGGGAAATAAAAAAAAATAAAAGTAAATTTCTCAGAACTGAACCCTCCAAATGTCACTCGGGTAAAGTTCAGTGTAGCCCTATATAGTTTTATTGCAGCACTCTGGGTATATCCAGCCCAAATTTGGCCAAGGGAGCAGTCTAGGGCTGCTACCTGCAAAAGCAGACACTGCTTTACATTAAAATCTTTCCTAGTGAAGCCATTTTTCCTTTCTACAAAACAACTTTGCTGTGAATCAAATCCTGCAGCCACTAATAACTGTCCCTATGGAGAAATCCTACAGAATAGAAAAGGATTGAAACCTATAGGGGTTTATAGAAATTAAATTGGATTCTATAGAAATTACTCTAAATAGCCCCTTAATTTAATAAAGGATGCTACCCCTTCTGTAGAATTTTTGCACCATATGATAAATCTGAAGGGAGAAAAATATCCCCACAAATAGAATTGTTCAGATTACTTTAAAATCCTATAGAAAACTTATTTCTCTCCCTCTCTCTTAATTTTGCTAAGTCTTTTTCCTTTGCACCAGTGGTTTGAAATCGTAAATCTCAAAGCGTTTCACAAAGAAAGAGCACAGCTGTCTGGAGATCACGCAGCCCACCTAGTGCCACTTCCCGTCTCTGGGAAAATCAATCCAGGTAGTCCTGCACTCTGAAGTCACCTTTTCAAACAGGATGCTTGCAGCATTTGAAGCTGTTCCTTTCTGTGTTTTGGGAAAAGAATGACAAAAAGTCCCAAACATCACCCCCCCTCCCTTTTCTCTCTCTCCCCCCAGATGCCTAATCTACCCAGAAACCAGGGAGTGTGAGTCATTTTAAGCTGTTTCTTCAACATGACTTCAGCTCAGTGGTGTGCCCCACAGCCTGCAGAGATTTGGAGCCGAGTAGGTTACAGTTGCAAAATGAATCCTTTTCTTTTTACGTATTCATCAGATTTTATTTTCTTTTAATATACTTAAATTATAAAAATACATGGAAGCATAGAGCGTGGATAGAACAAGTGCATTGCTAATTCATTTATTTTGGTTCTGCACTAGAACTTGTTAAAAATGTTTGTATTTTGATGTGTGTGCTGCATTCAGACTGACACCTCCAGCTGCTATATATTTGGTGGCTAGTAATCTTTTCCATTATATTTTGAAAAGAACAGATTTCTTCCTGTCTAAAATAAGCAGCCAGCTACAAGGAAGCAATGGCTACACTGTGGTTTGCTGTTTTGTTGCATGCTTAAAATACTGGTGTTCTGCGAAAGTTGCAGGTAAAACTGAAGCACAGCTGCTTGTATTTCTAGAAATTATAAAATAAAACCTCATCTAGTGAATATCAGGATATCTGTTTTGACTTGAATAGAATTAATTTGATTTACCCTATAGATTAGTCTATTTTTTAATGTATTTATATTTCAATTTTTATATATATATTTTTAGTTCTTATTTTCTGCTCCAGTGCATGAATGCATCCAGGGACAGACAAATCTCCTGACAGGGAAAGGTGGGGTGGTAGTTCTATGTGTATGTCCCCTACTGTCCTGGGAGAAGGGGGAATCCACTCTGTGCATCATATCCAGAGAGATTCTCTGGTGGTCAGGTGCCACAGAACCCATGCTGGCCTGAAATTTAACCCCAGGACAATTAAAGACTGTGGAGCTAAAGAGATGGTAGCAGTGATCACAAGTGCCAGCTCAGGCTGTTTGGGGGATGTCAGAGTGAGAGACATAGGAGAAAAACTGGGCTGTCAGAGAATAGCTCTAAAAGAACTGTACTTTAGGGAATTTAAGAATTCTTATTAATGCTTGTAAATAAAAATAGGTGGCAAGATCTCACCTGCAAGTAAGACAGCCTAAGCTCTCCATCTAAATTGATCAGGGCAGCATTTACTTTCAGAAAAGGAAAGTCAAACCTTCTATACCTGGATATATGTGTGTATATGCAGTAAACTGGCAGTGTATTTTTGCCTGTAGGGTTTCAGGAAATTTCCTCTGAATAATCTGAGTTGAGCAGTTGGTCAGTTGCAAAGCACAATCTTAGTACATAACACTCCTACCCAGAAGCTTATCTGAGCCAGGGAGGGAGATGAACCACAGTTCTGGCAAGTCTTCAGGGATTTTTTTCTGTTTTCTCAGGCTTTCATGGGGAGAGGAAAAGAATGTATCAAATGCTGAGGACAGACAGTTTCTCCCAGTGCATCGAACAGCTGACTGGGGCAGTATCTCTAGATTCATTATATAAAAACAAGATTGTCACAATCAGGACAGCAGTCAACAGGGATAAGAGAGGAAATAAATCTAACATCCATTAGAAACAAAACTGCAGAAACCTATTTTGCAGCAACTAAATACAAGTCCCCATATTGTCCCAGAATATTCTTGCCAACCTATACCCCTAAAAGTCTACAAGACAGTTCAAGATAAATGTAATTAGAAATTATTCCAGAGCTATTTGTTTGGTGACTGCTGGGCTGTAACACCTGATGACAACTGATCAGTCATCCTTCCTGGCAGAACATCCATTCATGGATAGGTGGTTCTGGGAACCAATCCCCACTTTTCCTAAAAACGCTTTAGAAATTAAATATAAATTCTCATCTTCCCTAGTTAGTTGAAGCTGGCTAAGAGCTCCAAAAGTTTGGCAGGGAAAAGGGAGTTAGAGTCAGGCAGAATGACCATGATCACAAACATTTTGTTTCTGTAGGAAGCCAGGAACCAAGATAAAAAAAAAAAAAAAAATGCTCTTGAACTTATATTGGCAAGCATAAGAATCGTAAATCTGGATCCTCACCTCTTATGAAGCCTAAAGGCAATAACAGCACAGGACAAAGGTTGTAACACTTTCTGAAATGTTATGGGGTCCTGATACCTGCTTGGCTTTCATGCAACTTGGCAGAGAAGAGTATGAGTTGTTCAGGTTACAAAACAAGCAGTGTAGCCAACACTGAAATCAATAAGACCATGCCTGAAAGCAAGTCCTCACTGTAGAGATAAATAACCACTGCAGACTCCTTGCAGGCTGGCAAGCAAAGTGGGGAGGAGAGCAGCCAGCAGGGAGAGACTGGGACCAGCTTGCCTGTAGAGTGGCCACCTTCTCACCAGTCATAGGTTCTCTGTTCCAATTTGGGGGACAGATTGTTACCACATAAGTCAAAGAAGCTTCAGGACCACTCTGAGCAGAGACCTTCTTTCAGAGAATGATACAAGTCATTTGTTGAGGATTCAGGAGGTTTATTTCTAGGACCCTGTGCATTGGCTCAGAGGCCCTTATTGTTACAAAATTTTATTTTAAAACTAATTTAATGTTTATTTTTTTGATCTAAAGGTCATTTATTTTTTCAGTGGTCAGCAAAGTGAAAGACTCCTTCAAAGGCTGGTCTAGGGCAAGTCTACAGGAGCAGTTTCACCATCAGTTTCGGCTGTCCCACATCTTTGCAGGTATCAGGAAAGCACAAATACATATTTCACTATATTCCCAACTCTCAATTAATACCTCTTCCCCATGTCAGTACTGTTACATTTTCTAATCTTTTTTTTTTTTTTTCCTGTATTTTTCAGTAAGTTCTGGCTAACCACAAGGCCTTCTGAGTGCTGGTGCTTTGTCACAGAGGATAGCTGTCTGTTTTCCTAACACTGCAGTCTTAGATTAGCTTAAAGGTTACCAGGTTCCTATTTAAATTAAATACCTGACATAATTACCATTCTGAAACTAAGGTGTGTGACAGCTGAATACTCACTTGTGTGACTGTCCTTACCTTTCTGCAGTCCCAAGACGTTTTCTTCTCAATCTGTTCCCTTGTTGTGCTGGCCCCAAGCATCTCTTCATGGCCACTGAGTAAATCAGATCAAAGTACTGAGCCAGCTGAAAAATATCCTGCTCACACAAAAAAAGAAAGAAAAAAAGGAGAAGGAGAAGGAGAAGGAGAAGGAGAAGGAGAAGGAGAAGGAGAAGGAGAAGGAGAAGGAGAAGGAGAAGGAGAAGGAGAAGGAGAAGGAGAAGGAGAAGGAGAAGGAGAAGGAGAAGGAGAAGGAGAAGGAGAAGGAGAAGGAAAAGGAAAAGAAAAAGAAAAAGAAAAAGAAAAAGAAAAAGAAAAAGAAAAAGAAAAAGAAAAAGAAAAAGAAAAAGAAAAAGAAAAAGAAAAAGAAAAAGAAAAAGAAAAAGAAAAAAAAAAGAAAAAGAAAAAGAAAAAGAAAAAGAAAAAGAAAAAGAAAAAGAAAAAGAAAAAGAAAAAGAAAAAGAAAAAGAAAAAGAAAAAGAAAAAGAAAAAGAAAAAGAAAAAGAAAAAAAAGAAAAAGAAAAAGAAAAAGAAAAAGAAAAAGAAAAAGAAAAAGAAAAAGAAAAAGAAAAAGAAACAGAAAAAGAAAAAGAAAAAGAAAAAGAAAAAGAAAAAGAAAAAGAAAAAGAAAAAGAAAAAGAAAAAGAAAAAGAAAAAGAAAAAGAAAAAGAAAAAGAAAAAGAAAAAGAAAAAGAAAAAGAAAAAGAAAAAAAAGAAAAAGAAAAAGATAAAAATAAAAATGAAAACAAAACCAAAAAAATTTCCAATGAACCCTTTTTGAACCCTTTTGGCTCACACTGACCATTCAAAGGGGTTCAGGAACTATTTAAACTGGTGAAAAGATAAAGTGTGACCTCCATTTCAGGAGCTGCTTCTCTTGCTCTAAAGTATTGCTTTACCACAGGAGTTCTCAGCTGTGCTCTTTCCATATTCCCTATGCTAGAAGAGACCTAGGAAAAAGACCCCTACAGAAAGTTTAGCACCAGGGGAAATTTTAAAGAACATTTTAAACTCATTTACGACCCTTTTATGACACCCAAATGTTTTCCAAGGATCCCAGAGCTGAGCTTCGGGATCACAACCATTGCATGGCTTTAATTAACTGGTGCATGTGCAATGCACTGAACATAAACAGAGTATCTCTAAATGCTAATGGTTGTTATTGAGCCCCCATGCTTGCTAGTGCAGTAATAACTGGTACAAAACCTAACTTACTAGTATACAAGATTCAATTGTGTATCTTCCTCAAGGGATATTTATCTTCACAGCATGATTGCTAAGATAAATGCTAAAGTTTAAAATTCAAAAGTAGTTACTTCAGGGCATTATGACAAAGACAACAAAAATATAAACTTGACAGAAGAAAATCTTGTGCATATAAATTATGTAGCCTTTTAATTGAAATATATTTCATAATAGATTTTATAGCCAGCAGATTATTTTTCAAGGCATTTCTTTTTTTTTTTCCCCCTTAAAAATAATTTGTAAAAGGCACTTTTCCCCCCTCCCCATGGCTTTATAGAAATATAGACCGAAAAAAACCCCAAATTTTTGAACAGCAGAGCATTGCAATTTTAGCCATAATAGTCAACATAACAATTAGAACAGTTTGTTATGAGGACAGGGAATAGGGCTGTCTGGAAGAAAAGCGCTACAGCCAGCGCTGTTGACTCACTGTGTTGAGCACTGTTTCCTTTCCATCTGAAGGGGAGCAATGCCACACAGCAGCTGTTGTAGGAATAGCAGCCACAGGAGACATCGTCTCCAGCAATGATAAGCCAGGCTGAGAGGCTTAGCTTTATTTCATTTTCAGTTTTCTCTTTGCAGAGTTTTTGGTGTGCTATTCGTTTTCTTCCTTAGCAATGATGTGAATTTTTAAAGTCTTCAGCCACTGCTGTAGCCCAAATGAAAATTTTCATGCATTTTTGGTGGCACTGTAAGTACCCTGTAAGCCAACTAGCCAGGTCTAGTGGAAATAGGACTGATTTTGCCTGCGAGATTAGAAGAACTGTGAAGATCTGACTTTGTGATTGACTTTTCACATAGACATGAAATATTTTTTCCATCTGCATTGATGGCTATGGTCTTAACTCAGGCTTTCTATACTCATTCTGCAACCAAAAAGGGCTGAAAATGATCTGTTCTAGTAGCCTCAGTCCCATATATGTACCATGTGCTCTATTTTCACCCAAGCAGGAGAAAATAGACATGTTTAAGGAACCTTTTTAAATATCCACCTGAGCTACTGGGCAGAGTCAAAGTGCACTTGGGAGTAGGTATGGGTCAGCACTTAACTGACAGACATCATCCGGAAAGAGAGGGTTATCGGTTCTGCTTCTAGGAATTAGGAGAAATTAGATCAGCAACCACCCTTTGAGAAATTTAATTGAGGAGCTTTCTGCTTTTATAGCTGGCAGCTCTCCCTCTTTCCAGAGGTGTTATTTAATCTAGCCACCAAGTCACATCTGCAGTTTTAATTAGCATGTGTGTGTCTCTGTTGTTTTTCCTTCCCTGTGTAGCACACTGAGCACCAACGCATATCAGACCCTTCAGAGTGAACACGCTTATTTTAAGTACCACAGGGCCAAATTCTGATTTTCTGTAATTTCCCTATAGTCCTGTGGACCTCAGCAGGACCCCTCAGATTTTCACTCATCTCGCTGAGAACAGAATCTGGCTCAGAGTATTTGAAAGCCTTGTTATCAGTGAGGCAGGCTATTGAGTTGCTTGGTGCTCTAATTTTTACCTTGTTAGTGGCAAGGTTATCTTTCAGGCTAGTTTTTCCATTGCAAGTTGTAGATCCCAGCACAGTGGTATATGCTTTAAGCTGTTCTCACCAGTGCAGAAGCATAATAATAATAATAATAATAATAATAATAATAATGCTACTATTAACAATAATGAACACAATAATAACACCTAAACAGCAGATTCACAATAAATCTTAATATCAATAAATATTATGAATATGTTCATGATCATTTATTATTTCAGAGATGGAGGAATTGAAAGATAGGGAATATAGTCGCCTAAAGCCACACAGAGGAGAATTAGGAAAGACAGGAAGACAAATTTAATCATCTGTCCTGTGCTCTGTCCACAGGACAACAGCTCTGACTCCTCAGTGCTGGCTGCAGCCATGGTACTATCTGCATCCTCTTAATTAAAACAAAACAAAGAAAATCAAAACAAAACAACCAAACTGACCAAACAAAATCACCAAATTGCAAACAAAAAAAAAAACAGAAAAAGGAAAAAGAAAGGAAAAGATACAATGGAAAAAAAAGAGGATGATCAAATGGCCAAACACCTTTAGAAAGAATTCTTAACTGCCTCAATGAAGAGTAATGCCAAATGCCTCAGGTTCTGTAGACAGGTGTACTGCCATGGTAGGTGATGTATGTTTAGGCTATGACTCTTTATATTATCCATTCTGAATTCTAGAACCTCCAGTCTTCATGCTTTTATTTCAGCTTGTATTGGTTTTGCTTGACAAGATGTTGGGGTGGCTCCTGTGAGAAGCTGCTGGACACTTCCCCACGTCCAGCAGAGCCCAGGGCCAGCTGGACCCAGGGTGGACTCTCTGGCCAAGTCTGAGCCCCTCAGGGACAGTGGTGACAACTCTGGGGTAACAGATATGAGAAGGAAAAAAAAGGTATTGTACAGATGTAGCTGCAGCCAGAGAAGAGCAGGGTGAGAAGGTGTGTGAGGAGCAGCCCTGCAGACAGGCAGGGCAGGGCAGAAGGAGGGGCAGGAGCTGCTCCAGGCTCTGGAGCTCAGATTCCCCTGCAGCCCCTGGAGCAGCCCATGGTGAGGCAGCTGTGCCCCTGCAGCACAGGGAGGGCACAGGGGAGCAGAGATCCAAGTCAGCCCCTGCAGGAGCCCAGGCTGGAGCAGGGGGATGCCCAAAGGAGGCTGGCACCCCATGGGAAGCCTGTGCTGGAGCAGGGTCCTGGCAGGACCTGTGGTTCCATGGGGGACCCACACTGGAATGTCAGTTCCTGAAGGGCTGACCCTGTGGAAAGGACCCACGGTGGAGCAGCTCATGCAGGACTGTCTCCCACGGGAGGGAGCTTGCTGGAGCAAGGAGAGGGAGTGAGGAGTCCAGCACAGGTGAAGAAAGGAATGGCAGAGAGTCTGTGATGAGCTGACCACAGCCCCTTTCCCCATCCTCTCTAGCCACTGGGGAGGACGAGGTATAGAAAGGAGTGAATAAATTTTTGTCAAGAAAGAGGGGCTGCAAGAAGGAGGGATGTTTTAAGAATTGGGTTTTATTCCCATTACCCTACTCTGATTTTCATGGAAATAAACTGATTTCCGCAAGCTGAGTCCATCGTGCCCATTTGGTAAATGGTGAGACACCCTTCCTTGTCACTATCTTGTCTCATGAGACTTTTGCTATATTCTCTCTCTTCTGCCCAACTGAGAAGAGAAGTAACAGAGTGGCTTTGTTGGGAACCTCGTATTCAGTCAGGGTCATCTTATCACACAACTGAAGTAAGCCTAGAAGTAAACTGAGTAATGTATCCTTTGCTGTGGATTCAAACCACTATTTATCACCTGAAAATTTGTTGCTTATACTTCCATTTGTTTTCCAGATTTGCTCCAATGTAATCAGTATTTGTATCTTTTCTCCATAGTTGTCTCCTGTGGTTTACTGAGTTTTTGCTTGAGCTATATGTTTGTCTGCTTGTCTGTTTCACACTTTCGTCTGGCATTATAATGAAGAACAGTAATAAAAAAAATATCTTGGAATACTAGTGATCATCCTTGTAAATAAGTGATGCAAATGAATCAAAAAAAAGAAGAAAAGCTATTGTCTAAAACTTTTTAACAGAGAAAAGGAATCTGAGAAAAAGAAAAGGAAAGAAAAAGGGGTTAAAACAGAGTGCTGATGATCTTTCAGAAAGCACAGATTTAATTTCCAGCACTTCTGATTTCATTAAGAACTGCAGCCTTTTCCACTGGCAGCACAATTCTTGAGCTTGACAAAAACAGATGGGGAGGATGGTGGAAGTGGTAAACTCCAGAAGTAGCACTCTGTCTTCTAAATCAGGAGGTCACACCTTCAAGTCTTGACTGAAGAACTCAATCTTCCCTAGATCCCACAAACCCTGTTATACAGGTACTTGCTTATATGAGTCTCTGAGTGACAGATTAAAAAGCTCCCTCCTGGTGACTTATTCCCAGGGAAAGACACAGTGCTCTCAGAAAAAAAAAGAAAATACAAAAAAACCTCATCAGAATAATGGAGGGGAGCTATTGCATTCCTCAAGTGCCATGTAATAACCTGTGCCTGTGAAAGGCTTGCAGCTGGCAGCGCAGGGTCACAGAGAGAATAAAGACTGTTTCAGTCTTCTGGTGCTAGAAGCATAGCTACCTATTTCCCTCAGGAATCTGTATTAACTCTTTCCACATCCAGCAGGCAACACCTTTTTCCAGACACATGACCATGATGTTTGGAGGGAAGAAATTATGATGCTGTGTCGTTGCTGTCTGGGGTATATAAACGGGATGTGCTGTCCAAGGCACTTAATACAACTTTTGTTCTCCCTGTGAGCAACATCCCTGGGGCTTAGGGAGACAGCAGCAACCAAAGAGAAAACAGAATTCCCAAGTTCTCAAGTCTTCTGATTCCTAAAATAAATAAAAGCAATTAAAGGACGTTCTTAATATGCTGTCATGTACTCTGTATGTATTTTGTTTCTTTAGATAGCATTAATTCTCTGTAACAAAAAGGGTGCAGGTTTTTAGGGGTTTATTTATTTATTCATTTTCTAGGTAATGACAGAGTTTTCTGACCCAAAATCTCTTCTCTTCTGACTCTCCAGGACTAAGATTCTTCTAATTATTTCAGGGGAGGAGAGTGGCTGTTTTATTTTGCTTGGATTTGCCTGTGTGGAATTGTAGTATGCAGCTGTTGTTGATGATGCCTCAGTTTACAAATTATACAAGACTTTGAATGAATTGTGTTAGGTCTTACATGGGGAAAAAAAATAAAGTGTATAAAGAACATCTGTCTGGACTGTTCAGTCAAAAGAGGAAGGTGAAGCAAACAAAGATAATCAACTGGATACCCCTCAAGTACATTTGTATCACATACACTGGTTTCCTTACATGAATCATTGTCAGTCGATTTCCTCCAGTTGCACATTATAGTCCTCAGGATGAGTGAATTATGCTTAGTGTGACAATGCTGGACAATTGTGTGAATAATCTGCTAGAAAAACTACAAGACTAAGATGAAAATCAGATTGATTCTGTTTTAAAACAACCTCCTTCAGTACTTGTTGTGTCTGATCCTCGCATTACACAAAGGCTGCCAGAGTATCAGAACAATGAAGGTGGTGCTGGTTTATGAGTTGGCTCTGTTATCTGTAGGTTTTGGCAACTCTCTAATGAGAATGGTACAAACTCACTGAAGGTATTGTTTCCATCATACATCATCATGACATCCATAACTTCATCCAGTGGAGAATCAGTTCTACTTTAAAAGATTTATCAAACTGAGTCCAAATTAGACAACTCTGTCTGCAAGGGTATTATGTACCAAGACTTGACAAGCTTTGTGAAGATCTGGTCAGGCTCTGCAGAAGAAATTTAGGATTTTATGTTCCTTTTTGGTGAGGAAATTAAACTGGGAAGCTCAATTTTGACTATCAAGCGTGCAAGTGACCTCTTTGTTTCTGTGCATGTGTGCTTGGAAAGTTTTCAGGATCAAAAATGTGTTATGAAAGTAGAGGGTTTTTTTAGCCACAGCAATGTATTGAAAGAAAAGGAGAAGCTGTTTCACCTTGTTTTGTAAAAGTTTGATTAATAATTTTCAATTTGCATATTAAAGCCCATATACAGGCAAACTTTATTATGGATAGAAATATACAGATTTTAATTTTTAAAGCATACATGGCTCTTATTGTATTATTATAGTAATAATAGAGGTGAATGACACCTCCATTAAGGTAATTTATAAGGACTGGAGTCTACTCAAATGTAGATGGTGGATTGATGAATGAAATTGGTGTTGGGGGCTCAGTGAATGGATCCACTGTGTTGTGCTTGATGGTGTTACATTAGTATGAAAAATCCAAAGGTAAGAATAAATGTCTGTGAGGAAGAGAGGGAAGGGAAATCCAATTAAATAACTGGGTTGCTAATTACGTTAAGACAGTGGGGCTACATGTATGTAGAGCTTAGCCTTTGTACATGGTACTTCAACATATGCTCAAGGGAGATGTTTTGGGTAGGAACAGGGTCCTTTGAGGACCCTAATGTGGCAGTTTTATATCCCAGAGGGAGCACAGCCTCACTAGGTTACAGATGGAACAAAGGTGCTGCAAGGAGAAGGAAAGTCATACCTTCCACATGCCACCAGGCTCTCTGTGCTGGAGGGAGAATTCATCCTTCAAAGGGCAAACAGCATATCTGCAGGCAAGAAGATCTCCAGAAGAAACAGCTTTCAGGCTCACTGGAGGTCCTTGAGAGCTGTCTGGGAGCCTCCCTTGGCTTCATCCTCTCTTTAGCATGTGGTCTGCCTTTCTGCTCTATCGCTTTATGCTGCTTTCCACCAACAGAAGACTTTGGCTATGTCTGAGGCCTTGTACAAGGTCCTGGTTCCTGAGGCTATGAAAACATGAATATGCATAACCTACTAAGAGATCAGAGTATAGCCTAGGGCTGGACATGGAGAGGGGGAAGACAATTCTCAGCTTTGGCTTAGTCTGTAACCTTGAGCTATCTATTTACAGTTAGATCCAAACCGGCATATTTGTACCCAAAATACAGTTAATGTGATTTAGGCATTTAGAAACACCCCTGTTCATGGGGCTAGGCACATGCTGAACTATCCAGACACAATATTGCTCCAGTCAGCAGGCCTCATAGTAATGTTAATAAAACTCTAAGCCTAAGCCAGTGAACCTTACTGAGGAGTGAGATGAGCTACATTTGGCACTTAGCAATCATAATGAAAGGGTTTTTACAAGGAATGTGAGCTGTCAGTTCTGCAGTGTAGCTGTAACCACCTTCAGAGTCCAGGTGGCAACAGGAAGTGTTTTTTTTTGCTATGGACTTTGCTAAGCCTGCTTAAGTTCTGTTCATGTAGAGTTGTGGCTTCCTTAGGGTGATGCTGCTGTCTTAGCTGAGGCAGCTGCCAGGACCCCAGAAACCACTCAGGACTCACCAAATGGGTATCCTAAGTACTGAAAGGCTTTGAGATGGATGGCATAATTTCTGCACAGTGACAATTACTGTACATATCCTTTTTAGCACTGTATAAGTGAATGTGGTCTGCAATCCTCTCACATACTACCACAGTTCCCATGCTACTCCTACGTGTTTGTCCTTCATCTGTCATCTCCTGCTTTTCCTGTGCTGGGGATCCAGGTCTGCTGTCCAGGGAACCAGAGTGCTGTCCTTTCCCTCCATTCCTTCTCCCTACAGATGACTGTTTTGTGTTTAAACCTTGTCATCTATATAGCACAGACTGTCAGTATTCACTCACAGCCTGAGCCCAACATTCCCTACTCAAGCAAAACTACCACGGGGATCTTAGGGAGCATTTTCTGTGTCAGAGCTTACTGTATTTTGCTTCAGCAGGTTAATTTCCTTTTGTGAAATCAATCCTTGCTTTATTAATCTTATGAGTTTTAAGGCAGGCGTTATTCTGCCTTTTGGGTTGTTTTTATTGCATTTATTTCTTACTTTCATTACAGCAACGATGCCACAATGAGGAATAAGGCCTCATTGTCCTGTGAGCTGTGTGAGCAAACAGTGCCCCTGGAACAAGTTGCATTACTCTGTTTTTATAATACAAGTAGACTTCTTGGTTTTATATCCTGCTAATAGGAATTTTCCCTCAGGTCAGGTTAGCACACAGTGTAGAGTTATTTCTCCTTTCTAATGTGGGATGAAGTCCACTTCTTAACAACAGCTAACAAATACTGTGTTATTGCCAGATCGTGGGACATCAGCGGGGTTTTTGAGCTCAACTTCCCTCTTCCTCTGGCACAGAAGTTCAAAGGCTTTGCATCTTTTGTGTCAAAGGTGTATTTTCCTCTAAAGCACTGAAAGGTGCTAGCATGTCTTCTGCTGAATGTGAGAGAGAAGAAAAAAGGAAACAGTTATGTTTTTGTGAATAATTCTGAATTTAATGAATGGAGTTTATTAATCAAGCCTCATCATCCTGAAAATCTAGTCCTGAGTTCAGGCTTTCTCCTCAGCCAAAAGAGAATGGTCAGTCTACTTCCTAATGTCAGATCAATGTGAAATGTCTCAATTCCCTTTGAAATTGTCAATGTTTCTGTGAAGGGAGCCCAGGCTTCTAGTTCAAACATCAGATTTTTGGGCATTTGTGCCTTAGTGAGGTGAATTCCATGCTAGAATATTGATCAGTCCTTGAAGATGATATGGAAAGTGTGTAAGGATGGAACAGGCAAAAGCCCTGATGTCTTTTGAAGCATTATATATATATATATATATATATATATATATATATATATATATATATATGTAAGGTCTGTTTATATTTTGCGCAGTTTTGAAAATTTCTGTAATGATAAATAATATTTATTTAATTACTGTTATAGGGATGCCAGATAAGGAACAACAGTGTTGCATACCCCTAAAACATTCAAAGTAAAAAATTCTAAGTAAAACAGCGCAAAGAAAGTCTTGATGTGTCATTAAGTGTTCTTATTAAGATGCTGGAGGTTTCACAACATTATTTAGTCATGACTCTCATTAAATTAATTTGCAGATACCTTGCTTGAAAAATTGTACAACTATATCCTCAATTTGTGTGAATTAGCCAAATTCTAAGGATATCTTAACTCTGCTAATTGATGTTATGTGGATGCATATCATGAGGATCTGTAGGCCAGTTTTAAGCTGACCTCTGGAATAAGGGAAGAGGTTTTGTTTGCTTCTCAAACAAAAGCGCCAATTGGAGCCATGAATAAAGAACCACAAAGAAAGGTCAAAGCCAAAATTTAACTTTTTCCTACTTTGGTTTCACAGTGCAGTTCTGTGCTAAGGCTGCTTCCTTTATGGTTAACCAGTCAGATACGGAAAATTACATAAAGAACATAAAACACGGAGGCAGGAAAAGTGTAGCAATTACAAGGAAAAGTCTTGTGTCATGTAAAATCACTAAGACTTCTGAACACAAAAGTAAATAGTCCCAAACATCATAGCAATTGTTGATGGTCTTGTTCATCACTAGTATTTACAAATTTATTAAGTCTTTGTACCAGCCAAAAGAATTGGCTCAGTTTTGGAAAACTGAGGTGATTTTTTTTTTTTGATTATGCTTTCTTTCAGAAATCATGCAGCAGAACACTTATTTTTAAATAAAACCCTGGTCTATTTTTTGTATAACTAAGATACATCTGTAGAATTTTCTGCACTTTTGTTGCTAGTGAGGAGTAAAGAATTTCAGGAGAAAACCTTCATAATGCACCATCAGTAGGACTGCAGTGTTATTCACTTTGATGATGGGTTGCTTGTTAGGTTTTTCAGTGTACTGATCACCAGGTCTCTGAAACCTAGTCTCTGCTGTTGGCTAATGTGTTTGCTGCAAGAGGAGGGCAGGAAAAGATGGCATCACCTTGTTGACACCATTGTGCTGTGAGATGATTGCAGCAGATGCAATGCAGCCAACAAAGGTGTTTTATTGCCTTATTTTACTTCATTGAAGGAGAAGGTGCAGGAAGCAAACAGAGTCCTCCCTTTTTCCTTCTGCCATCTTTTCAGGGGCCTGAAGGTTCTTAATAGTGCTGCTGCAACACCAGGGATTTGATATTTTGTGGTCTGTATGATAACTTATTCTGTGGCTATAATTCTCCCAATGTTCCCAGATTAGCATTCCATTTAGGCTTAAACTCTTTAATTGGGCTCTTCTCTTCTGCCTTGTTCTGTGGGAGTTTTTTTTAATCTCTTGACAGTTCAGTAACTTGGTCTTTGTTAAAGGTCTTTGTTCTACAGTTATTAAAAATGCAGTAGTTACCTGCAACAGTAAAAATAGTTACATATTAAGGGCAGTAGTAAGGAAACTTTATGGTAGCATATTGTCAATGAAGATCGTATGTGTCCTTGCATGTGTGAGTGGGAGCAGAGCTGGTTTGGGGCCTCTGATGGCAGTAGATTTGGTCTTCTGTCATATTAATGGACAAAAAGATTTCGTTCCAATTTCCAGAGGATTGACTCACAGGTTAACAAGCCCTCCTGTGTCCAGATACACTGGAGAGATTTTATGGAAGCCATGTACATCTTGAAGAACTAATGTTTTCTCTTTATATATTTGTGTCACCAAGAATATCTTGACTCAGTGTCACTCTCTAATGAAATTGAATGTTCCACATGAGGTGTGCACCTGTGGAAGCTCTAAAGCCCACGGTGTTTGACCATGAAGTCACTCGAGCTGTGCTCATTCTATGTCATTTCTTTGCTGGTCCTCCCTCCCCTGCCCACCAACACATTCAACCCTAGAGGAGCCTGCTGTGGAGACTTGACTGGAGCAGGTGGAAGGAGGAAATGTGATGTTTTCCTTGGCCCTGTTCTCTTGTTTTGCAGTTTCCTCCTGAGTTTTCACACAAAGGAGTGCAGATGAAGGTGCTGCCTCCTCTGCAGGTAAATCTATACACTACTGCCTGAGAACTCCCCTGGAAGGTATGAAAGGTAATTTCAGCAGAAAACAAAGAAACCAAGCTTCTTTGTATCCTTTCAGTTGTTGAGTTTAATGGTGTTATGATGCAGGAACAGAGATTCTACAGCATTAAATATAATTTCAAAGCCTTTTCATCTTATCTTTCTTTTGTGTGTAAGAAGTACACCCTAGGTCTTCCCTTCATGATTTTCTCACTTTGTTTTATGTATTTCTGTAGAAAAGAAGGAAGTTCTTTCTTCTTTAGAGTCTTTCAGACTAATAGCAGGCTACTACCAATAGCCAATCCCATCACTATGGAAATTTAGAGATAAATAAATTAGACTGCTGATTATGGCACTGCTATGAATAGAATCTCCCTACATGTGTACCCCTGCCCCTGCTTTCCTTAGTAAATGTGGTGTTCTACTTTATAGCATTATATGGTGATAATGCACAGCACACAGTTGCTTTTTTCCCCTATTTTGATGCCTTTTCACTTGGAAGCTGATGTTTTGTTTGCTGGCCCGGAAGCACAGTGCTCTGTAGCATTATGTCTCAGTGTGTTGACAGCGCTGTCACTTTGAGTTTCCATCACAGCTTTAAAATAATAAGACAGGAGTAAAGATTTTTGAGCTGTGACTAAACTTGGGCAAATGCCCCAAAAAATTTACTAAAAATTCTCACATACGTTTTCATATAATTTCACATCGACTGCTGCTGTTCCCTTCACAACAAAGTGCTACAGATACACCTTGCTGGCACTCTTTTCTTAAATACAAACTCAAATAACTACACCTCCTGCCACCACCTCTGTTTTACTGATGGAGCCATTATATCACCTGGATTTTATTTGCTAGAAACACCAGACTTGTAGTGTCTAAGTCTTCTTCCAAAAAGCACTTTCTTTCTTTCCCTTATGCTTTGGTGAGGGAAGGCAAATAATTACCAATCAACACCTGAATCCTTCTCCAGTGATGTTCCTGAGGCTGCAAGTGTCCTCCCAAATTTGATACTTATGTCAAATATCTTGTCTTCTGTTGACTGAATAGATTGTCAGCTTAAAGCTAGAAGATTTTTTGAAGAAAGAAAATTTAAAAAAAACCCAAACAAAACCAAAAAATCCTCCCACCAAACCAATAAATACCAAAACCTTAATATCCAAACACCAAATTTTATAACACAAAAGTAATAACTGTACTGCTGCGACCCAGAGTGAATAATCAAGACAGGGAGAAGTTTGCATCATTTCTCATGAGAAATTCTAGGTTTTGCCATGATGGACTGAATAAAAAGTTTTTCACTGCTGTCTACCATTTCAAATAATTTCACTTCTCAAGGGGGAAAGAAAAAAAAAATGAATCTGTGATTCTTAGAAAGAAGAATAAAAAATGGCTGGAGGGACATTTATCAGATGTAAACCATTAGCTATTAACATTCTATGAAATCTTAAGACATGAATCCTTATATAAGGAATAATCAAACTATTAAAAAAAAAAATTAGTTTTCAAGCTGTATTTTCATCAATTTTAAGAGAAAGAATTTTTTTAACAGATTGGTGTTTCCATACATAGTGCTGCTTAAAGACACAGAGAGCCACAATATTTCCTTCTCATCTGACTTCTATATGTGATATAGATCATCCTTTCCTAGCAGTTTTCTAGGTTAAAATTAATAAATGAGGTAAAATAATAAATAAAGTAATTACTGTTAAATTGTTTTGTTGGAATTTTTTTTTGTCTTTTTTTTGTAGAATTTTTTTGTAGGATTTTTCTTTTCTCTGGGGCAACTTCCTCGTGTTCTCATCCAGAAGAAAATGGATTATCTTATGCTTAATGTAGACTCTCTTTGTAACACTGCTCCTTTATTTCCCACCATGGATACAACTATGAAAACAAAACAAAACAAAAAAATATATATATATACACAGACACCCATATATATATATATGTCTGTGTATATACAAAAATATATATTCCTGTATTTTCAGTCTTCCAAAAAAGGTAGGCTGAGTTCTCATATTAGTAAGACTTTTTTTGCTTAAGATGGAAGCAAATAAGTTGTTCTAGTGAAATGGGAAAATATGGCCAAAGAGTCAAGAGTTTCCTTTTTCTGAGGCCCCAAAGCTCTGCCATAACTTCATTAAATTTTACAGAGAAAGTAGAAATTTCTTCCTCAATTTTTTTCCTTTAATTCTAAAGTTTTTAATTACTTGTTTGTGTTGCTCTTTTCATCTGTGGTACCGTGTGGTTATCAAAGCTTATTTCTTTGCTGGAACAATCAAAATTCTTTTGTTACTTATAATAGATAAATGCTCAATTTTAAGACTGTCCTCAGGGAAAGTTCATTAAAAAAAGAAAGAAATGAAAATGCCAAGAAATAAATGGTTGCTGTGATTGCACTTGTTTTGATATAGTATGCAAAATCTAATTTGGCTGTTATGCTGCAGACACACACATGCATTCACCAACACCCATACACATGGACAATGAAAGAGAAAACTTGAAGAGATGTTTAATTAGAAACTATATTTCAATTTTTTATTATTATTTTATTACAAATCTTTATGTTATGACCCTGTTTGATGTATGTGCATTTCTGTTTAGAGAAAAAAAAATCTATTATTATTTACAGTATTGGTAGCTAAGGGCTGCAGCTGTTTTCTAGCTGCTTTTTTACTAGGGATTGTGCAAATAAAATAACAGAAGGCAATGCCAAGAGGAGTCTGGTCTGAACACACGAAATAGGGGTGCAGAAGCAGAAGGGAAAAATGATGAAATAAAGTTTCTGTGGTTTGGTATCAGAGCACAGAATCTTCACAATCATACAATCCTATAATTTTCAGTCTGACTCCCTATCTAGAGAGTTAAAAAGTTTTCTGAGATGTCACAACATATTCTGGGGAGTGAAGCAAGTTTTAAACTTCAGACTGGAGTGTCACTCTCAGAACTGATTACACTTCCCTGTTTCAGGAAATCATTCTTGACTGGGATAGGGCTCTGCAATCATTGGAACATACTTTACCAGAAACTTAAAGAGAAGACAATTAAAAAAACAAAGAAACAAACAGTTTTTGATGATGATCTCTTATACATGATTCCCGATGGGAATACAAAGTCAGTGAGAATTCACATACTGAGAGTTCCTGAGTTCTGTAAATTGGTTGTTATTTCACAGTTCCTCGGGTGTTTGTGCATTGGTTCTCCTCAGAAAAGTTGTGCAGAGACCTGAATCAAACTCTTTGAAATGGGAAAATCTCATCCAAATCAAAAAGGATTCAAACTGTTTTCATTTTCTGGATGATCACCGTAAAACTGGGCATTTGTCTTTCTAACAGTGATCTAAAAGCATTGAGCACTGATTTTATTTGTTTAAATAAAACATTTGAGATCTGTGTTAGGATGAAAATAACAAATTCAGGGTAGGGAAGACTGAATATTCTGTCTTCAAAATTTCTTGGTCACTTGCATAGCTGCTGCCTGTTCATGTCACTGTCCTCACTTTCTCCAGGTACCTCCTTGTTCTTCGTTTTAAACTCCATGCTGAAACAACTGACAACTCTTCTACACAGTACAGGAATAAAAAAAATAAAAAAAAAAGAAAACAAAAAACAAAACAATTGCTGCATGGCCAGTGTGAAATTAGAGGGCAAAAAATTATCAAAAGAAGGATATCATGAGCCTTATCTCTCCACTATCGATGCCACAGAAAGTTTTGAGATCCTGTCTGAATTTTTACCCAATTGTGCACCTTTTCTGACTCAACATTACAATTCTATTGACATGTGGTGCTGACAACCTTCCCATGTACTCACCAGTTTATCTTTACTTGCTTAAGTGTGCTGGCTGTGAAACTCACCTGACAGGATGTCTGCCTCAGCAGTCTGATGACACCACAATTTCCAAACTTTAGGATACAAACCTTAGTACAATTTGATATTCCACCATCCTGTACTGGATGATGGGAGTAAACACATTAACAAAAGAAAAAGACCTGCTGTTCTCCAGGCACCCTGAGATGGAAAAAAGGGATGGGAAGCAGAACTGAGCCCCCATATTGCAAGGGGAAATGGGAAGTGCCCTGATACTGCACTAAACATTTGTGTGTCTGTGGGGCCAGATGGCATCCACTCAAGTGGGCTGAGGGAACTGGCAGAAGTGCTCTGAGCCATTTTCCACCATTTACCAGCAGTCCTGGCCACTTCAAAATCTGTATTCATTTCCTGGGTCCCTCACTGCAAGAAAGACAATTGATGGCATGTATCCAGAGAAAGGCACAGACCTTGGGAAGGATCTGGAGCACGCTCACAGCCTGTTAGGAGAAGATCTGGAGGGGCTCAGCCTGGAGAGAAGGAGGCTCAGAAAGGACCTTCTCACCCTCCACAGCTCCCTGAGGAGGAGCAGCAGGGGTGGGTCAGGCTCTGCTCCAAGGAACAGGACAAGTGAAAGAAAACAGCCTCAAGTTGTGCCAGGGGAGGTTTAGGTCATAAATTAGGGAAAACTTCTCCATCAAAAGAAGTGTTCAAGCCCTGGCACAGGCTGCCCAGGGCAGTGGTGGAGCCACCATCCCTGGAGGGATTTAAAATATGTGTAGATGTGGCACCTGGGACATGGTTTAGTGGTGAGCATGGCAGTGGTGGGGGAATGGTTGAACTTGATAACCTTAGAAATATTTTCCAGCTCTAACAATTCAATGTTTCTGTAATTTTATGATATCATGCAAACAATGATAACACTAAAGATCATTTCATATTCACATAGATGACAGAAAAAACAATAATTTAAACATAATGTGGATTACCTACCTTTAGAATAGATCTCTAAGAATTAAAGTCGTATTTATTATGAAAAAGAAAGGAAGAATCATATCCAAGTCTTTCCATTTTATTATTGTTCAATCACATGTAATATTCAAGATTTTAAGCCTACAGTAAAAGCATTGGCAATCAAATAAAAAATTACTAATCATAAAATAAAAAGGGTAATGATAACATTTATTCTAATAAGCACAAGGTTTAAGCCAGTAAAATAAAAGGGAATAATTGCCATTCTTCAAGTCCATTACAAAGAGAAGTAAGAGAGGAGAAAAGAATGACTGCAAAATTAAAAATAATAAAATAAATAACAAACAATTGCATTATTAGAAAAACATAATACCAGTGGTTTAGAAAACACATTTTCTAAAGTTTTAGCAGGCTTATCCATCAATAAATTTCAAGAAGAAATATACCCTTTATACATGTATTTTTCTGCAGCTTGTCTGCATTTCTGATACATTGTTTAAATGGGTTTCGCCTGCCTTAATAAGGCACATCATTTGAACAGAAACCTCACTGTGTGATAACAGGCAACACATAGCGAAAAAATGCCTCGAGCTTTTTTCCCTGCTATATTTGGCTCTCTGGGCTAAGTCGATTTGAGTTGGGCTGATTATAATAAGCCAGAAAGTCACTACGAACTAATTATTTTCTGTTCATTTATGTGATTAATGGTGAAAACTTGGATAACTTTTACATATCTTGAGTCCCATATAATTAATCATCTTGAACTTTACAAAAAAAAATTTAAAAAAAAACCCCTCAAGGTGCCCCTGGATTTTCTTCCAAAGCATTGGAGTTTCACTGGCATTAGCTCATGCAACTGACAAAATCAGGGGATGTTTTGCAAAGAAGTGACATGTTTGTGCAAGTCCTCAGAGGGCATTGCTGAATTTCTTCAGCCACCAAAATACTAGGAAATTAAAAAATATGGTAGCAAGTAAGTTATTGGATGAACTAATGACAGTGCTGGGGGTAAAAAGAGGGGGCAGGGGGGGGAAAGAAAAAAAGCAAATCACAGCACACAAATGAAAAAGGACCTATCCTCCAGAGAGACTACATGGCTTGAAGGAACTAGTATGGGAAGACAGTTGTTTTGGATCAATTTGTTGACAGCTAAATCAAGCTCATAATAAGTCCAAATCCTGAGGCAAATGCTAGATATCTGATAAAGCCAAAGCACCCTCTTCAAATTGTCAGGGTAAAGAGTTCTACCTTTCTCCTAGTTCCTCCTTTCTTTACCCTTCATGTGTTGCAAAGATAGCCTTGAAACTAAAATGTATGCTTAAAATATGAAAAAGGTGAAAATTTCACATTGCATATGTCTTCAAGGGGACTGACTTTGTTTCCCCTGTGTGATGAAGACTGACCAGACAATAGAAGGTGAATATTGCACTTCAGGAAAGAGAAGCAATCTCCGGAACCGTGAAAATGTAATTTCCAACCCTTTCTGTTGGCAGAGGCACACATGAGAAACTGGCTTAGCAGTGGGATGTGCCAGTCTCATTTAATCTCCACCACAGCTGCAGGATTACCAAAATAGTGCAGAGGGACCCTGAAGATCACTTGGTCCTCATGGTGTGGTCACACAGAAATCAGAAATTACAGAGGAACAGAGTCCATGCACAAAATCTCTGATTGTGTAAACTTTCAGAGACTTGAGTTTCACATTTTCTCTGTAGTCTAAGAAACAAGGATGGGAATTTTGGTTCAAATAAAATGGTTTTAGACAACCCTTGCTACTTTGTCAAAAACACTTGAATATAGGTGATGATTTTTCTTTTTTCTTGTAGATTTACCCTTTGCAGTACTAAGCAGTTAAACCCTTGAAATAGTAATCACTTTTGCTGCTCTTACAGGAAGTCTGAGCCAATTCAGTTTTCCATTCAAGAATTTAAAATTAAATAATGTAGTGTTTAGAGGAGGAATCTACCTGTATTTAGTCATTAGAGAATTTTAATTTGCTATTGCCTAAACTAGGTTTGCACAAAAACTAAAAGATAAAGGTTCCCTGTCTAGACAGACCCTGGGAGAGTCAACAAGTCTTAGACTGTAATTTCACTCCATGCCATGCCAGGCTGAAGTCAGAGTCATCACTGTTGAAGCCCAAGAAAACCTATCTGTCGCTCCTTTATGTGAGGAAACATTCAAGTTTTGAGATACTCCTTGAAGAAACTCCTCCCCTCCAGTATGGCCCCTGAAGAAAAGACTATTTTTAAAATCCTCTTCTAGGATTGTTACAGCTGCAGAATTTTGAGTTGCTGAATCAGCCTTGGTGATCTATTTGAAATCCCTCGGTGATTTCCTGTGTTGAAAATGAAGATGTCCAGAAGTGGTTGTGAGAATGGCATAGCTGTATCTGCTACAACCAATGTCCATTTGACATTGATTATTATGTGCTCTATTATTTAGCTGATAAGGTACATATTGGTTCAGGCTGGACTGTAATCTCTTGCATAATTTCAGCAAAGAATGGGAGGAAAAAGTTGGCATGCCAGCTCCTTGACAAATGGCTCCTTTTGTCAGAACCAGTATCTTCACTGAGGAAGGCAAGGAAAAGAAAACCTGGAGAGAGAGCTAGCAGATAAGCATGAATTGACAGTAATTACTTGAAGAGGGCCTAGCAGAAATTCTCTGAGATCATACTTCTTCAGGGAATACACTGGAGGATCATCACATTGTGCTGTAATTATTACACCCTTCCCAGTCATTCTCTTTGCCTCACAACTGAATTAGCCACTAGTGAAAAGTGACATCCCTTTGTTTAAAAAGCATGAGGGAGGGGGAGAGCCTCGGGGTTGGAGCAGAGAAATGTCTGGATGAAAAAAACATTTTGTCTTTGGCTAGTGACTCCTCCCCACCTTTACAAAGTACGAGTTGAGGATACTGACTAAATGTAAACATCTAAATAGAAGTGAATTGCACTAGATTCCCTTTATGGTCTTACATGTTCCCCTTATAGCTGGGGAAAAAAAAAAAGCAGAAACTCATAAAGATAAGCCTCACCTCACCCTGAAACAGCTCTCTCAGACAAAGAAATCTTGCCTTGTTTGTCACCTTTGACTACCAGTATTTTAAGGACTAAATCAGATGCTGGAGACAAAAATCTGAAAGAGTAAATCTCAGTGTTGACTTCTGTTGGTTTCAGATAGGGCCACAAGTGACCTGGGCCAATCATTTAGGGGGAAAAAAATATGTAAACATGTGCTTTTAGTGCTAGTCAAACTATTCAGAAGCATACTTACCACTAAGGTGCACTTGACTTGAATCAAGGATAAGTACATGAGTATGCTAAAAAAGACACACAAAATTGTTTGGTGTTTTTTTTGTGCTTGCTTGGTTTTGTTGGTTTTTTGTTTTGTTTTTGTTGTTGTTTTTAGTTGGTTTGTTTCCTTGTTTTTTTAACAGATCTTAAGCTGCGATTTTCAGATTTTCTCAAATTCAGGCTATCTGCCCAGCTGCACATGCATAACCATGTCCCAGTTTCTTGTCAGTAACTTGTATAAAGAGCATTCAGAATGCACTGAAGCCATCAAATCTTGTAAGTTCTTCTCCAGACTGGAGATGAGTTACTGGGTATAACTGGGGCATGTTGCATCCACTCCTGACAGTCCTAGAGCAGATGACACAGTTATAGCTTTCTGTAAGTTGAACTGGATTTAGTTATGTTGCTTTTCCTGTAGTCCCATCTTCCAAAGAGACAGACAGGTGAAGTAGGGACAAAATGAAAAGTGCAGAGAGTAAGCAATTTCAGAGATGTCAGAGGACAGATCACAGCAGTGAGTTTAAGAACAGCACAAAAATGAGCGCAGAGTGGGTGAATTCATCTCTGTTAAATTTTTGTGTAGAAGCAAGTTAGAGGCAAAGCTTGTGGACCAAATTCCAGCCTGAGATATCTTGAGGTAAAAAACTCATTTGGAATGTAACACAATTCATGTTCCAGCTGTTGCTGGGGCGTGCTCACACATCAAGGGCTGCTGTGTCTTACGCTGCTCTGCCAGTGACCAGACTGGGGGTGCCCAAGGAGGTGACACACTTGGGATAGCTGATCCCAGCTGGCTCAAGAGATGTCCCATTTCATATCACATTATGCTTACCAATAAAACCTAGAGGAAAGAGGAAGAGGGGATGTTGAGGATTACGGAATTTTTCTTCCCAGGTAAGTATTGAGTGTGATGGAAACCCACTCTCCTGGGAATGGGTAAACCCCTACCTGCCCATGAGAAGAGATTAATCTATTATTCCTTTTTTGTTTGTTTTTGTTGGGTTTTTTTTTGGTTTGTTTTTTGGGTTTTTTTGGTACATGTTGGTTTTGCTTTTAAAGGGTCTTTAACTCAAGTCACAAGTTTTCATACCTTTACCCTTCCAGTTCTCTTCCTCATCCCGTGCATGGGAAGTGAATGAGTAGCTGTGTGGTACTTAGTGGTCTCCCACAATACCTACTCAAATCCTGCAAAAGAAGGACAACTCTACACCTACTTTTTGCCCCTTGGAGAAGAAGTTTCATATATATCCTCCAGGAAGCTTTCAGTGATGTTAGAAGAGAAGCAAAGATGCAACCTGTCTGCAGCTAGTATCAAAATCAAACCCCCAAATGATAAGAAATTTATTCTGTCTTTAAAGTTTAAATCAACATGTAATGGACCCAATCATCATTTGTTACAGTTTTATAGAAGTCAGCAAGGGAATGTTGATTTATGTCAATTGACAATCTGGACTGAGAGAAATTCTGATATATATTATGTATATTCCCTATTTGGTTTTTTTTATGGCTAGGCATTTTATTAGTTTTATAAAATTTCAAAATGTCAATAAAACAAGAATTTTTAAAAAGTTTGGATGCCATCAAATTATTCTTTGGCAGCACTGACTTCACAGTAGGATTGGATTGTACATTAATGCTTAATTTCCTTTTATTGTATTTTTAACTGCCTTTTTATTATATGTACATTTATTGTTGTGAAATGCCTTGGGATGACTTTGTCAAGAAAGGTGCCATATAAACAAAATTGCATTGATCTGATGATAAGCAGAACAACAATCAAAGAAGTGAGATATTTCCTAATAAACTTGCATATGGCAATACATTGTTAATGTAGTATTTTAGCTTAACACTTTTACTGGTTAAGAGTAACATAGATGACAAGTTACTACTCCCTACTGGATCTTTGATTGACAACTTTACTTCCATCAAACCTCTTCTGCAAACTGTGGTAGAAAGGTTTAATTGTGTTTGTAATTAATTGGATTTTAATCATACTGTATAAAGAAATTGCAGAAGGTTGGTTTTTTTTTCTTTTTCTTCATTTTTTAAAGCAGAAAAAGCTCCCTTTCAACATATTGCTAGGGATGCAGAAATATTCATTGCTACAACAGTTTGAATAGTGAATTAAAATGCATTCATGTTTCAATACAAAATTGGTTAGATTAGTTAGCATTTGAAGAACAGTTTCATATATTCCAGAGGAAGGGGAAAAAAAAAAAAAAAAAAAAAAAAAAAAAGGAAAAAGAAAGAAAATCCCAAACATGAAGCCTAGTTTATTTTAAACCAAACATGTATGGTGTTGAATTGAGCTCTCAAGAAAGGTACGCTCACAGCCCTTTAAATTACTTGCATTGAAACTCATAAACATTCATTAATAATGTTCTATGGGAAATAATTTTCAACTTCTTTTGCATAACGTTGCAGCATCTATTGAAATAATATTTTGCCATATCAGAAAGATAAATCCTAATAAGGAAGGCAATTAAAGCCAAGTGGAGAAACAAAAACTTCCATAATGTTATCTCTAAGTACCAACTGGTAATGAATTGAATGCAGAAATCTATGTGGGAGTTTACAGTCTTTTCGGTGTCTCTAGGATTGGGATGAGTGGGTTGGCCCTTGTCCCCAGATTCACTATTTCTCTACTCTTTCCATTTCCCAGGTCTTCATTAAATCTGTGTCTGGAGAGTTTTATGCATGCAAAAAGGCTGACCTAAGACTTTAACGCCTCTGGGTACGGAGACATTTGCATGCTCCAGCAGTTATATTTAAAACCATTATAAAAGAACAAGAATGGGAGGGAAGCACGACCGAGAGTAACAAGTGTCTAGCAGAATCACTGGAAAAACAAGACTATGGGCTGAGTGCCAGCAACACCATTTAGATGTGCCTATCTTTTTTTATAGCCCATGCTGTTGGGTCTGGTGAGATTTAGTGACTTTCAGTGTCTGGCCAATGAAACATCTAAACAGTGGAGATTTGAGCCAAGGACTCTTGTTCAGAGTTCTGAACCCCTATATCACTTGTTCCATTTTTGGGTTGCTCTCCACAGAAAACTCCCTCTAATCTAAGGGAATTGACAGCATACAATATCCAAACAAGAAAAACTGCACTCTTTGGATGCCTACAGATGGCTGGATCAATCTCCTCAGGAAGTGAAATCCCTCTTAATTTGCTTTCCCTCCTGGTATTCTTATTTCATTCTCTTTGCGTCATAGCAACGCAGTCTTTCACATTTAATTTTGTTCCCCTCCTCAAGCTTTCATTACATAGAGCAACATCTCAAAGCAATGCTTGTGGACACCTTGAAGTAAATCATCACAGTCTCATTTCTTCATATTTTTCTGTCAATCAGTTATGTCATGGCAAACAAGAAGGTATAGCAAAGTAATACTAATGAATAATAAAGGTCAGATCCTCATAATAAATGTTAAAGGTCAGATCCCCAGACAATGCTATGAAACCTTGTTTGATTAAGCCTTAGGACTCTACTTTTGCCATCCAAATACTCTTCCAGTACACAGTGATCACACCATTGCAGACATAATTAATTTCTTCTGCCTAAACAATATTTATTTTTTTTTCTTTTTCTATGAATGTATAACCAAGTGTAAAAGTCCTTGCTGAAGTTTTGTCCAAGCTGCTCCCTCTGTCACCTTCACTGCAAAGAGAGAATGACTCCTCTGCAAAGCATCCCCAGTAGTGTATACTTTAAGGTCACCTATGAAAGAGTTAGCTGTACATTAAGTTATACCTTGCTGATAACAAGATGGATTTAGAAAGTGATGAGAAGTGACAGGATACACATGTACATTAAAGCAGATGACAGGAAATTGAAAACATTACTGTAACTTATTAAACATTGATTTTCCAGACATTCCTTGATATTGTTTGACGAAAATAAATGTTAACAGTAACAACAGCAGAAACAATTGGAAAGGAATTCTGGACTTATTTTGGAGCTGGGAGTGAGAAGCAGGATCAGAGAGGATAAGAGAACTCATGAAAACTGCAAGTATAGGCACTTGGTCTACTGTAAGAAAGTACAAAAATGTTATGGTGTTATTATTGCTAACTAGACTAGATTACAGTAGACTAGAATAGAATAATTTCAGTTGGAAGGGACCTACAATGATTTAATAATCCACCTCATTGACTGTTTCAGGGTTGACCAAAAGTCAAAGCATGTTCTTAAAGACATTGTTCATGCTTATAGACAAAGGGCATTGGCCACTTCTCTAAGAATTCTGTTCCAGAGTTTGACCAGAGGTTCAGAGACTGAAAGTCCATGGAGGAGTGGGGACTTAGGATGTAACTTCTAATTTTAAACTCTGTTCATGACTTGTAATGATTTCCCTTCAGAGACTTTGGAGAGTTTTGGCTTAGAGACATCCCACAGAGACTGAAATTTGCCACTTTACTGATGTAGAAATATTAACTGCCTTTATGAATTTTCCCAAGTTAATTTATTATTAAGTTTGAATTTTTTTCTTTAATTGAGCATTCTACAGATCAGTCCTGTCCTGAACATTGATCCCAGCTCACAGGGCTGTTCAGAGTCCTATCCAGGACCAAATGGTACTGATATTTGTACTCCTGTTGATAAGCCCTTTAAAAATATTATGGTTTAATTTCAAGTGTCATTTGAACACAGATTGGTTGAACTAATGCAAAAGGGTACAAAGTCAAATATGTTCATTTTAATGAAACTTTCTCCTGAAATCAGTCAGCATTTCTGAAATAAGCCAGTGTTAAACTTCACTAAAGATTTGGGTTTAGACTCATTGAACGAATTAGTAATCTTCAGCAGGAAAGAGGACTGTCTACAGGATGATGTCCAGTGGCTCAACTAAATGAGTGCAAGCACAACTGCATTTACTGGAGGAGTCCTGGGGAGGATTGTCAGTACTGCACAGGGAAGAAGAAACATGGAGAGTGAAGGGGCTCTGTGAGGTCAGGTCAGGTCACAGATGGGGACGGAGGGAGAGGAACTCATAGTGACACCCCAGCTCTGACAGTCTGGGGACTAGCAGCCTTGATATCATCCAACATTGAGCATATGTGGGGTGTCAGCCTCACACCAGGACTGATATATATTGATCCTGACAATTGTCTCATCCCTGTAAGAAGTGGCACAATTCTTACATGGCAAAGCTGGACTTAAAAATATTGTCTGTATGGCAGTAAGATATTAGAAAGGATCAGGATCAATTGGTCCATTTTGGGTAGTCATCTCTAAACATTCTTCCTCCTGTGTGTCCACCTTAAAACAGGCTGGCATGGCTCATGATGACCTGGGAATGCCCTTGCCTTTGAGTCCCTGTTTAGGGAATGGCTGGGACAGCGCTCCCAGCACAAGCCAAACCTGTGACACAGGCGTGATGAAAATTAAATAGTATGGATGATTACGTGCCAGTGCCAGTGCTTTAGCCTGTCTTTTGACTCTTTGTAGTTTATCCATATAGATGCACTCTCTGGTGCCTGAATTTGCATTTGAAGTGCCTTCAAATATGTATTAAATATGGATATGCTATTTCATTTATTTTATATATACCATGCAGTAACGTTTCATTCTCCAACGCATACCTCTGCATACAGATTAGAACAGAAAATATCTTTTTAGGAAGGAGATGTGAAAGTATTAAATATATTACTAAAAGTGTAGCCTCCTCATCTGCTTAGAAATTTTTCAACAAAACATTTTTTAAACCTCTGAGTTCTCAGATCTTTTCTGTAGAAAACATTTGTCTGCATTTTTTCACATGTCAGTGAATATAAACAAAGCAAAAAACAGAGGTATGTAGTTTTCAAACCTTCTTAATATCTGGGGTTTTACTCCAGCATACTTTCCTTTTCTGTTTTTTGATTCCTAAGAAAGCAGAAACAATAGTAACAGTATCACCACAATTTAAAAATGAACAAATATTGTTCCAAAATCCTCCCAAATCTCCCAAAAATCCTAAGCCATTTCCTGTGAATGTGTAGTCATCAGTCAGGGGTTCTCGGGTGTCCAAGCACATGTATATTTTTGACATTCCTGAGTGTTACTGCTGGCTAGGGCATAGGAAAAGATAAAAAAGACAAAACACTGTATTATTTTAAGTATTTATTTTTCTCTCCTTTTGGAATGATCCTGGCTCCATGGTGTAGTAGGGCTCTTATTGTGCTCGTAATGATCTGAGGATTCTTTGTCTCCATTGTAAGTGGCAAATTATGACACCTTCTGTGCTGAAACTGCTGAGTTGCTGGCAGATTGTTTCCGAGATAAAATACTCCTGAGAGCAAAATGGCAGCTAGGTAAGTCAAAAAGTGTGTAGATGTTCACTGGCTTTGGTGGGTGTCACTGAGAGTACTGGTGCTCTGACGCACCAGGCTCCTGGAACCAAATTTAATTACAAAATGCAATTTGGAACATGTTCAGACACTGTTTCTATCACTGGAAGTTCTACAAATGCACACGTTTTATGAAAGCCTTGCCTGGGGGTGTTCAGAATAATGATACTTTGAACTAAACAGTAAACTTTTCTATCCAGAGAAAAAAGGTGTGATTCTTTTATTGTTATTTTATTATTATTATTTCCCTGCCGTTGTCTTGTTTGTGTGAAGGCTCAGAGGGAAGTTCCCAAGCTGGGTCTCCCAATCCTTCATGAAAAGCAGTGTTTAATTCTTCTTTACTAGACAGAGATGCAGCCAAATATATTTGCTTACCCAAGGTCCCACAGAAACATGTTGTTAAAATTCAGTGTTCCAAATCCTGAGAACCTGCTCCTGTTTTTCTGGACAGTTAATATTGCTTTAGCTATTTTGACAGAGTAAAACAGTCACTTCCTTCTGAGAAAGCATTTTTTATATTTCCTCTTATATTTCTTTATAGTTAGAGCTGCATGGAACAATATAATGTCAAATCTGAGGACTTGTAATGGGTTCAGACAGCACCTACAACAATGAACCTGTTAGAAAAAAAAAATGACAGTGAGAATTGACTCTGGATGCATCAAATGATATTCAGATGGAGACTCCCATAAAATGCAGATTCCTTCAGAAAAAAGACATCTAGAAGTGTCCACTGGAATTTTTTTTTCTGTTTATGGCCAGATGAGTTAACCTACAGAAGCCTACTAGGGTGAGTCAGTGATTAATCTGCATAACTAATGAAGTCATGCACTTCCTCCTATGCAGATGTAATATAGAGCTGTGTGGCTTGTTCAGTGATGAGTAGTGCATATCATACTTGACACCAGTATAATCTAGAAGGCATCAGTTTCACCTCTGGGAAAGGATTTTCTCAAAAGAAGAGTGGAGTTGGTTTTAAAAACCTTAGGAAAGAGCACAGTTAATGATTCTGACACCCCACTCCAGTAATGAACATATCTATCTCTGAAAATCCCCTCTTACTGAGCTGATTACCAGCTGCAGTGTTTTGCAATGAGTTGCTCACTGCTTTGTTGACAATATAAAATCAAAAGTCAGGCCTATGAGTGAGTTCTTGCCTATTTGACATGGGCTACAGATTTGGGCCTTGATGAGTTTCTACAGTTGCAATGTCAGAGGAAGTCATGGCATCCCAACAGGCATTTACTGAAGAACAGAGCCCACGTCCAGTGCCAGACGTGGAGTGTCTGTTCCACAATCTACTCCACCGTGTCCTTAAGCTGCCAGCCCCTCGGGTTTGGAAGCTCACTGTGCTAGTCTGCCATGAGACCCAGCACTCCATTTATCACGTTCAGTCTTAGATCCATTAGCAACATCTCCTTTGGAGTGCTTTTGTGGTGTCCCAGTTCCAGGCCTGTTAAATAACACAGCAAGGTGGTGTTGGGTCAGGAAACCAAGAGTGACAACAATTCAAGAGACCCATAAATGTCATGACAGCACCCTGCCCTAAACCATGTGAGTTTCAGGCAGCAGAGACAGTGGTGTGACTTGCTTTCTGAAGCTATAACCCTCATACAGTCCAGGGGAAACTAGAAAAAGGGATTTGTTACTAGTGTTTGACACACTCATCTGCAAAAAAAATGCCATGAAGCTCAGGACAAGGAATGACGTCTTTCAAAAAAGGTGGGGGTGGAGTGGAGGGGAAGGAAAAAACCTGCAATACGCAAAGGAAATCCTGAAAATTATTTCCTCCTTTGTTGGTTAATTATCTTTCATGGCTACTAGTCCTGCTGCATCCTCTGTTAGCTGCATTAGTGACCTCTCAGTGAAAGTGACACTCATGTAAAACAAGCATTACTAAAGCCAGCCATTTCCAAGGCAATTTTTACTTATATATAGGCAGGAAGAGCATCACTTCTCCCTGGACCCTGTTTGTGTTCTGATCTACCTAATTTTGAATGAACACATTCAAGGGTGTTTTCTATGGCATCCTTTGGTTCTAGTCATGACAGGAAAAAAAAAATGCTGAGATATCTTGAGACAGGTTCTTATTATGGTATTTTTATGTCAACCAGAAGGATACGAAGTCTATTTAAAAACTATGTTCTTTCCAATATTTTTTGGGGGGAGGGTGTGGTTTTGGGAATAGGGGAGAAGGGCTAGGGGATTGCTATTTACTGTGTTCATACATCTCATGGCTGTTCACAGAACATTTTTAGACCTCAGACATGAGTGACTTTGGCTGCTGAAAACAATACACAACTGCAATGAAACCTATCAATACCCAATAATAGCAATGCCCTATCTTACAGATCCTGGAATCATAGAAAGGTTTGTATTGGAGAGGGCCTTTGGACTGGAAAAGACCATTGAATTGGAAAAGATCATCTAGTTCCAACCCTCCCACCATGGGCAATGATACCTCCCACTAGTGCAGACTGTTCCAAGCTCAATTAAACCTGGCCTTGAACACTTCCAAGGATGGGACATACACAGCTTCCCTGTGCCTGTCACAGATCTTAACAAGGAAATGCCACTCAATGTAAATATCTTTTCATGATGACATGGTTTACATGACTTTAGCTGTGCAATCACAGAGGTTCTATTTTATCAAAGCAAAAGTAGACGCCTTCTAAGAAAAGTAGCTGTATTATCTCCAAGCGAAACTGAACCAAAACAAACCTTTTGGTACTGAATAAAAAGTCTATACATGGTCTGAAAGATGTGTTAGTCATTAGATTTTCCCCTTGTACTCTAGAAACATCAATTAACTATACCTGTTACATTGGATTATTTTAATTTCTCTCTGTGCAGTCACTCCACAGTCCTCAGTGCCCCAGTCTGTACACAGTTTATATGCCTGCACAAATTTATCCTCATAATCCCTCCTCTTGTACTTAGTTATCCCCTTCACTGAGCAGGATGGAAGTGGAGGCAACAGAAGAAATAGTGACTTTCTCAAGGTCATTTAGAAGGTCTGGTCCCATACTCTAAATTTTCTAACAGTTATGTTAAACACAAAACCTTAAAGTCGCCGCTCCTGTTCTCATGTTCAACAATTAACAAGTACAGCACAACTGGGATATTATAAATGAGTTACACATTTACTGATTACTTAATTATAAATGTAACAGCTCACCATGCTTTCTACAGCTTAAAAAGGACAAACTGTGTAATTTCAGAGACCAAAGACCTTGTTTCCATTATTTGCTTCCTTATATCTCTGCTTTTATTATTTATTTTTTTTTAACAACTCTGTAGTCCATGTGGACAAAATTTCCAAAAAAGCATAGATAGATATTAGGTATTTTTATTGACAGTCTTGGATTAAACCCCTATGGAGACTGTGAAGATCTTCTTTCAAATGTCTTCATAAAGTTTGAGATAATGAAGGTGTCACCGTAGATTTACAAGATGATAGCATTCTATGATGAACTTTATCTTAAAATAACTGCAAGCATAATTATCCAGCATAAATGAGCCTCCAGGGAATAAATTTTCTTGAAAGTGACTGCCCCTAGTCCTATCACAAAAAGGCTGCATCTTCAGCAGCAGCAGTGTACTGGAAAAGGAATCATGAATATGTCTTTCTTCTCTGTACCTGCCTTCAAAATATTCATGTTCTCTGCAAATAATGCCTGCTGGTGCCAAAGGCTATGTACAAAATGAATATCCTTGCTTAAAGAGCCCACTTTAATTTTCTTCTTCCTTTTATTTATTTTTTTTATCTCCCTTCCGATGCAAAGCAAACAATCAGCCAAAGTAGATTAATGGAGAGCTTCCAGCACAGCACCATCCAGGGGAAGATGCATGTTTTCCTTAGGGAAATTTTCCTTAGAAACAATTTGAGAAAGAATTGACAAATGAAAGTTTCAAGCTGGAGCTGGATATTGAAACATTTGTCCTGAAGTAATTAATATATATAAAAAGGAGAATATGAACCTGGACCACCCTACTAACACCTTCTGCTGTTTTTATTCTTGCTAAAGAAAAGCAAACATCTCCACAGGTTGGGAGAGGAAAATCTCATTCTCATTGCACCCTTTTCAAACAAGGCTTGTGTACAGATTGTATAGCAGAATGTTTCTTATCAATTCCTTTGCCTTTGTTTTTCACTTCTTTCCTGGTAATTAAATTACTGAGCAGGAACTGAAGTTGCTCCTCTCTCTTGCAAACAGACCCTCAGAATTTCTGATGGCTGGTTTTCACAGCCCTACCAACGTTTAATTAATAGTAGTTAACAATAGAAAAGAGATGAGCTGATGCATGTTAACCTCCTTGGCTCAGACTTACCAGAACATATGAGAACAGGGGTTGATAAAAGCAGAAAAATCTCTGTCCCATATTGCCCATGGGATGATCACTCCATTCCTCACCTCATCAACTTTCTGCTTTAAAAGTGAGGATATAAACAGCCTTCCTCTGAATAAAATGCAGCTTCTTCAGGGCAATGGAAAGTACAGTGCACTTCAGGGGCTGGACTGAAGTGATGTCTCTGAATGGTTTTGAAATTAATAAAATGAAGACCACATTATGCTGAAAATTGCAGTAAAAAAACCCCAGACCTAGACTGATATCTTTGCAGCAGGTGCAGTGGTAGCTAAAAGTTTTGAAAACTCAGCTCTGTGTATGTGTGAAGACGTGTAAAGCTACTGACTTTTTTTTTCCCACTGTTTTTGTTAAGTTGCTTTGTTTTGATTTTTTTGTTTTGTTTTTGTTTTGTTTTGCATTGTGGGTGTTTTTCTCTTGTACGTGTTTCTGGGTTTTTTTCCTTAGGCTTTTCTTTCTTCATTTGTTTTTTAGTTATTGCCGGAGTTGTGTTTTTACTGGTGGGCTTTGGGTTTGGTTTAGTTTGTGGGTCTTTTTGTAGTGTCAGGATCTATGTTTTTATTGGTGGGTTTTGGTTTTGGTTTGGTTTGGTTTGGGTGTTTTTTAATAAGGATTCATATGTTATGGAAAATAAATTTGATGTCTTGAAAGCTGCACTGGATTCGACCAGGATTCTTCTGCATTGCATGCTGGTGACAATTATGCAGCAATCACCAATCAATTTGGTTTGTTTTGATATGACAGCAATTTGCAAAGCAATCAGGGTTGCCAAACGAAAAAGGCATGGTTAATTGGCATACATGTTGATTTAATACAGATTAAAATATGATATTACTAATAGATAGCAATATTATAAATATACCAATTTAGAGATACTATTTATACAGAATTAGTCTCAGGATGTGGATTCTTACATTTCACCGTGGTTTTCTTAAATGAAGATGATCTCTACCTTACATTAGAAGTGGGGAACTGGACTGGTGTTCCAAGGAAACTATTATCACTAAAGGGTCTCTACAGACTGCTTTGCAGAGGAGTTTAAATAAAAAATGGTTCAATCACAGACTGTAAAAAGTGATAGCACTGAAGCACCCATAATGAGAAAAGCTGTGCAATGGGCTGGGATCCAATCTCTTTTCAAAGGTGGGTTGTTTTAAGAGAGAACTTTTTTAGAAAAAGACCAAGTGCCTTCTTACCTTAACTTTCACTCTGACACTAACTTTCAAAAATAATAACCAGTCTTCCAAAAATGTTGAACTTTTCTGGCAATCAGTTTTTGTCCTAGCACAGAAGGCCATAGTTCACTTTCTGGATTCTTCCAAGTTTCAAACACAAGGGCCAATATAAATCAGTCAATGTCATGCAAGCAGTGTAGTATTTCCACACAGACCTGATGTTACCTCTCATCTTATTTTAACAAGATTTCTTCCCTTCAATGTTGCATAGTGAAATTAGAGATGGTGAGGTCAGAAAAGTCAAAAGGTGAAAAAAATCCTTCTGTGGTGGTTTCCTACCAGATCCATCTTGTTCAGTTAGCCTTGAATTGGTTGCCTTCCAGCTCAGTAGCATCTCAGATGGCTGGGTGCCATCCTCAGCAGGGGTGAAATGAAAAAAGTGAGCAAAATCAGATTGGCTTTGCTATTGTCAAAGGCAGATAACAAGGAAGATTAAGCTTAAAGCTATTGTGTTCATCAGACACTAGACTCCTGTATTTCCAATTCTGTTAGGTAGCACTTTACAAGATGTATTGCTGACTGCAACAGGATTCTGGAAATATTTGGTATGTAAGAAAATAGATGCAGCCAATTAGCAAAATAGAACATATATTTAATGTATAAGAATCATCTAATTTAAATCTCACTAAATAAAAGTGACTTATCTGTTCTCACCCTGCAGGAAAGACATAAGCAAGCCCCTAAAAGGATCAGCTGTCCCATTCAGTTTTTGGGGATGGGATGAATTGGCTGTGCCTTCACACGGATTTTCAGGAGGCACAAATGGCTGGTTCAGAGCAGCACTTTGCTTTTAGGCTCCTGAATGCAGCAGAAGGGATTCTTGTGTAATTAATATTTGATGGGTACTGTAGTCCAGAGCACCAGACCAGTCTCTGAAGTCACTGCTGTACCTAATTCTAGGGTTGATGGACATGCAAAGCAGAATTTGAGGCCAGCTGACAAAAACATCCCAACTGCTCCTCTCAGTCTGAATAAGGACGTGTATCCCCCACAGACCCCACTCAGCCATCAGAAATGTCTGCACCCATGACAGTCTTAGTGCCTTACCCAATTTCATACCAGCATTCCTCTGAGTAAGTCATTTTTTCACAGCCCTCATTTCAGCAAAAAGGGAAATAAAGTTCATGGGGTGTTTTTTCTCACTTATTTTTAATATATATTGATCCACACTGTTAAGATGAACAGCAACTGACAGATAGATCTTCTGAGGATATGAAGAGCACCATGATACGATCGTGTAGTGCTGTTGAAATTCCTCCTCTGCTCGGGTTCAATAAGGTTGAATGCCTGCTTGCTACAGTCCTACTTATATTTTTAGGAGATCTCACTAAATTCTGGACAAATAGGTGAGATACAGTAAAACTGCTAACTGCACATTAACTCTGCTCCTCAAATGAAGTTTTTCGAGTCTGATAGTGCTATGGAATAGATTGGAGCATAAATCCTCATGTTTTGTGTTATAAACCTACCACTTGCTGATGTAACCTGGGAAGAAATTTCCCCTCTGGGCAACAATTATCCCTAAGATTGGGAGCTTGGGAAATCAGGTATTATATGAGCTCTGGTCTTCTATTGTATCAGCTGTGAAAATCAAGAGAAGGATAATATTTGCTGTCAATCCCCCAAATGAGGTACAACACACTAACAGATCAAAGCCCTGTAAAACTTCTGAGCATTGGACGTTATTTATTATTATAGATATACTATTGATTCTCCATACTTTTCCATACTTTCATATGCACTATCCAGATAAAAGTAAAAAAAAAAAACCAAAACAAAAAAGCAAATGAATATATGCAATTGAGAAATTGAAAGTCATGAACTCAATGGGTTTTGAAAACTAGTTTATTAGCAGAGAAATGCTGTTAAGCCAGGAAAGTATTGCTAACACAGATTAAAGCACAGCTGGAAAGATGTGTTTTGTAGTAGTGTGTTTGTAGAAAGCCACAGAGCTAGCTTGACAGGTGAAAGAAATAGCTCATCAAAATGCATAAAGAAAATAAAATTAAAACTTTGCATGTATAGATATTTTCAATGTCCAAGCAATGCTTATAGGATTTTGTATATCCTTTCCCCTTCAAGAATATTATAGAATATTGTAGTGTAGACAAGAGCAAAGAAATCATAGTTTGACTATGTGAGAAGAATATAAATTACATGAATTGGAGTTTTAGGGGAAAAAAAACGTTTTGGGGTAAAGGAAATCAAATACCACATGATTTTTTTTTTTTTTTTTTTTTTTTAAATAGCAAATGAATAAAGTTATACAATAGCATGTCAGTAACTGATGCCCTTGAACACCAGAGAAATCTGAAAGAGATTTTGTAAAGACCAGCAATTAAGATGTAAATTTATTATGTAAAGTAATTTAAAGAAAGTTCAGTGCAGTTTTGTTATTCCTTACCAGATGTAACATATAAGGTGTTAAAAAACGGTTTAACTCTGTCCCTCCCCATCCCACCAAACACATAACCAAAAATCACTACCCTCATTTCCCCAAGAGGACAGAATATATGCAGAACTCCACTGCTTCTCCCCAAGAATTCTTCAGAATTCACTCACTTGTTTTGTTCTGAGTTACCTTGGAGCCACAGATTAGATGTTAAATAACAGTTTTGTTTTTCTATTTAAAACAAGTATTAATTCTCATCTTAGATTTAACAGAAAGGAAAGAAACCCAACAGATTGTTATTTTACTGCTTTGCTTCCTAGTAAACCATTTTTAATGCATCATATTAAAAAATTATAAAGTTGCAGGTTGTTTATATCTCTGGTTTTTTGTCTTTTTTCCTTATCTTTACTTTTTCTGGCTTTTTTCAATTTTTTCAAGTTCAGAAAAATGATAACAAACTCAATTTTAATACAATATCTTTACTGTAAATTTAATTTTAATTGTTCAGAATCTCTTCTGTGTCCAGAAAGAAATGAAATTCCAAAATCTGCTTTTGTTTTGGTATATATATATACACATATATACATACACATATATATGTATGTTATTTTAAAATCATAGAGAAATGAGAAATTGAAAGTATTAATATGTAAAAAAAAAAGCATTAAAAAAAAAAGAGAGAAAGTAAAATGAAAATATAAAAGGGAAAAATAAAAGTTCAGAACAAAAATTATACTTGGGAAACTGGGGAGGGAGAGATGAATATGACATCTTAACTGTTTTAGTTAAAAGGTAAATATTAATTTTTCTAACAGAATAAAAATTTGCAAGTATTTATTTTCAGAAAATACATTTTTCAGTAGGAGGAAACTGTTAACAAAGCTGACCTCAATGTACTCATTAATAATTTTAAACACATAACGATTTTTTGACAACCATAAAAATAACAGGAAATATATTAATATTTTCAAACACACAGTAATGATTTAAATATACATGAAGTGCAGATGTCCAATCTCCGTGACTCTTTCTGGGGAAAAAAAAAAAAAAGAATACATTCATTAAAAATTCTGAAGAACATAATTTTGTGTATACTAAATTCCATGGAAGTGGGTAAACAGAGTCTTTCTAATGAGCTGATGAGCACTGGACCAAGACCCCTTTCAGAAGGCTTCATTTTCATTTGTATTTTTATTTTTACCTTGCTGTCAGTAAACTTCCACTGTTACCACACTAATTCATCATCGTTAGCAAGAGGGCTGTTTCAATCATAGTGTCATACACTGAGGCTAAAATTTAACTCTAAAATTTTGTGATGTTATTAACGCTACTGAATCTACTGTGGTAACGGCCCCTAAATTGAAAACCTGAGTGGAAAATAAAATTTTAGCTGTAATTTAATTTTTATAGCCCTTGCCCACCAGAACCTGATGCAAATATTTATTTCAGCAGTAACACTGATTGCTGTTATTTCATTCATATGTATTTCTCTGATCACTTGGCAGTTGAGCTACTGTCTGTCAATTCATAAATAGCAGCAAATAAAGAGGCTAAAAACATCATGATGCAATGAACTCAACCACATTTTTTAAAAAATGTGAAATTTTTGGATTTGTTCACAGATCAAGAGATTTGCTTGACTATCCTGCTTATAAAAATAGGCTGCTGTTGCACAAAGAAACTGCAACAAGAGGAGGAAGTCCATCTTGAAATGAATACAACTTTTCCTTCTGAAAACTCTGGTCATGTGTATCCAGGTACAGGAGTAGCAAAATGAACAAATAATTTCACATTCTGAGATGTAATGATGCTGTTATTTGGTTTCTGGCTTGTTGTGTTCTTTTATTTGTTTTTTTGTTTGTTTGTTTGTTTGAGGATTTTTTTTTTTTTACCATTCCCCAGGGGAAAAAAGACAAAAAAACCAACAGAATTTTAAAAAGATTAAAAGGTGATTGAATCACAGCCTGAACTTCTCTGAAAGCAAATTCAACTTCTGAATATAAATTGTTTTCTTTATGATTTACAGTGGAAAATATATATGGAAAATTAAGCTAATAATTTACATTTCTCTGGAAAAATTTTGACACAAACTTTCACTGTTTTGTAACACATATGTTATAACATTTTAATATAATCTTATAATTAAAGTATAACTGTATTTTAAAATATGACATTCTGGTGGGTTTTTGTTTTTTTTGGTTATTTTGTTAGTTGTGGTTGTTTTAGTTTTAAATTTTATAAACCTGTTTTAGCCTGTCTCTTTTCTTAGAATAATTAATCTCCTTTTTCTTATATTTCTCCCTTAAATTTTCAGAAATTAAGCTTTTATCTACTTTAGGGAAAAAAAAAAAGAAAAAATGAAAACATTGTATCCTTTCCCAATGCTTCACACAGAGTTATGAGGAAAAGAAAAAATAAACATATAATATTTACTATGCAACTTGACAAATAGAGGACATTAATTTTATTTGCTACTTCTTTGAATATTGAATTTTGATATTGAATTTTAATCTTGATATAATTTTCAAAAAGACAGACTACTGACATTTTCAAAGATGAATTACAACTCATAGGAAAACCGTGAATAAGACAACTAATTTTTAAAATAATGCCTATAGGCACAGTTGAGGTTACTCTCTAATAAAAACTAAAACCCTGTATATTTCATACCCTTTTGCAAGGAAAAACATCCCAAAGGAAAATATTGGTTTCAAGACAGAACCAGAATGTTACAGGGGAAAATCACCTCTCACGCCCGGGAAAATCACGATTGATCAGTTATCCAGAACAAGTCCATGGGGAAGGCGACACGTTCCGTGCACTTGAGGAGTGTGTGGACTGGTCTGGAGCTGTCTGGCACGGAATGCTACTGCAGGGGTATCACAGTTTCAGAGCAGAGTGTGGGTGGGTGGCCACTGGGATGTGAGGAAAAGCTCTTTGTCTTTAATAAAATTAAAGGCAGGACACCTCATGAGCCAAAGGCAGTCCTAGAGCAAAGACCAAAAAATTGAACTTCAGGGCCTCTGACAAAGCTTGACTCATTCAATTTTGCCTCCTCCTGTTTTCTCTGGAGGGACAAAGAAGACAAAGTTCACGTCAACATCTGAATTTTCCTCTTGCACTTCTACCCAAGTTTCACTGAAAAAAACCTAAGGGCTTTGGGGGAAAAAAAAAAAAAAAAAAATTCCACTGTTTCCACAGGGAAAGAACTACCAAGATACAGCCACTGAGATATTCAAATGTACTGAATGCTGAGTTTGTAAGCCCCTGTTTAGCTGATAACACAACTGTGTAATATCCAACTTCTGCACAAATCATGTCAGACTGTGGGTTTGGGTGTCAATTGTGTCACTGCAAACCTGTCCAATTTTATCTTGGAGATATAAATGTCTCAGAAAGTTTTATTCCTATAACAGCAGATCTTTAATTAAATAGAATATTGTAAAATAAATAAATGCATCTGTAAACATGCTGGAGGGCAGAGGGACATATTTTTATTTATATGATTTTAATAAAAGATATGTTTCTAGTTAAATCCCTATGTGAGTAATCTAATATATAAAATGCAGTACAAGAAAGAGGTGTCTGTATGCCACAGCTTTAACCAGTTGTGCATTTTCATTTCAAAATCATCTTCCTTTTTTGCTTCTTCTTCTGCTTCTTCTTCTGCTTCTTCTTCTTTTTCTTCCTCTTCTTCCTCTTCCCCTTCTTCCTCTTCATCTTCTTCTTCTTTTTCTTTTCCTTCTCCTTCTTGTTTTTTTTCTTTCTTCTTGACTATTCACACTTTTTCTGAAATTGCCCTAAATTTACCAAGCACGAGTTTTGCCTTCCTGGATCAGAAGAAACATTAGCCTGCTAAGACTAAAAATAAGCCACTTAGAGAAAATTACAAAAATCCCGTTTGTGGACAAAGCTGAGTGGTTTTTTTGTGATTGAGTTTGATTTTATTTTTTTTTTTCCTGTAGATCTTCTACACCTATTTTTTCCTAAGTTAGACTTTGCTCTTACTTTAAAAAAATACTGTTTATTATTCTTCCTACTCATTTCTGTCACAGAAGTTTAATAATTTTCTGACAGTCCTTTAAAAACGCCCTCTGGAAGATATATTAGCCATTTAAGTGCTAATAATTTTTAAAAACTGTGCTTAAACCTTCGGTTCCCTGACAATGAATTCCACTGTCTATTTGTACCATGTGTGCAAAATGTTTTTTCTTCTCAGTTCATTTTCAGTTAGCTCTGTTTCATTTAATGTCTCCATGGCCTTGAGTGCTGCCTGGAATAATATCTGTCTACCTATTTCTGTCTTTTTTTTTTTCTTTCTGTGTCATGATTCTGCTGTACACCTTAGTAGCTTTTCACCTGTGAAAAGCACCTTAAAATCTACTGGAGTTGATTAAATCCTCATACTTATGATCAGCCCAAGGGACCAGACACAGAGTTTTAATTTTTCTGCTAAACTTTCCAGTGCCAGGTCTTACAGAGAACTGTGGGGCTGGTGGTACAGGGCTCAGGTGCAAGAACCACACAGACCTGCAACAATTCAGACAAACTGAGATCATTCTTCAGGGTTCAGCTGCTTCTCCTGTGATGTGTGTGTGCGGATGTACTTCAAACCAGAGTAACACCAGGGCTGTTCTGCTAGATGCATTATTACCTGTGTGCTTGAGGAATTCAGAATACACTGAGATGGCTGATTCCTTCTCCCATTAAATGTATGAAAAATAATAATCCCACATTTATTTTTTCAGTTGGTTCAAATATATCCCACATCCATTTCTTCTATTTTATTTTTTCCCCCTCCTTTGCTTAAACATTGAAAACTTTCTATGGAGATTGAAATTGCCCTTGGTTTCACTTACAAGACATAGTTTAGACTTATTTTTCCTGCTGTGAAAACAAAGGGTTATAATAATTCGCAATCATAACTGCAGCAGAAATGCCTAGCTTCCCTCTGCAATACCAAGCAGACCTTTCCCTGGGATCACAGGCTATTTAAAGTGTTTCATTTTCTCCTGGTACAAGCAGAAGCCTCATCAAAACTGTGAATTTCAGATAAGCGTTTATCAGGCTTTTGCTGTAACCATCTCAGAAATGAGCTGTCATCAGCAAATTTAATCTGTCTCTGGCTGCTTTAATTGTTAGCACCATTTCTGCCAAATCCTTCACAGTCCTCATAGCATGGAAAGTTTCTTTAAGACTTTTAATTCAGTCAGCAGAGATTGCACACAGTATTTTTTTTTTTTCATATTTATGACTTACACATTTAAAAAGGTGGAGGACCTTGATTGAACAGCTGAATTATGGAAATCCAACTGCATCACTAGTATAAAATACTAAGTCTGAAATATGGAAATATGTAGGTGAGAGGGTTTGGGGAGAACCCTGCCAGCCAGAATAAAGCTCTAGGAAGATATTTTATTTTTATTTGGAGTGAGGACAGATAGAAACAGATTTTCTTTAGTGCTGTGGGTCACGGAATTGTACTGGTGTCTACAAATAATTTCAAACAGGCCCCAGTTTTAAGCATGATGAAGGAAAAAAAATATGATCTTATTCTTAAAGTTCCTGTAGGAGGTCTCAGCAAAGCTGGATTGAGCCTTTCATTTTGCCACAGGCTTTCTGTGTGACCTTGGGCAATTTAGTTTGGCCTGGGCTCTCAAAGGATTCAATGACATAAAAATCCTTGGAGCCTGTGGAAACGAGGTACCCCAAATGCCAGGTCCTACCCATGAGCAATAATTACTACTGGATTTTATCTGCCAGTTTTTTGCTTACCCAAGGATCGCTGGAGATCTTCCTACAGTTCCTCAGAGGCCATTTAAAATCTGACACTCCCAACCGCGTAATTTTTTAGGTGCCATCCAAAATTCTTCCACTGTTAAGCTATTCTTACAAACCACTTACCAATATGTTAAACAGTGTACATGCTAATTAGACCAAAATGGCCTTTATCTCCAATTAGTCCTTCAGTTCTGGCTTCTGACAGTGAACTCATAAATCTGGATCTAAGTGGATGATGTGTACTGCACAATTAGGTAAACAGAGTATGCCTTTATCTTTCTCTCTATATTCCTATATAATTCCCTATGCCAATATGCCCATAGTATGTAATATATATATATATATAAAATATAATTACATAATATATATATCCTTATATATCAGTGAGTCATATATATATATTTCAGTGAGTTATATATATCAGTAAGAGACTGTGATTACAGATCTGGACCTTCCTGCCATAGCACACTTTTTTCTGTTTAATTCAGACATTCATAGCATGCAAGAAGTTGCTTCATTACAACAACAACAACAAAACTTTCCCAGGCAATCTGTCCCAAATACAGCTAAACACTGGGTAAGACCTCTTGAATTTTTATCCCTGGACAGTTTTTTAAAGTTAAACATTTCCCAAGGATGGAAAAAACTTTGACTGGAAAAGAAATTAAAAAGTTATGCCTGTATTAGTAAAACTGTGATTCATGGACAGCAGTGGGTCGTTAGGCACCAATAAACAGTCCCAGCTGATGACTATACTCAGCATGTGGTGGGAAACTATAAAACAATAGAATTAGATTTATCTAATTCCAAAGAACTAATTTGCTGAGTTTGGCTTCTTCATCTTTATTATTTCATATGGTTGGCATTTGAATTTCTTTATTTTTGTGAAACTTGTTTTCCTGTATGAGGATCTTGCAGAGTCCACGGTAATCTGTTTTTACTTTGAATGTATGCTTGTTCATTTGGTTGTTTGCTTTGGATAATTACATCCCTCCTGCCATATCATTCCCTTTTGTAAACTATGGGAGTTACTAATGCAGCATGATTTGCAAATTCAGATTATTCTAAATGAATATGCTATTTGAAATTCACTTCATGCAGTTTCAAGCATCCAAGTTTATAATATGCTTCTGCATTCATGCCAATAAAGATCAAATCTGAATGCTCAAAAAAAATAGAAAAAGAAAAAAAGAAAAAAAGAAAAAAAGTGAAGATAAAAGGATGTTTCTTCAATTCTTCCATCTGATTGGAGCCTTTTATTTTGATCCTAAGGGACAGCTGTGTCTGATCTTGCCCCAAGTTTTATGGTTCTGACATGATTTCTCTTGTTGAGGGGTTTGAAGCTGTCAAAGGTGATATTCCAGCCCTCCCAGCTTGGTTAAGACAAGCTCTAGAATGTTAAAAATTTGAACACAGAATCACTAACTTCCTATTCTGACCAAACTTAAAACATAAAAATTCAAGGTAAAACTGAAAAAAGTGAAAATTAACATTTAATCTACATATTTTTGTTCTCCCGGAACATATGTGGCATCATATTTACTATGAAAGTCAACAGGAAGTTTGTCTTCAATCCAGCAGGTTAAGAAAATGTCTCAGACAACACTGATGGTATCAGCCATCATTTCTGCCCCAGCAGAATTTTTTCTTAGGTTCTTAGGAAGGTGTAGGATATTTGGGTTGCAGTGGAACCTTTCACAACCCCTGTGAGGTAGCAGACATATAGGGGTGCAACCTGTCAAAGTCAGGAGCTGATATCTTATGAATTCAGTCACCAGATGCCTCGTTTCTCAGAATATGTAAATATTGAGACACAGAATTTAAGCAACTGATACACTGCTTGAAAATATGGAACATATTCTGCTGCAAATTTTCCGGAAAGCATGAAAGTATCAACAGTTAATAAAGTCCCAAAGGAAGTCTTGTCCAGTGAATGGTTTTAGGAAATTGTAAAAAATCCCCAGAGGAGCTGCTGAGAGAGTCATTAACATAATGATGATACATTTTTCTCACATTCAAGAATGGACCCAACAGGGATTTTTGATGTCACAGACACAATGTAGTGATATCTCTATATTAAAAAATTTTGAGTGGAAATTTATAGACTGTACCTAAACTGTCTCATTCAATACCAAAGTTGGGAAGAATTTCTACATGACTTGTGTTTTAGCTCAGAATCATGATGCTGCTTTCCATACCCTCTCACCCCTTTTCTATTCCTTCCAACTCATCTGTCATCTCACTGCTTTAACCAATTGTCTAGACATCACAGAGCACTAGAAATGCTTTTTTGTTATTCCTTACATATTTGCATCAAACTCCACACAATCAGACCAGGAAATTCTGGGGCTTTCTCTGTGTCCTAGACAAGAATATAATAGATGAACCTGAAGAGAGCCAAAATAGGATGACAGACACATATCCAAGACAGAAAAATATGATATAATTGGATGAAGACCAAACTAAAATGACCTGTGACATAGTCAGTGTTATGCCTCCAGTTCTTGATTTCCCAAATCCCCCAGGCTGGGAAGATGGCCAGGCCCACCATGAATTCAGTCCTGCTGGATTGCCTGGAAAGGGAGTCTTTCCTTCTCTGAAAATCAATGCACAGAAGGGAAGGAAGGGAGTGAAAGTACTGGTACAAATTCAGGTCTTGTTGCTACTTAGAGGCAAACCACAGTTGAAATGTACATCCTTACCCAAAGCCCAGAAGTATTCCCAGGCCACCTTGTAGAGAGAAAATGTTTGCATTGAATGTGCTGTTAATAGAGAAGGCCTAATGCCACAAGCAACAGTCTTTATAATCCATGCACACAAAGAACTACAATGCACTGGTGCATACTGCAAAAATTAGAATTCCTGAAATGTATGGCCAGTGGATATATTGTAATCTCTGAAATATTGTTGGCTAGGGCACTTCCTGATCCTGCTCCAAGTCTGAGAGCACGTATTTCTGTAGACAAAACAGAAAGCATCTAATCTTCATTTACAGATCTTCACTGAGTGAGAATCTATGGGAACCATAAACTGCTCTGTTGATTAATTAGCCTCATTGTGTGCTTTTAGACCTCATTGCTTATGTGAATTGGTTTGAGAAAGTGGAGTTGCAGAACTAGACAGGAGGGGACTGACCAGCATGAAACATATTTCCTTTTTCTCTATACCATTCCACCATCCTTCCCCTTCCATACCAGAAACCCCTTAGCTCAAAAAGGGATCCTCAGGTGTCTTGGACCCCATGCATGGGCAGACCATCAAATTCAATATTGACATTTAAACACTGAATCATCACTTCTCCCTTTCCTGGAGGTATTTATCCCCTGAGCTGCTAAGGTAATCACGTAAGCAAACAAACTTAAAAAAACTTAAACAAAAAACAAAAAGAAAGCAAACAAAAAAACAAACAAACAAACAAAAAAACTTAAAGAAATATCATAAAAGCAATTATCTGATTAAGAAACTATAAAATAAACACTTAATCTAACGGTTTCAGCCTTTACCTTTTGTAAACTTTTTGGTTGTCTATAAACTATTTTATTTTAATAGCTAGTCACATTGATACCTTACTTTAGCTTTTTGGGTTTTTTTTGTTGTTTTTTTTTTAAAGTCCCATCATCCTGGATTTTTGATTGTTTTTCTGTTTTGGTTGTATAGAGCTTTCTCTCTAGACAATGCAGCTCAGAAGTTTTCATGCATCTCCTTGACAGATACAAACATTATTCCCATTGTGTCCTTACTGAATAAAATATTTAAAGTGCAGAGCTAGCACTGGAAGATTGACTGTATTCTAAATGAACTTTCTGATACCAAATGTAAAACTAGGGGGAACAGAGCACCAGTAATGAAGTGAAATACAAGGTTAAGTATTGGAAATTAATTAGTGAGTTCATCAACAACAACTCTTTGATGGTCTGAACTGCTTCCAGAAAGATAAGGAGAGAACAATTTGAGAAAACAACTGTTTGAGAAAACAATTAAATCCCATCCCATACTTGCATAGAATTATTTCATATTCACATGCAAATCCTAAGACATGGATACACTCAAAATACTAATGCCCTATATGTGCACAGACTGTTTCTGCTCTTGTTAACATTGCTACGAATCAGAGGTAAATTAACAAGAGGTCTACAATACAGAATTGACAACAGGTCTACTGCCATGATGCTGAAGAAATTTAGACCATGTTTTTCTGACTTTCATCATCTCTATTATCAGCAGTAACATATTTGTTTCCTACACATCTTTACTGTTTTGGATACTGCATGAACAGAATCTTTACTCCAGCAGGAGTCACTCACCCACACGGTATGGGTGGACAGTAGAGTACCCATAATCTTTCTAAGTGAACCTACAGAGATTCACTTTCATTGTATATTTCATTGTATATCAGAGTGACACCGTTGTAGTTTCCAGGAATTTACGTAACGAGGTCCATTCCTGCTGTGCTACTTAGCAGTAAAGGATGGGGATTTAAATCAAAATCCCCCATGGGTATTCAGGAATGAGCAGCCAATACAGAGCAAGTAGGACCAGGTCCTTTCAACCCACTGATTAAGCAAACAGACAAGTGTTGGTGCATCCTACCATTGTTTCCAGGCTGTTCTGCCCTGCATCTTTATTTAGGATCCCAATAAGGACAACACTGAGATACTGAATTGGAGTTTGAAGAAGCCAGGATCTTTGTCATCATGATGAAGCTTGCTACTGAGGGACAGGAGCCCCAGCAGGAGCTCGTGCTGCTGCAGGCCAATGCCAACAGTGCTGGCTGCGTGGCTGCGGCAGCACACGCTCCTGCAGAGCCCCTGACACAGCCATCACCTCACAGCAGCAGAAACCTCATCCACCAGGTTCCCACTGAAGTCACTGGGAGTTTACTCCCCAGCTGGGTTTCCTCTCTTGATTTAGAAGGAAGCAGAGACTCCTTGAAGTCATCTTTTTTGGTGCCTGCTGTTCTACACCAGTTTGCATTTCTTCTTAGGATGGGACCAGTTTTACTCACTCACCTCACTGGTGCCACTCAGATATCACAGGCTGGGATGTGAGCAGAGAATGGTCTTAAAACTCTTCCTTTCAGTGATAATGGGCTGTAGAAAAGAGTTTATTGTTTCTGAGATAATGCTATGTGATGACTAAATCTGTTGAGGAAATGGCCATCGAAGCATTACTGTAATAATGCAAGCACTCATTTATTTATCCTTTGATGAGGTTCCAAAGAGCCTAATCAAGTTAGAGACTCTTTATTGTTACTTTTCCTAGGCAGGATTTTGACAACTTATTTGATGTTTAAAGTAGAATGTTTTTAGCTGTTAGTTTGATCTTTATTTTATATTTTTTGACTCAGTAAAAAAATGAGACTGACTACAGCCACATGTTTGTGATCTGCAGCAAATGCTGAAAAAAATGTGGAGTTTTCTCACACCCTCCTCATGCTGAATAATCAAGATGTGAGATTGTATCTGTGGGTAAGACTGAGTGGGTTCAAGAGTTTAAGTTGAGACTCTGGTCTAATTTCACAGTCAAATTTCCCTATATATTCAGTATGAAGAAGCAGTATGCACCAGCAGGGGAGGATTACAACATGAGGTATTAAGTGTCTCAATTAGCAAATAGCAGGAATCCTCTCTGTCTTGTTCATCTTTCTTCCCAGTGCCATAGCACATTCTTCTGGGAATCAGAATTAGAGTCCTAGACTCTGGGAATCAGAAGAAACTGGTATTGCATACACAAAAGGGATTTGAGGTCAATTTCAAATGAGTGGAGGTGATTACCTGGCTTCTTCCCTTTCCAGAGGAAATCAGTTGAAGACAGACCAACATAAACCGCAAAAATTTGCTCATCACTCTGGCTGTTGAGAAAGATCAGTAATGCTTGAAAAAAATTCCTGAACAATTATGTCTCTGATAGCAAAGGTGCCTGTGATCAGTGTCCTCAGACATTGCCCCTGTAGGGCAGTCTCACTCTTTCATGTGTATTTTGTGCAAATTTGTGTAACTTGCAACTTTAGCCCCCTTCATATATAGGAAACAATAATTTTTCTATGACTTTATCAGTAAAGTCAATACAGTTTGGATCCAGTTTCCTGAATTCCTCCACTATGCCTTAAACTCATTCCAGGCAAGCAGCCTCTCATACCACCTCAGGTGCCAAAACTTTCTAACATATTTCAGTGCACTGATCAATAGGAGTTTTGTTGTTTTTTTTCCCTTCCTAGTCACACAAGCTGCACAAGGTGAAAAAAAATGCCACTGAATTAATATTTATTTTGCAACATAAAAGAGCCCAGCACTATCTACAAATGTTATAATTAATTGGGATTAATTTCATGTGCAAAGTTTGGCTCTGAAGGTGTTGATGGAGTAATACATCAAAGAGGCTTCACCTCTGTAAAAAATCAATGCTAAAGTAACCTTGATTACTGTCTCTGTTGATGTCACACATAACACTAATCAGTCATCGTTTGCACTGAACACTATCATGAACAAATATTATTTGTTCTCTTATTGGCATTTTTGAGACCCTGGGATAAAATTCACTGCAGCTCTCTAAGAGGAGGTTTTCACCTTAGGGAAATTGTACAGGTTGTTCATGAGCACATGGTTCAAGAGAAAAATTGAATGCATCTGAAAATCGAAAATAAAGAGACATACACTGCCATGGAATAAGGGGGCATTTGCCTTTCTCCTTTTCTTCTCATCTTTCCCTGCCTCTTCTCTCTTTTCTTCTTTAATCTTTTTCTCCTCTATTTCTCTATCTCACTCTCCTTTTCTTCACATTTTCTTCCCCTTTCTTGCCTTTTCTTCTCACTTTCTCACCCCCAACTCAGGACTAGAAAGTACATTTGACAGTGGCAGATTTCTGGAGGGAATATTTTGCAATACAAGCAGGAGATCTCTAGAGATACTGGGTCTGAAATACCTGACCTGTGAGGTATCTAAGCCTAATACAACCAAGCAAAATATCAAAGTGAAAGCACCCAGCTCACCTTTAATAAGGCTTGCTATCGATTTTTGTGATTGCTCCTTTTATTCTTCAGAGCAAGCAAACATCTGCCACCCAGCTCCTGCTCTGCTGTCCCCTCCTTTTTGATTATTCTTATTACTTTTCAGGCCCTCAGGAGTCCCTCCTCTCACCCTTAAAGTTCCTGTACCTGATTCAATCCCATTTATTTCGGTGTGGCAAGTTCATGCCGCCTCAAGCACACCCTGAAAACAATTTCTGTATTTATATTGGCTTCAGGGAATTTTGGATCAAGCTCTCAAGTATTAGCAAGGATGGGTTCACATCTTACCTGGGAACTCCATAAGGTGCCTCTTGACTAATATTGTATTGAAGTGGCAGCTCTCCCTCCCTAGCCCCTCTTGCCTCAGCAGGCAGCTGGAACTGACACAAGGGCTGAACAAACGTGGTGGCATGAGCCCTCTTTGGAGTTTTTCCCAGCCCACACTCCTTCTCCCTCCTTGTCCCCACAGAAGAGTGTTTTGGCTTCATCCATGATTTATCTTCCTCCTTGAAGAAAAAGAATTGGGTATGGATGGGGTCAGTGTAGAACCAGGTATCACCCCAGCATGGATACAGGTTTAAATCAAAAGAACATGCGAGGAATTGGATTCCAAACCAAATCTGTTCTTACATAAGGAAATCCTCTGTGAATCAAAGTTGCCACTAAGTTATTCCACCTCTACTCACATACCATCTCCATTCTCCCCACACATATTCACTGTGTGTATTCCCCCAGGGATAAAACCCAGTTTATGCATTTTTGTCATGAGAACAAATGACAGAGGAGAGAAGTTTGTGATAGCTTCTTATATTTTTCTAGTTTAGATAGAATAAATTAACTCAAAACAGAAAAATATCTTAAGATGCTTCTGTCACAGGAACAGTCAAGCATGACTTATGGATTTCAGCTGATGGAAAATATGTTAAAAAATTCATCACGATTTTTAGATACAGTCTGAATAGTAAGTGTTTATTTACCAGTTGGGAAACAGGGCTTTAGATCTCCTATACTGGGTCTGCTTATTATAGCAGATGGTACCCCTATAGTGCCACAGAGTTTTCAAAGCCACATTGAGAAAACCTCCTTATTTCAATCCACGCTACATCTGTCCATGAATAGGATGAATTAACCACAAACACACAAAGAATGAAAACAAATTTTAAACCAAAAATGAGTGGCTATGAAAAACGTACATATTGCAAATGTGCCAGATTCCTTTATTTAGGATAAAGAATAGCATTATAGCCCCTTATTTTGTCAAATAAATTTTCTTCTGGTGGGGAGAAAAGTGTTGATTTTCACATTTAATGTTGAGTTGTGCACTGTGGTCATTTCCCTCGCCTTTGTCAAAACACTAGACAGCAGTGGGGGAAAGAGGAGGGGATGGCAAAGGTAGGAAAAACAGAGCTCTTGTTGATGCTCCCAGGATCCAAGACGACTGGTCAGACATGGATGGATGCTTTGGGCTGGCAGCCTGGCCACAGCAGATGTTGCTCTGGACCCTGGCTCTCTTCCCAGGCCTGGGATGTCATCTGGTTTATCTAGTCAGGCCCCTTTTCTTTACCAGTCTTTGTAAGACTGGGCAGAGCTAGACAGGCTGTCTCTGCTTATCACACTGATAACCATGCAGTGCAGTAGATCTCAGAGACAAGTGATAAGCAAAGGAAAACACACACACACACTCTCAGAGGAGAAAAAAATGGCTGTGGAATTAGAAAAGAGAAGAGAGGGTTTAGTTCTTTTTTAGTTCAATGGTAAATGCCCACAGTGTGCTACTGAAGACATCATGTTTGTGAAGATGGGATGATGCATGAGGCTGAGAGACTTGGAAAAGATGCAGATTTTATTTTGGCCAACCCAGGAGAATTTTCTGTATTCTTTTAATTACGCATTTTTACAAAGATGTGAATGAACGGATGAATTCTCCAAATGAACAGCACTACCTAATATGTTATTTTAGCCCAATAGTTTATTTTTCTTTTGTCTGCCTTTTTTAGTCTTTCAATTTCATATCTGTATTTTTTGTCAAACTTCCCCCAATGCCATTCCTATTTGTTTAGATAGAAGTTTTCTTAGAATAAGATATATTTCTTAGAATAAAATACTGTTTTCTTAGAATAATATTTTCTGACAGGTAAGATTACTTTAGGAGAGGCCTGTGGAACTATCAGCATTATGACACCATCTCTGTTGTGTTGGTGTCTGACTGATCCCTTGATTGCTTTGGGATCAATCAAAATTGCTTTTCTTCCCTTCCATGGGCATGTAATGCAGTAGGACCTTGAAGGCAGCACCCAAAAAAAGGATCCATAATTAAACAAGTATGATTGTGGTGACATTAATTTTTTTTCTCAACTCTCCACAAATGTTTTCCCAATGACAAGATTTGAAAAGAAACAGTCTGTAATAAGAGGAAAAATAAAATAAAATAAAAAAGGTGTAGTTTTGATGACTCCTTTCATTAAAATTTCTTAGATGTTTTCTCATTTTCCAAGCATACTAAACACTGAAGAAGTTACCTTGTGCTCTGACTTACTGCCATAAAAACGGTAACATTTAACCAGTAAACAAGGTAATAGACCCAGCCTTGCAGAGGCTTCTTGGAGAACAAAACTGCATTCAAACACCAACAGGCACCAAACATTAAACTTTCAACCTACTCCTTGGTGGAAAAAATAATAAATCCTTTTCATCTTGCAGACAAGTGAACATTCCTTTTTGTCTGTGGCCAGGCAGTCTATCTTTGGTGTTTATAAACCCTCTGAATTCTTTTATATTTACTGTACATAACTTTGCATTAAACCCCATTTATTTTCACTGTACTGAATATACAAATTTACAATGTAACAGTGAATCATGAATGAAGATCCACATCACCCTAAAAGCATCATTCTCTGTATCTATTTATAATCAATCACCAGAACCACAAACACATAGATCCCATCCATTTCCTAAGACATTGTGTCATTTGCACAATAATTCCAATGGCTTTCACAAATACAAATGTTTGACAAACATAAGAATTGGTGTTGGTATCCACACACACAAGGGACATGACAGTAATTTCCAGATGCCCAGCTGGAATTACCATCCCTGCTTTGACTGTCATGCCAAACACTTCTCTAATCCCGTGATAATAACAATAATAATAATGATGATGATGATGATGATGGTGGTGGTGATGATGATGGTGACGATGATGATGATGATGAATAAATACCCTTGGAGTCAGCAGTCATAAATGAATTGGAAAATAATTAAATGGAAAATAAATGAAAGCAGGTCTTCAGCTGGGTTACTCAGTTTCAAAAGGGAAAACTTTGACAAATTACACCAACAAGAAAGTGAAGTCAATGGAAGCAATGAGTTCAGGCGCTTGCAGCGTGACAGGTTCCTCCAAACTCTGTAAGTCAGCAGTGAAAAGTTATCTGAATCTTGCACATCAAGCAAGTGAGAACAAAACTTTCAGAAAAGGTTTCCAAAGGCATTTGGATGTATAGCCACCTCAAAAAGGACATTAAGAGTAAGCATAAAGCCTATGAGAAATTGAGGGGAAAAAGGATTGATCAGCAAGTAAAGGTACACCTTGGAGGTCACAAAGTGTAGAAATAATGTAAGAATTGCCAACAGCCACGCTGAGGTAGGCCTTTCAAAGTACATTAAAACAAATAACAAAAAAAGCTCTTAAGTCACATAAATAAAAAAGAGAGCAGCAGAATAGGAATAGTATCATATGTGGCAGGGTTGGGTAGAAAAGGTAGTACATGTCTGGTTTTAACTAGCCTCATTTTCCAATAAGGATTCTTGAATAGAAAGGAGATGTGATAAAAGTGTAGAAGTGAAAACAGCTATATGCAAGAGAAAGAAAACCAATATTTTACCTAAATAAAAAAAACAAATAAATTTAAAATGTAATTAATTAATAAATTACACCCTTTCTGAAATGCAAATTAACCACTGACAGGGTAAGTATTTTAATTGTAAGCTGATATTACTATTAGCAGTTGGTCTGTGTTTTATCATGTTTAAATTATCTGCTCCTCAGTGACAAAGCTTTGAAGGCATGAGGAGACATCTCTTATTTTGACAATTTCTCATCTGAAACTGTTCATGTTTATCCTGGGAATGAGGACAGGTGAGATTTTTACCTCTCCTGGCACAAAGGGTCTTGAACAGGCAGCATTGCTGAGACAGAGCAGATGTGTTTCATTTCTGACCAACTTAGAGCAGATAGGGTTTGACACTTCCTTTTGCTCATCCAGGTCCAATCAACAAGTGCTGAGTTCAGTTTTCATATCACCTCAGTGGGTTTAAGTACCTAGACTATGCCTGGAAATTATTTTATAAAAGGTGGGGATTTTTGAATCTCCTCGTTCTTGTGCTCCTCACTTTTTGTCAAGTGAGAAGTTCTGGCAATGTGTTGCTTAACTACTCACCATGGGAAATGAGGAAAGAGCCTGAAGGCTGCATATTAAATGCAGCCCTTCATTTTCGGCTATTCCTGTGTACTGAACAACTGGAGCTCAGGTTTCTTAGTGTTAACATGTGTTGAGGGTATTTGGTGCCAGTTTGAGGTACTAATTCATTCTCATTTCATTCATTCATTCTCATGATCTGCATAGTGAATTAAGTACAGCACATGGCCAGCAAACAAACAGCAGTCCACTAATATTTAGATAAATAAGATATTTTTGCAATAATCATATTCCAGGACTTTGCACTCAAGTAGCCTAGATTTAATATTGTTTAGACACACTCTGTCTCTGACCCAGAAAGTCTGGTTTTCTTTTGGCACTGTGGTACAGCACAACAGAAAAAAAAAAATAAAAAAATCAATTCACCCAGGAGATTAGAGACTTGGATTAAGTCATATGGAGAAAAATAAAATCATGTCTTAAATCAGACCTCTACTTTCTGGCACAAATGTTGTAGTAGAAACAACACAAGGCATCACTGCTGTCCTAACCCTGCCAGCTTTTTTCTGGGTCTGACATGCAGACCAGAGTATCCCAGGAATCTTAACAGGGACACTACTTTGTTTCTGATTCACATTTGATATGCACACTGAAAAATATAAGTAAATAAAATGCTTGAGCACATTGAACTCACATAACTTTTCAAGACACAACTGTTTGAAGACTGTGGAAGCTTCTGAATTAATTTTGGGGAGGTGTTTTGTGGATGCATCTGAGTGAAAAGACAGTATAGTAACTTCATTTGGCAGTATAATTTTATGTGGGACAAGAAGATCAACTTCTGTTTGGATAGTTAAAAAAAAAAAAAAAAGAAAGGAAATTTGATCTTCTATTATTGCATAAGACATAAATGATAAAACAAAAATGCTTCAAATACTTGTTCATAGGAGTAGAAGAATCAAATGCTTTTAATAATAAATTTCTTGTTTGAAAATCTTTTTGTTTTGTTTTGCTTTATGATAAAGATTTCTACCAGCAGGACATTAAAATATATTATGAAAGATTTATACATTCATTAATTCCATGGCAAAGGTCACTCATATCACTGGGTAAAGACAATGAGAAATCTTTTTCTAGTGAAACAAGGGTTCTTAATGAGACCACCTACTCCTTTCTTCCCTGCTGAAACCAGTTAGATGTATCAATTATTTGTTTTAGTAGGAAGAGCTGTGTAATAGTCAAAGAAGGGATGTAAGCCAAGTGTTGTTATATACTGAATTACTCCAAGAGGATCATATTTCAAATACTAATCTGTAAGGGAAAGAGCAGGCTTGCTCTGGGTAGGGATTAGGCAGCTCAGTTCTATGGATTTCACCAGTGCCTCACCAATTTTCATGTTTCTGGAGATTCAGGGATGATATGAAAAATGGTGTGTATCAAAACCAAATTATTTTGGTAAGATTTTCCAACATGTTTTGATGTCTAACTTGGTTTGAGTTTATTTGTACTCTAGTGCTTCGGAAGAACCTGGAGGTTTCTCTCCAGAGAGAGAGGCCACAAAAATAATCAGAGGGCTGGAATTCCTCTGCTGTGAAGACAGGCTGAAAGGGTTGGGATTGTCCAGCCTGGAGAAGACAAGGCAGAGCTTGCTGAGGCTAAAAGAGGCTTGGAAAATGGTCTTTTCACCAGAACCTCTTGTGACAGGAATGGTAATGGGTTTAATCTGACAGAGAGTACTTTCAGATTAGATATTAGAAAGGAATTATTGACTGTAAGGGTGGTGAGGCACTGGAACTCTTGTCCAACAAAGCTGTGGATGCCCAATCCCTAGGAGTGGTCAAGGCCAGGTTGGATGGGACTTTGAGCAACCTGGTGTGGTGGAAAATGTCCCTGCCAGTAGCAGGGGAGTTAAACTAAAAATCCTTAAATGCTCCCTTCAACCCAAACTATTCTGTGATTCCATTAGTCACCAGAAATATGACTTTTTGAATCAGGAAAGTTTAAAAAACTAATTTAATAAGTTTGTTTCATGCTTTTTTATCTTTTTTTTTTTTTTTTTTTTTCCTGTCCGCTCACACAAACATTTCCTCCTGAAATGGGACTAACAGGGTTATGCAGAGAAGTCTGTGTGAGAAAGATGGCAATCTTTACAAGCTGTTCAGCTGCTGGATCATTTCACTGCACTGACTACCTGGTGGAAAAACATCTTGAATTTACGTTGAGTATGTCAAATAATTTGACCAAAAGATCCGTGAAGTTAAGTATTGGTTTGGGGACAGATCATCACGATTTTTGAACCTTCAAATGGTGAGAAAAGAAAGAAAAAGCCCTTCAGCAGATCTTACATTTATGTGTAAAACTTGATTATACCAAAGTGGGATTGTGAGTGGGATAATGAGGCATGATGAACTGGGAACGTCTTTGTAGCATTGTTTTCAATTCACAAATGGAATGAATATAGAGCCCCTTGGCTGAGAGGAGGACTGACCAATTTCTTAGCCAGTGTCCATCTGACAAGATGAGAAACGCCTAAGGAAACCATCCAAATTGTGCAAACAGAGAGGTGGCTGAGAGATGGGTCTCCTCTAGCGCGCACAGCAAGCACGCAGGGATTACCTGCGGCGACATCTGAAGAGGCAACAGCGCTCACATCTCAGGCTCCAGGCAGAAGAGACTTCCACCCCGCTGGAGCACCATGGTCTGACACGTGCCCCTTGACCTTCTTTAAAACCACAGAGACGTGACATTTCAACTCGAACAAGCGGGAGGCCCACAGCAAATAACACCATGACAACTGCCTGCCCCAGCCGCCTCCCCGGGTGCGAGATCCTCACCGCGCCACTCGCATCTCCGATTAGCAAAACAAAAAGTGTTTCAGATGCTCCAGCACAGCTTTGAAACCACTTTCTTTGTGGAGCTCCCCATGAACTGCCTGCTGATAGGTGTTATTTAAAATGCTGGTTACATCGAGATAGAAAGGCTATAGTTGCTGTTGAAGTCACAAATGGGGGGAAAAAAGGGAATGTGAAAATTCAGCTGAGCTGTTATCGCCTAGGACCCGTGTGGTTCTCTTGTGTGAATGTGCTTTTTGTTTGTCTTTGCATTATTGCCTGTGAACAACAGAGATTTCTTTCTTTCTTTTCAAGTTCTTTTCCATCAGCAGGGTGCTATTCACTCACTCAGAGCAGTGAAGAGTCTGAACCTGGAATTTTGCACAAGAACTTAACTTTCATGCTTAGGGGAATAGCCCCAGTGAAAGCAGTATTTAATACTTGATCATGAGTTCTACTGAAAGACATTTTCTTCATAATGATAGTTCATTCCCTGAACATTTCACTCTTCAAAATAATGTTAGATAGAGTTTTAAAATTACCATTCAAATAAACTAAAATAAAGATTTTACATTGCTGCTTTTGAAACCACAAGCATTTAGACTAATATTGTGATAGGCAAAAAAACCCAAACCAAACACACTATGTGTAGGCATCCTTTTGAGCCTGGCCCTTTAACAGATTTTGTTTGTCCTCTTAACTCTCAGTAGATAGAGTGTATGGCTTTCATTGTGAAATTAAATTCACAATGTTTCATGCAACATGATTATTCCTTTGCCACCAACTAATTATCTAAAAAACAAAACAGAACAATAAAATATATGAATTATTGCAGAACAGCCATGGCAGCTGCTTGCACTTTTGCAAGTTTCATTTTATTTAACTCATTTTCATCTCTCAGCACTTTTTAAGTTATTGAGGGATTTTTTTTTTTTCCTTAGTTTTTGCCTTGGTTTAGAGTATTTTTTTATGTTTTAACATAAATAAATGTGTGTATGTAAATATGTGATCATACATGCATCATACACAATTCATGTGAGGTGCAGGAGCTGAACATACAGTAGTGACTTGGAGCGACCATTTTTTAAAGAGAACGATAGTGTAAAAATATATTACAATAAGACTACTAAAATTTACTATTCTGGAAGAGTAACTTATATTGTAGGAAGAAAATTATAGATAACACAGGCAAATATTGATACACCATGGTTATTTAATTCCTGCCTAATTACTAAAAAGATTTATAGGACCATGGAATTGTAGCTATAAACCTTATGGTTTCCTTGGCAAAAGTTCAGCTGATTAGTTTAAGAGAGAAATGACTTAGAGACAAGATTCCTGACTTTGGTGGGATTAGATAGAAATTCTGGTCTCCAGTGAATTATCCATTCAGGTCAACAGCTAGAAGAATATTGATGGTCACCATCAAGGGGATTACCTCCTCACTTAAAGATATTGTTATGTTCAAATATTTTATTAAATGCAGCCTTCAAAATAGGACAGACATGGGAAAATGTATTTGTATGCAAACAGTGCTTTCTGCTTTAAGTTACTAATCATGGTAATTTTTGTTGTAATTGTATGTTTCCCCATGTGGAAAAATGTGACTGTGGTGCATTGAATACACAGCACGACCAATTTTGTGTCACCTTAACAACAGGCTAACCATTTATTAAATGTAGTAAGGCTAGTCCAAAGAAAGATAACAAGCCAGCTGTCTCAGTGGCTTCCAAATTGCTTGCTATCACCCAAAATAAATTTTATTCTGCTCTCGGACACTCTAATGACCAAGCTTCCGGTTCTGTACTGTCGATTTACATCAATAATGCAAGAGCAAAATTAATATTGTGTCAGTGTGATGTATCATCTGAGAAAAATAGAAGCAGACGGAACCTATTTTGTAGAGGACCTAAGAATGACAAAAACCTGCAATGTTCTGAACTGCATCATAGCTAATGGCAGGTGAGAGTCAAAGTCTTTTAACAGCTGCCAGGAGGTAACAAGGACACCGTTGTCTTCTCATCTCAGCAGAACTGGCTGAAGGCAGATTCCAGATGCATTTTGCCATTTGAACTTTAACATTGTACTAGCAAAAAACGACCCAACCTGCACCTTCAGAGAAGAAGGAAGCATTTACAAACATAGAACCCCTTGTCGTGCTTTACCAGCAGCTACAACATTGTTTCTTTCAAGGCACTCCAAAAATAGCTCACTCCATTCTTCTGACCCCACACTCTAGAGTAATCTGCAGTACAGTTACTTTTCCAAACATCTGTTATTTTTCTGCTTCTTTCTTTTACTTCTTTTCTTTATACAAAGCCACACTTGGTGGATTTCAGCTGCTATCCAGCAATTTGGCAAAAGGATGTGAGAATCCAGCTTCTTACAGGCTTTCAGCATGTGTGGGATCGAGGTAGCACAGCAGTTCCCTCCTTTTTCTGAGACTGCTGCTGCAGCAGCTCCAACAACAAAAATGCACAGTCGGAGGTTCCTTTATTTTCATCTTTTTAGTGTTCTTGGCACCAGATTCTGGAATGGGTAAATTAAAATGGTGTCTGCCTAATCCCTCTGAGAGATTTGTTTGCAACTAAGACTTCAGCATTTTTCTTGAAATTACTTCAAAAAATGTCACTTTTTTTGTAGCTGGATTCTCATTTTGATGTAATCAGCTTTCATACATATATGGAATTTGTTCTTTAAGCTGTAAGGTACAAGTAAAGCAGCAAGGAAGTTTGCCTGATAACATTTGAGACACACACCATATTTTACAGGATCACACAGCAAGAACTACATTTCATATTGCTCTTCATTTAATAAGACCATCTAAGAGACCAGAGGTAACATTGTATGTCATCTTTAAGGATTTCCTTCCTTCCTTCCTTCCTTCCTTCCTTCCTTCCTTCCTTCCTTCCTTCCTTCCTTCCTTCCTTCCTTCCTTCCTTCCTTCCTTCCTTCCTTCCTTCCTTCCTTCCTTCCTTCCTTCCTTCCTTCCTTCCTTCCTTCCTTCCTTCCTTCCGCCACTTCCTTCCGCCACTTCCTTCCGCCACTTCCTTCCGCCACTTCCTTCCGCCACTTCCTTCCGCCACTTCCTTCCTTCCTTCCTTCCTTCCTTCCTTCCTTCCTTCCTTCCTTCCTTCCTTCCTTCCTTCCTTCCTTCCTTCCTTCCTTCCTTCCTTCCTTCCTTCCTTCCTTCCTTCCTTCCTTCCTTCCTTCCTTCCTTCCTTCCTTCCTTCCTTCCTTCCTTCCTTCCTTCCTTCCTTCCGCCACTTCCTTCCTTCCGCCACTTCCTTCCGCCACTTCCTTCCGCCACTTCCTTCCTTCCTTCCTTCCTTCCTTCCTTCCTTCCTTCCTTCCTTCCTTCCTTCCTTCCTTCCTTCCTTCCTTCCTTCCTTCCTTCCTTCCTTCCTTCCTTCCTTCCTTCCGCCACTTCCTTCCTTCCTTCCTTCCTTCCTTCCTTCCTTCCTTCCTTCCTTCCTTCCTTCCTTCCTTCCTTCCTTCCTTCCTTCCTTCCTTCCTTCCTTCCTTCCTTCCTTCCTTCCTTCCTTCCTTCCTTCCTTCCTTCCTTCCTTCCTTCCTTCCTTCCTTCCTTCCTTCCTTCCTTCCTTCCGCCACTTCCTTCCGCCACTTCCTTCCTTCCTTCCGCCACTTCCTTCCGCCACTTCCTTCCGCCACTTCCTTCCGCCACTTCCTTCCTTCCGCACTTCCTTCCTTCCTTCCTTCCTTCCTTCCGCCACTTCCTTCCTTCCGCCACTTCCTTCCGCCACTTCCTTCCTTCCTTCCGCCACTTCCTTCCGCCACTTCCTTCCTTCCTTCCTTCCTTCCTTCCTTCCTTCCTTCCTTCCTTCCTTCCTTCCTTCCTTCCTTCCTTCCTTCCTTCCTTCCTTCCTTCCTTCCTTCCTTCCTTCCTTCCTTCCTTCCTTCCTTCCTTCCTTCCGCCACTTCCTTCCTTCCGCCACTTCCTTCCTTCCGCCACTTCCTTCCTTCCGCCACTTCCTTCCTTCCTTCCTTCCTTCCTTCCGCCACTTCCTTCCTTCCGCCACTTCCTTCCTTCCGCCACTTCCTTCCTTCCGCCACTTCCTTCCGCCACTTCCTTCCGCCACTTCCTTCCGCCACTTCCTTCCTTCCTTCCTTCCTTCCTTCCTTCCTTCCTTCCTTCCTTCCTTCCTTCCTTCCTTCCTTCCTTCCTTCCTTCCTTCCTTCCTTCCTTCCTTCCGCCACTTCCTTCCGCCACTTCCTTCCGCCACTTCCTTCCGCCACTTCCTTCCGCCACTTCCTTCCGCCACTTCCTTCCGCCACTTCCTTCCTTCCTTCCGCCACTTCCTTCCGCCACTTCCTTCCTTCCGCCACTTCCTTCCTTCCGCCACTTCCTTCCGCCACTTCCTTCCTTCCTTCCTTCCTTCCTTCCTTCCTTCCTTCCTTCCTTCCTTCCTTCCTTCCTTCCTTCCTTCCTTCCTTCCTTCCTTCCTTCCTTCCTTCCTTCCTTCCTTCCTTCCTTCCTTCCTTCCTTCCTTCCTTCCTTCCTTCCTTCCTTCCTTCCTTCCTTCCTTCCTTCCTTCCTTCCGCCACTTCCTTCCTTCCGCCACTTCCTTCCTTCCGCCACATCCTTCCTTCCGCCACATCCTTCCTTCCGCCACTTCCTTCCTTCCTTCCTTCCTTCCGCCACTTCCTTCCTTCCTTCCGCCACTTACTTCCTTCCTTCCTTCCTTCCTTCCTTCCTTCCTTCCTTCCTTCCTTCCTTCCTTCCTTCCTTCCTTCCTTCCTTCCTTCCTTCCTTCCTTCCTTCCTTCCTTCCTTCCTTCCTTCCTTCCTTCCTTCCTTCCGCCACTTCCTTCCTTCCTTCCTTCCTTCCTTCCTTCCTTCCTTCCTTCCTTCCTTCCTTCCTTCCTTCCTTCCTTCCTTCCTTCCGCCACTTCCTTCCTTCCTTCCGCCACTTCCTTCCGCCACTTCCTTCCGCCACTTCCTTCCTTCCGCCACTTCCTTCCTTCCTTCCTTCCTTCCTTCCTTCCTTCCTTCCTTCCTTCCTTCCTTCCTTCCTTCCTTCCTTCCTTCCTTCCTTCCTTCCTTCCTTCCTTCCTTCCTTCCTTCCTTCCTTCCTTCCTTCCTTCCGCCACTTCCTTCCGCCACTTCCTTCCGCCACTTCCTTCCTTCCGCCACTTCCTTCCGCCACTTCCTTCCGCCACTTCCTTCCGCCACTTCCTTCCGCCACTTACTTCCTTCCTTCCTTCCTTCCTTCCTTCCTTCCTTCCTTCCTTCCTTCCTTCCTTCCTTCCTTCCTTCCTTCCTTCCTTCCTTCCTTCCTTCCTTCCTTCCTTCCTTCCTTCCTTCCTTCCTTCCTTCCTTCCTTCCTTCCTTCCTTCCTTCCGCCACTTCCTTCCGCCACTTCCTTCCGCCACTTCCTTCCGCCACTTCCTTCCGCCACTTCCTTCCTTCCTTCCGCCACTTCCTTCCGCCACTTCCTTCCTTCCGCCACTTCCTTCCTTCCTTCCTTCCTTCCTTCCTTCCTTCCTTCCTTCCTTCCTTCCTTCCTTCCTTCCTTCCTTCCTTCCTTCCTTCCTTCCTTCCTTCCTTCCTTCCTTCCTTCCTTCCTTCCTTCCTTCCTTCCTTCCTTCCTTCCTTCCTTCCTTCCTTCCTTCCTTCCTTCCTTCCTTCCGCCACTTCCTTCCGCCACTTCCTTCCTTCCGCCACATCCTTCCTTCCGCCACTTCCTTCCTTCCTTCCTTCCTTCCGCCACTTCCTTCCTTCCTTCCGCCACTTCCTTCCTTCCTTCCTTCCTTCCTTCCTTCCTTCCTTCCTTCCTTCCTTCCTTCCTTCCTTCCTTCCTTCCTTCCTTCCTTCCTTCCTTCCTTCCTTCCTTCCTTCCTTCCTTCCTTCCTTCCTTCCTTCCTTCCTTCCTTCCTTCCTTCCGCCACTTCCTTCCGCCACTTCCTTCCGCCACTTCCTTCCGCCACTTCCTTCCTTCCGCCACTTCCTTCCGCCACTTCCTTCCGCCACTTCCTTCCGCCACTTCCTTCCGCCACTTCCTTCCTTCCTTCCTTCCTTCCTTCCTTCCTTCCTTCCTTCCTTCCTTCCTTCCTTCCTTCCTTCCTTCCTTCCTTCCTTCCTTCCTTCCTTCCTTCCTTCCTTCCTTCCTTCCTTCCGCCACTTCCTTCCGCCACTTCCTTCCGCCACTTCCTTCCGCCACTTCCTTCCGCCACTTCCTTCCGCCACTTCCTTCCGCCACTTCCTTCCTTCCTTCCGCCACTTCCTTCCGCCACTTCCTTCCTTCCGCCACTTCCTTCCTTCCTTCCTTCCTTCCTTCCTTCCTTCCTTCCTTCCTTCCTTCCTTCCTTCCTTCCTTCCTTCCTTCCTTCCTTCCTTCCTTCCTTCCTTCCTTCCTTCCTTCCTTCCTTCCTTCCTTCCTTCCTTCCTTCCTTCCTTCCTTCCTTCCTTCCTTCCTTCCTTCCTTCCTTCCTTCCTTCCTTCCTTCCTTCCGCCACTTCCTTCCGCCACTTCCTTCCTTCCGCCACATCCTTCCTTCCGCCACTTCCTTCCTTCCTTCCTTCCTTCCGCCACTTCCTTCCTTCCTTCCGCCACTTCCTTCCTTCCTTCCTTCCTTCCTTCCTTCCTTCCTTCCTTCCTTCCTTCCTTCCTTCCTTCCTTCCTTCCTTCCTTCCTTCCTTCCTTCCTTCCTTCCTTCCTTCCTTCCTTCCTTCCTTCCTTCCTTCCTTCCTTCCTTCCTTCCTTCCTTCCTTCCTTCCTTCCTTCCTTCCTTCCTTCCGCCACTTCCTTCCGCCACTTCCTTCCTTCCTTCCTTCCTTCCTTCCGCCACTTCCTTCCTTCCTTCCGCCACTTCCTTCCGCCACTTCCTTCCGCCACTTCCTTCCTTCCGCCACTTCCTTCCTTCCGCCACTTCCTTCCTTCCTTCCTTCCTTCCTTCCTTCCTTCCTTCCTTCCTTCCTTCCTTCCTTCCTTCCTTCCTTCCTTCCTTCCTTCCTTCCTTCCTTCCTTCCTTCCTTCCTTCCTTCCTTCCTTCCTTCCTTCCGCCACTTCCTTCCTTCCGCCACTTCCTTCCTTCCGCCACTTCCTTCCTTCCTTCCGCCACTTCCTTCCGCCACTTCCTTCCGCCACTTCCTTCCGCCACTTCCTTCCGCCACTTCCTTCCTTCCGCCACTTCCTTCCGCCACTTCCTTCCTTCCGCCACTTCCTTCCTTCCTTCCTTCCGCCACTTCCTTCCTTCCTTCCTTCCGCCACTTCCTTCCTTCCTTCCTTCCTTCCTTCCTTCCTTCCTTCCTTCCTTCCTTCCTTCCTTCCTTCCTTCCTTCCTTCCTTCCTTCCTTCCTTCCTTCCTTCCTTCCTTCCTTCCTTCCTTCCTTCCTTCCTTCCTTCCTTCCTTCCTTCCTTCCTTCCTTCCTTCCGCCACTTCCTTCCTTCCGCCACTTCCTTCCTTCCTTCCGCCACTTCCTTCCGCCACTTCCTTCCGCCACTTCCGCCACTTCCTTCCGCCACTTCCTTCCTTCCTTCCTTCCTTCCTTCCTTCCTTCCTTCCTTCCTTCCTTCCTTCCTTCCTTCCTTCCTTCCTTCCTTCCTTCCTTCCTTCCTTCCTTCCTTCCTTCCTTCCTTCCTTCCTTCCTTCCTTCCGCCACTTCCTTCCTTCCTTCCTTCCTTCCTTCCTTCCTTCCTTCCTTCCTTCCTTCCTTCCTTCCTTCCTTCCTTCCTTCCTTCCTTCCTTCCTTCCTTCCTTCCTTCCTTCCTTCCTTCCGACACTTCCTTCCTTCCGACACTTCCTTCCTTCCGACACTTCCTTCCTTCCGACACTTCCTTCCTTCCGACACTTCCTTCCTTCCTTCCTTCCTTCCTTCCTTCCTTCCTTCCTTCCTTCCTTCCTTCCTTCCTTCCTTCCTTCCTTCCTTCCTTCCTTCCTTCCTTCCTTCCTTCCTTCCTTCCGCCACTTCCTTCCGCCACTTCCTTCCGCCACTTCCTTCCGCCACTTCCTTCCGCCACTTCCTTCCTTCCTTCCTTCCTTCCTTCCTTCCTTCCTTCCTTCCTTCCTTCCTTCCTTCCTTCCTTCCTTCCTTCCTTCCTTCCTTCCTTCCTTCCTTCCTTCCTTCCTTCCTTCCGCCACTTCCTTCCTTCCGCCACTTCCTTCCGCCACTTCCTTCCGCCACTTCCTTCCGCCACTTCCTTCCGCCACTTCCTTCCGCCACTTCCTTCCTTCCTTCCTTCCTTCCTTCCTTCCTTCCTTCCTTCCTTCCTTCCTTCCTTCCTTCCTTCCTTCCTTCCTTCCTTCCTTCCTTCCTTCCTTCCTTCCTTCCTTCCTTCCTTCCTTCCTTCCTTCCTTCCTTCCTTCCTTCCTTCCTTCCTTCCTTCCTTCCTTCCGCCACTTCCTTCCGCCACTTCCTTCCGCCACTTCCTTCCGCCACTTCCGCCACTTCCGCCACTTCCGCCACTTCCTTCCGCCACTTCCTTCCGCCACTTCCTTCCGCCACTTCCTTCCTTCCGCCACTTCCTTCCTTCCGCCACTTCCTTCCTTCCTTCCGCCACTTCCTTCCGCCACTTCCTTCCGCCACTTCCTTCCTTCCGCCACTTCCTTCCTTCCTTCCGCCACTTCCTTCCTTCCGCAGTTCCTTCCGCAGTTCCTTCCGCACTTCCGCACTTCCTTTCTCCCTCTCCCCCTCCTGTACTTACTTCCGCACTTCCACACTTCCTTGCTCTTTCTCTCTCTCTGTCCTTGAAGAGAACTTCTCTGTCCTTCTCCATTCAAAAAGCACACTGTCAGATGGATGGCTGGTTCTGGAGAATTGAGCTTTCTGTATATAAAAACAATATACAATAAAAATTAGTCCTTGTTACCAGAACTGCAGTGCTTCCATGAAACACCATTTATAAATCTAAAAGGTGTCCCATTCTCTGCAGAAATTGGATCATTGAAACCTCTGCATCAATTATGACTTTGGCAGCTCCTTTTTAAAGGGTGCAGATATTCTGCCATTAAACCATATTCAAAGCTAATCACAATGCTTAAATAATTAGTTCAGAGAGTACCAGAGCTAATAAATACCTGCTTCCAGCTTTTCTTCTTTCTCTCTGTGTTGCTTTCACCACATGAATTCTCTGATGTTTAATAAAGTATGAGCATCTGAAGGTTTCACTAAGGGGAGTATGACAACAGTGTCTTTCAAGTTGTATGTTTTCCCAGAATAAACAGCATTGTAGCAGCACATGACAGAATGTCTTTGAAACCTTTATTTTTCTGTTGAATTTGGATGAAGTCAACCAGTTGAGTGGAAGGATATTGTTGATGGACAGAAAAAGAGTGTGAGAGAGAATATATTTGATAAACACACATACACAAACATGATTATTCAGCATAGAATATATAAAGAATATAAAATGCATTATATTCCAAATGTGATCAAACCAACTGCAGATATAGCTGATGTCTATGGCTGAATCTCTTTATTTAATTTTTTTTAAAAAGTCATTTAATAGAAGACATTGATTTTAGTAGGGGAGGTGTGTTGCTCTCTGTGTCCCTTTTTGTTTTCACTGAATAAAAGAGGGCCAAGGACATTGAAAAGAAACATTCTCATTCAGAGGTTGATTGGCCACTGTGTTTCTTTTCAGTGTCCTTGACCCATCCCATCCAAAGTCAAACAGTACTTCTGCTTTGTATTAAAAAAGCACCTTTGTTTTCTAAGATATTATGCCTATGCTGTTTCAGCCAATCTTATTCTCAAATTTACCTAAGGGAAATGAAGTGGGAAGAAATCACTTTTATTTTTTTTATTTTTTTTTTTGTGTAAGCTTGCTTTCTACACACAGCAAAGGGCAACTCATGAATCAGTAAAAGAAATGTATTGCAGACTCAACAATGTAATAAATACCCCCTAAATTCAAATGAAATAAAACAAGAAAAGATGGCATCTTACTCAGTCATTTCAGTGTCCTTTGTGAGTTCCAAGGCTCCCCCAGTTCTTTAACAGTGATTTTATTGTTATTCCATTTCTTCCTACACAGACTGTTATGCTACATTTCTTTCCTTGTGCTCTCTCCTGAGCACCTTCTTTGAGTATGTGAAATGATGTGAGGAGGATCTATTTCTCCCATTTGTTTTGTTTGCTTTTGGGTTTTTTTCCCATCTTTTCCTTCCTTCCACAATTGCAAAATATTCACTTTCTGCTGAAGATCTGCTGTACTATGCAGGATATGAAGAATGATGAGTTTAAAAAGGTTACTGTGAACATGGTACATAAAATCATAGACAAATCATGAAAATAATACATACAATCCTAGACAAACCATGGGATAGAACAGAGGATTATGTGATAATTGGTCTAGATCAAGTTCTTGTTTATTACAGGCTATTAAACATGACTGAGTTGCCTTTATGTTAATTACAGTACTGTGCATCTGTCAGACACACATCTGTCCAGAGGTGTCTGGAGACTGAGAAACAATGACAACTCACTGGAGTTTTTCAATTTAAACATCCTCATCTTTTGTTAAGCAAGTAAAACAAAGTAAGTAAAAGAGACACCTTGTCTAGTCTATAATTGTAATTTATTTCCCTTCCTTTCTCATTCATTTTCATGCTTCAGTTTTGGTCAATATCTGGAAAAAAAAAAAAAAAAAGAAAAGAAAAAAAGAAAAAAAAAGTCTGTAAACTTTTCCCTCTTGTTGCATCCAGTTATGGCATGCAAACTGGTATCAGCTAGTTTCATAAACAGGAAAAGTGAATGTCTTCCCAGGAGTCTGAGAACCATACAATTATTTCACTCTCAAGCTCTGCCTCTGTAAGCAGCCTGTAAAATATCACAGGAAACAGAAGTGAGGCATTCAAGAAGCTCACAATTCTAGGAAGTCAGAACTGAAGTCTGAACAGTTTCATATTCGTACTGCCATAACCTGTGAAGTAAATATTGAATTTAGTTATGAGTAATAGGGCTAAGATAACCTCAACAGAATGTGAGCTGAGTCACCTAACCAGCCTTAAATGGCTCAAAGAATTTTGTGGAAATTTGATTACACCAGAACATTGTATTCTGGGGTTTTCTTCCTAAAAAAATAAAAAACTTGATCATCTGCTGTGGATGAACAACTTCAGTGATTAGAGATCCCACTGAAACGTCAGAGTCACTTGAATAGTTTTTTTTCTCTTCCATTTGATCAGATTAAATGTTGACTCTCCCCTCTCAGCTCAAACCTCAGATTTGATCCAATCTTTACAGCGTTAAATATTTTATTAATGGTACAATCTACCAGCAGCACAATAAGAAAATGTTTCCAGGCTGGTAAGCTGGGCCTTGCTGGTGAGGCTGGTCAAGTTAAAAAACACTGTTAGGGTTGTACTGGTATAGAGGTCAGCCTCTGTCCCAGGATGGAGAAAAGGTACCAAACCCATCAAAGCAAAGTCCATTTTCAATTGTCTCAGGCAGCCTCTGAAGTAAAATGGGGTTTGAATCATTGCTGTAGACCACTCATGATATAATGTTTGTGTGCCAAATATCCAAGTGCATCTTCCTGTGAGAGCTAGAAACTGTGGGAAGCCCTTCTCTGACAGGATGGGTAAAAATACTAACCAGTTCAAAATTAAGACTCTTCATTTCTCAGGTAACACATTATCTATCACCTGTTAAAAACTATTAGTGAGTAATTCTCAAAGAACTGGTGTGAGTGTGTGTAGGCAAGTATACTTGTGGGTGTGCACACTGCACTACTGAGCTTTGTCCTGACCCCACAGGTGACCGTCCAGACCTTGAAGCATGAAGACTGGTGACCTTTCCAACATTTTTTTAGCTTCTGTAATGGCAAAACTGTTATTACTGGCAATAAAATTACTCAGACCTTTTCTAAAGTCCTGATATTGCAGTTGCCTCCAGTGACCTTGTCTGACAGTGAATTATTCAGGTTGACTATCAGATACATTTAAAAAATAAATAAATAAAATAAAAGGCAAACAAAACAAAACAACATTTCCTTTTATTGGTTTAAAATTTACTGCCTTTTAATTTCAGAGAGAGAAGAGCAGGGAGCCACTCTTGCTCTCCCTCACTGGCATCAAAAATGGATAAATGAATCAATGTAAAACCTCATGAAAATGAAGCAGTTTAACTATTGTTATATATTGGTACACTCTTATTCTGAAACCTTTTCACTTTCTTTTCTGTATATTTTTTCTCTTTTAACTTCAGGCAAAGCCTTAACGGATTACAAGTACCACCACATCTTGGCTGTGGAACAGAGGTTTAGTGAGGACAGTTGTCTGTCAATAAGATTTAGAGGTTTCATCCCAGTCTGGAAAACCTCTGATCTGCAGAAGGGCTATGCACACTGACAGGACCTGAGGCACCTCTGGGATTTCTGACCCTGCTGACAGTTCAGGACCACATTTTGGGCACTGGCAGTCCCTGCCCCACTCTGCCTGTAGGATGTTGGTCTCTGTCCCTCCAGAGTCCTGTCCAGCCTAGCCATGGGCTCTACCAAGCCATGCTCACCTGCAGAAGGATGTCCCAGCATTGCCTCAACCTGACCTCCTCTCCAAAGAAAGCCTCTCCAAGCACAGCAGCTGCTCTCAGGGGATTCCCCTTTGCTGTATTCCCACCCCAGGATGCCCTCAGCTCAGGTGTTGCACATCATCCGGCTGAATTTCTGTTTGCAACTAAAACCAGAAAAATTGCTTTGTTGAAACCTCAAGCTTCATCACAAACCTAAATATGATGGGAAACATCATAAATAATTCCATATAAAGACTGAAACTTCAGAGGGCTCTTCTTCCTCTCTCCCCTCTCCTCCTTTTTTTGTTTTTTTTTTTGCACAACTGAGCTTGTACTATCACAATGGGGAAGGAAGTTTCATGGAACTGCATTTCCTTGCTAAATCCTCGCACTGCTGTGTTAGATGTGACCTTAATCTCCTTATTCTTTGTGTTAGGGGATCATCCTCTTCATGTGGTTTTTTTCATTAGAATAAATTATTTCATAGTTCACACTTTCACTGTTGTTTTAGGCATTTCATCTCTATGAAAGTAAGAGCAGAAACTGCAGTGTAGGAGATTTCCCTAAGCTACTCCAGAGATATCTCTGCAAGCATTGACTGCCAGTGCAGTGTGTGTGTCCCTCAACTCTAATCCATTCCAAATTACTGGACTAATTGAGCATCCTTGGCCCAGTGTCTGCTCTGGTATTCTAGCTCATTGATAAGTCACAAGAAAATTTGCGAGGTATTTTCTCACAGCTACACTTTTCTTCATGTATGTGTGTTGTACATAATTTGAAGTGTAAAATGTGACAGGGGCACTGGGAGAGGAGAACCTGCTATGTAACTTCAGGCTGAGAGACCTCACAGGGTGGTGAGATCCTTCTTTTAACCAAGGAGAAAACCTAGAAAACAGCTGAGAAATTATGATACACTGACTTTCTGAGTAACACCAAAGAGATGCCACAGTAGGTTTTAAAACAGGAACACCTTTACTAAAAACAATTTCTGAACTGGTATGATCTGGGCAAAGAATATCTTCCCTGGCAGAAGATCATGTCTTCTCACTCATATTATCTGTTATGTATGTCTAAGTTGACTTGTATTTCTTTAATTTAGGAAGTCTAAAAGTCCATTGAAGCAAAAGTCCTTTGGTATTGATTGCCATTATTCCTTCAATAGTCATGGACCTGTAACTTTCACAGAAATTTTAAAGCAAGGCTCCATTTGGCATGGATCTTGTCCTGGGCATATTATTAACTATTATTGCTTTAATAGTTCATTCCTGAACTATTGGAAGCCCACAGGCAAAAATCCAAATAGTACAAAAAATATGTAACCCAGATCTTAAAACTTCCATAGCTGAATTTTCTTCCATGAAGCAAACTTCATAACAAACCAAGGAAGCAGATGGGAACAAGGTAAAGAGTATCAGATTACACACCTGTTAATCAGTCTGATTAAATGTCTGCTCATGCATCTTCCAGAACCACCTCATGCAATAAGAGTTCAAAGCATGTCATTTTTACTGAGCATATTTTCTGGTTTATTTATAGTAATAGGTGGGATTAAAACTGTCCAGCCGTTAGGACCACTATTCCTGGTTTTGCTAACACAAATATACCTGCTGAGCTCAAAACCACTTAGCAGAGAAACTACCCTTACAACAAGAAGAGTAGTGGAGGAAAAAGTTTCATGCTGTTTTAAGTACTTAGAGAAAATCAAGATCAAGTTATAAAAATAAGTTAAAATGAGAAAAATTTCCAGACATTTCTATTAAAATTTGTATTGTTAGATTCCAACCAGTGCACAACAACACTGGCAGATAATTGAAACTGTAAATGACATTTTCTCTCTTTCTCTTCCTCTCTTTCATTTTCCTTTCCTTTTTAAAAGCAGTTTAGATCATAGGGCATTGTTTGCTGCCCAATAGAAAAGTCTTCTTTACTCCAGAGGGAGCTGGAAAGTTGATAGATGCCCCTGTACTTTGGTTCATCCATCTGTAGAATAACACAAGACCTTCCTCTTGGGAGTGCTGATGTCTGAAAAATACTTTAGGTTTCCCAGGTGAAAAGTGCAACTCATGTGCAGAGTATTATTATAATCTTTTTTTCTCCCAACACAAGCATTTCATAAACTTGCATTGTTGTCAGAATAGTTCTGAAATATTTTACCCTCAGGTTCATCTTTCTACCTATAGAGTAAAGCTCTCAGTAGTTTATTCTCAGTATGTCTGTCTATGCACACAGCATCTTTTCAAAGTGCTGCTGACATAGAAATTCACAGGATATCTATAATGTTCTTATTAAAGAGACAAATTAGTTATTTTACTTAAACAAACAACAGGAGTATTACCCGCCGGAATGCCCAGGCATTCTCCATAAATAATACTGAGTGCTGATGAGGTGTGTTTCAATGCTTTTTATTTTACATTTTACCTTGGTGGGTAACTCAGCCTTTGTTGAACTGATTTAACTGTTCAAGTTCCAGAATCCTCAGGAATGCTCTAACACCACAACATTTATGAGAGCAGAATTTTCTTCGTCAGGGAACCTTAAATTCTGATCCAAACTTTTGCCTACCAGATTTTTATATTCTGGTGATGATCTTGAAACTATAAGTGCTTTAACAGACAAAGATATGTGTCCTAAACAAAAGCAACGGGAGATTAGTTTTGGTAATCATCTGCTTTGGATCATGTCAAGGGACATCAAAGTAATAAAATCTTTGTGAAAGCCTCAAAAGGGAGGACACACCTTCTTCAGTGGCACTGTAATAACACAGTTTTTCCACAGAGTAGCTTAACACCTTATTGCTTAACTGATGATTATGCTTTCAGGAATTCACCTATCTCTTTAATTTTTTTCTATAATGTCTCTGTAGTCTCATTAGGAGAAGACTCTGCCTACTCTTGCCCAAAGACCATCAGCATCAAAAGGTACAGATGTTTCAGATGTTCTAGAAACCTTCCTCTTAGCCTTTATATGCACATATGTATTCAGGAAAATTTAAATTCATCAACCCAGAGAATCACTGAATCATTTGTGATGTAATCTTAAGATCATCAAGTCCAACCCAGCACTGCCAAGGCTACCACTAAACCATGTCCCCAACTAAATTTACACAGCTTTTAAATATTTTCAGTGATGATGATTCCACCACTTCCCCAGGCTCCAATGCTTGACAATCCTTTCTGCAAAGACATTTTTTCCTAATCTTCAGTCTAAACCTCCCCTGGCACAACTTGAAGCTGTTTTCTCTCTTTGCTGATTAAAACTGGCTTGGTGAGTTCTGCCAGCTCTCCCTGTACCTCTGGGTGGATCCCATCTGGCCCCAGAGATTTGTTTGTGCCTGAGTGCTGTAGCTGGTTGCTAAGCAATTCCCCAGCTCCAGTATACCCAACTACTCCAGTTCCAGTTTTCCAAACGATTACCTCTCTTCTCCACCATCACAACACATGGCTCACCTATCGATGCAACTACATGGTATGTTATTCATTACAGAGTTGCTCTCCAAAAGTAGGTCTCCTAAATTTAGCAATTTCATCAGTGAAAAATTACACTGAAAGAAAGATTTGTTTGTGTACTTGGCTGATTGGTGGGGGTTTTTTTTTGTCTCTCCTTACCTCATGTTTCTTGCTTATAATGCCACAAATGGTCCAGTAAGTTGTTAACTGTAGTACGCTTTTTCATTTTTTCTCAGGAGTGGAAAGCACAATTTACAAACTGTAAATTCCTTTTACATAGAAGACTGTGGTGACTGTGAAATATTGTCCATATGGCCCAACAGAACCCATAAATATTGTCTGTTAGTAACAAAAACCACAGAATATTTCTCTCTGAGTTAATAGCTTCTGAAATAAAGCACTCTTTTGCATCCATTAGATATATATACAGATACAGATCAAAGCACAAAATGAAGAAAATTAAAAGAGAGATATTACTTAATCTCAGCACAGATCATGTTAAGATTCCAATTCTCTGCAGCAATATACTTCACAAGCCGGATAAAATCAACATTCAACCAATTAAAAACACACCAGGTCTATTAAAATGAGTCATCAGACCAGATCTGAATCAGATCCTTCTATGCTTGTAAAATAAGAATGTGAGTAAATAATATTTGTTGCACCTGTTTATAGCTTGCAGGATGTTAATTTTGTTTTAAGACAGAGATAATCCTCCCCCTCCCCAAAGTAAATTTAAAGAGACTCAATGTCAAAGTCAGATATAGGAAAATACTTAGCCCTTTTATATCTCTCTTATCAGAAAGATGCATTTCCCCAAAGTTTAGTGTCTAAACGCAGCATACAGGTCTAGGCATCTAAATATATTTTTGAGATACTTTGGGGAGGGATTCAACTAGCTACCTAGGCATTTAAAGTGACATTTTGGTGTAATTTCAGTTGCTGAATGCAGGAAACAAAGTTAGAAAGAGAACACTTCAGCCTAGACACCTGAGACACCGTATCTGTTGAAGTCTTTACGAGAAAAAAATTTCAGGTAATTAGGGTTACCCTGGGAATTCTCTCATCACCATCTCTACCTTTCCTGAACTGGGTACTCAGATATTTGTTTCTTATTTATGGAAATTTGTCACTGAAACTGATAATTCTTCAGGACATCCTCATGTGAAGTATACTCAGACTTTTTCCAGCTGGAATGGTGGTTCAGTCTATATTATGGTGTATGACTATATGTTATGTGATGTGTATTTAACAACTAAAAAAGGTGTTTGAGAGGTGAACTGGGGTTAATGAAATGTGTTTCAAATGACAGGTACTTCACCACAGGGCCTTGCAGCAGGCCTGAACTATGCAGAAGGAGATGTAATCCACCTCCCCTCTGTGGAGTGAAGCTGGGTGGGAAGGACCTGCAGATCCTTTGAACCTCTGGTTCCAAGTGTAAAGAGAAGTCTGCCAAAAGAAGAGATGGGTGTAGACCTTCCTGGCACCTAAATTTGTCCTTGTTTTTGACAGTGACTACTCAGTTAAGCGAACAGTTGTTGTGAGTACACCAGGAAAAGGAGCTCCCTTTCAAAGCTAAGCTCCTTGTCTGGAAATTCAGCTTTCATTTGTACCCTTAAGCCATGCATACAAAACTCATACGTAAGTAGGAGAAACTATTTCCAAGGTAAGTTTGGGCTTCTGAGATGTTCCTTAGGTTAAGAAACCCAGGTCTCCCACCTCCTGGTGTTATACCATCTGTATGATCGCAAAGGCAAAGAAATGCAAGTATGTGAAAGACAGCTTCTGAATATGAATAGCTTCATATTCACTGACTTCAGCAAGTTTTAGTATAGGCTTCAGATACCAGCAATTTATATCATGCTTTTTGCATAGGAAAGCTGCTCCCTTTTATTTTTTATTTTTTTTCTCCCCAGCAAAGAAAGAAGTTTTCTGATGTTTGACAACTCAGATAAGTGTTTCATCAAAATCTCTGTTGAAGAGCAAGAAGCATTTTTAGAAAAAAAAAAAAAAAAGAGGAAAAAAAGGATAAAGCATTTTTTTTTTATTTAGATGAAAAATGAAAGAAAATATTGAATTTTTTTAATAGACTTTATTATTTTCTTTCATCAAAAATCTCAAAGGACTGCTTCCTTTGTCTTCTGGCACCAAGATTTAAACACTAAGAACTCATGATTAAGGTCTTATTGGTAACTGCACTATAAAATGTCTGAAAGTCTAGTTAAGTTAGTATCAAAGCTCAAATCCTCAATATTCAGGCTGAACAAATAAAAAGGTAGTTCTCGTTTTCCTTTTTTCTCTTCCTAAGTACAAAACTATTTTCTGCTTAACAGCAATTTCCTGTAAAATATACTTTTTATTAAAAATAATAGCTGTGATCAATAATTTTAATGCAATCATATTTAATACTCATTTTAAGTAATATTGGAAATGGAAAAGAATATCTGAAGATATTTAATTTAGAAAAAAATACTTTCTCCCAAGAACATTTTAAATTTTGTTTCACTTTTCCTAAAATATTTCTTGAATTGTTGCTTTCAAATTAGATCAGTAAAACTGTTGAGATAGACAAATTTGTGGTATTTTGTTTACTTTTTCAACTGAAATGTAGAAAGTGGCCCCTATGAATTAATTGGAGAGTAACAGAGCAATGAGAAAATGGACAAACCAAGCAGTTATCATTGAGGGTATAAAAAAACCTATCAATTCCCTGCATTGTTCCAGTGATATGACAATAATCTAGTGATCTTGAAACTAAATCCATACCAACATGCAAGAAAAACAAAACACAGAGCAAAACAAAACAAAGGGAGGTGGGGATGGTTGAGGAAGAAGTCATTTTTGAAGAAAATAAGGGTGTGTGGTGAGGATAACAAAACCTCAAAAAACTAATATTGAAAGTTTCAGAATTTTTAGTATTTTTTTTTTTTTTAAATCAGACTGAACTCTGTCTCTATTTTCCACATGAAAGAAGGAAGAGCGAGAGAAAGATGATGAGGTCCAGAGCTATGAATATGAGTGACTGAGTGATTTTAAAAGGGAAGAGGCTGAGCTGCTGTTGAATGTCTGTGAGAAGTACCAGTGGCAATTAACCTCCTGAAAACTGCTGCTGTGTGATACCTTCCACACTCTCTAAACTAAATAAGTTTATAACTGTCTCTGACATTCTAACAGTCAGAGCCTGTGTCAGAAAAATGAATAAATTATGTGCTCCTTCATAAAGTTGCAAAAGAAGAGCTGAAGTTGCCATGAAATATGAACTACCCCATCTTCTGTATGGATGGGTCCTCCTCATCTGGAAATATTTTATTGTGTCATCATGACCTATGTTGTGGATGAATGGAAGTCTTCATTCTTTAGAGCTTTATCAATTCAAGATTAAACCTTTTCAAAATATTGCATATTTGAAACACTGAGATGTCAATAGACTCTAAATATCTGTCCCATGAGACCTATTAGTTCCTTTCCTCTCCTTCATCTAAACCAGTCTGATGTCATATGCACAAAACAGTGATGGGATCATTTTTGAAGTTAATAAAATCACACAAAAACCATACAGATTTCTGGTTTGTGTTTTCTTGCTGTCTCGTGCCACCTAAATGAGATAACAGATTATCCAACATGCTATTACTGTGACACTATCAAACACTGATGATTTTTCCTTACTGCATCTAGCAGTGCTTCAGCAATACTGCTGCAGTCTCTCTCTCAGGATAACGAGCTGTTAAAAAAAAAAAAAAAAGGAAAAAGGAAGAAAGAAAGAGAGAAAAAATAAAGACAGAAAGAAATAATCATTGTAGAACACCCTGAGGGAACAGAGAGAAGTAGAAAAGCCAAAGAAAGAAGTAGCTAAGCCTGCCTTGACTGCATGAAATTTGTTGTAACGCCTCCTAGGGAAAGAAAATAATCACTTTTTGGGGTGATGGAATTTAAATAACTTAAAATTGTGCATACACAATTGGTTCTTTTGCTGCTGTTAGGAAAAAGAAAATTACTCAGTCATAGCAACCTATTTTTCAGCAGGAAGGGGAAAAATAGAATAAGTGGAAAATATCAGCACAAGTTTTGGAGCTGAGACACATTTCAATTACTAAAGTGAAATACAGTTCTTGAAGCATTTTTTGTTGATTTTCTCATCAACATCTCTCCTACCTCCTCTTCAAGGCAAACGTAAAGCCTGGATATGTGTGCAAATGTCTGCCCTCAGAGAGGGCTGTAACTCCCAGCCAGACTGAACACAAACCACTGTGGGGGTAACAGGGTAAGAAAAGCTTACACCACAGCAATTAGTCAATAACCCCAAGCAGAGTAGAGGCAAGGAAAGCTAGCCTTAAGAAGTGAGCTTTGAAAGAGTGGGCTAGAGGGAAGAGGAAAGTCCCAGCACACAGGTGGGAAGGGTCTGTCTGACACTCCTGGGGAAGCAGGGTGGTTTTCTGAACAAGGAGCTGAGCTGCTTTCTGCCAAAAATCTTTGAGTGATCCTTTCAATCCAGTCCTCCAAATAATTAGTTTGCTGTCCATAAAGCCGGATATTTCCACAACTTCTCAGCCATTTTGATGAAATTACTTGTGACAAAGCACAAGTCAGAAGCTTTTAATATTTTTCTGCTGAAAATGAGAATACAGAGAAACCCGGGTAAGCTCTCTTTGTAGAGAGCTCTGCCTAAGAAAACACAGAGATCAATATACATAAACTTGCTTGTGACAAATCACCTCACCTTTCACAGAGCTTTGTTTTTTCCATAGGCCTCACAGGCACACTAAAAATGCCTGCCTGCATCACACCTATATCCAAAATATCTCTCCCAAATAACACTGATAAAGAGAAATATTACATCTGCCTAAGTTTAGGATTTTACCTGTCTGCTTTATTTGGGAAGCTTGTGAGCATTTGTGGTCAGGATGAGGAGTTTCAATGCCTCAGGGGCCTGCCTTCCCCGTTGACCATCTGGGAATCAAAGGCTGCTCATCTTTGAGTAGCTCCACCAGGTGTTAGAGGTACAATAGTGTTTGTTGTACCTTAGGCTGTCCCCTGGGTGTTGTGCAGAGTACTGACTGCACTGCCAGCACCTTAGCTTTCATTTTAGCATTACCTTCTTCTCATAGCTGACCTTGCACACTCACCCTGGGCAAAGCAGTGAGATTTAGAACCTTCCAAACTGGCGGTGAGCATGTGCAGCAGTGAGCTGGGCAGGGTTTATCCTTCACAAAATCATAGAATGCTTTAGGTTTGGATCAAAGATTCAGATTGAGATCTTCTTGATCCAACCCCCCTGCCATGGGTGGGGACACCTTCCACTGCACCAGGCTGCTCAGCCCCCATCCAACCAGTCCTTGGACACTGCCAGGGATGGGGAAGTTTTCTTTCAGAGACAAACTCAAATATATTACAAATTCATCTGCAGAAGCAGCATTGCTACAGTCTAGCAGTGCTGTGACAAAGGTTTTGGTGCAGCTTAAAGTTGGTATTGTACAAAGGCAGCTGAAACGGCTCAGTGGCTGGAGCTCACCATCCCTGGGCTTTTTTTGCAGCTGTAGTTCAGAGATGCCCTGAAGCCTTTTAGAAATGCTGGCCATCTGTTTTCAAGAAAGCCGGAACACTATTTTAAAAAGTTAAATACGTATTAAGCAAGGCTGTACCTTTCTTTCAGAGTGGGAAGGCCATATTGTTAGACTGCAGCTGGTGAGATCGCACATTTGAGTTATGCTTTTAAGCTGCTGCAAAGTTACTCGTGTCAGGGGCACCACAGGGATCAATGTTGGAACCACAGCTTTTTCAGTACCTTAAATGACTCAGAGCATATTATTTAAACTAAAAATTTCTGGTGTGCAGATGATAGTAAATTGGGAGGAAAGGTCATCCGTGAGAAACAATACAGTCAGGTAGGGAAGGATTTAGATCATTTAAGTACTTGAGCTAATAGATAGCAAATTCAATGCAGATAAATGCAGAATAATGGGTCTCGGAGAATGTAATAAAAGGACATAATATCTGCTTAATGGGAAGGTACTACAGCATATTGACCTGGAGAGAGATATGAGAGTTATTTTAATAATAAAAAAACCCTTATATTAAAGCTTTCAACTCAATTATTGTTAAGGAAATACAGTGTATTTCGTTAAGACCTCACCCAAAGTACTGCATTCAGCACTAATCACTCTACAGTTCAGAAAGCATATTTAGAATTGGTCTTAAAGGGGTGATTTGTAGAGCAATCTAATGAAAGCACATTTCAGAGATATAAGTTTTGAGGACATTACTGTGAAGATTGACTGTATCTTCACCAGAGTCAGAGACTTTAGAGGTGACTGTCTAAGACGACCAGTACAAGCCTAATGAATACTTGGCAGTAAGAGGTGAACTGTTGAGGAACTCATTACTTTAACCCCTCAATCTTCACAATTCTATTAAGTTCAGAGCTGCTGTCACGGAGGAGCAAATTCTCATCTAGATTTACACCACTGCAGTTTGGGTGAAATCGCTGGAGCTACCATTCTTACAGAACCATGGAGAAGAACAGGATCTGTCTTTCAATTTCTAATAAGAGACTAATGGAGCCTCTTCTCCAGCACAGGTCTCTCTCTGTACGCTCCCTGGTCTCATTCGGCTATATAGGTTACAGGCTTGTTAGATAAGGGAACATCAAGGTCTAGAAAGTCTAACAGGGCACAAGAATTGCCTGAAAAAAGGCACGTGACAGTTTGCTAAGTAAAGAAAGAATTAAAGTACACCACATGCGATCAAGAGGTTTTCCTCTCTCCTTTCTGCTGCAATATGACTGAAAACAGCTGGCGGGGGGAGGTGGGCTCTGATAAATGGTTATTTTTTGTCATAGCAAAGTCATCACATTGAGTCTGCCAGAGACCTGCTAGAAGGCATGTCTTGTGAAGCCAGATTTGAAGCTGTCAGTATGTGACTCTCTCATCTTTGCAATTATTTTTTTTTTTTCATATTTTGCAAGTTATTATTTTCTCTAAAGCTAATGGGCAGTTAAAGTGACAAATCAGTTCCTTCCTGCCTATAAATTGGTGGTTTACAGATGTTGGAAATGTAATCTGGTATTTTGTTCAGGCTCCAGACACAAAATCTTCTTTGGCAGGAGGCCGTCATTTAATCACAAAGTACACAGATCTGTTCCAAATGCATGGTCCTGGATAAGCATGCATCGTTTGGTACTCTGTAAGCAGAGAACAAGGGTGCTTGTGTATATTTTCCCTCATTCTGGTAATACAGATGACACAAAATTTATGCTTCTAAAATGATAATATTCAGAAGACAGTTCATATTTACCATATCCTACATTACCAGTTCTGACGCACTTTTCTCCTCTTTCAAATGGCTTTTAAATGAATCGGGTTATTCTAATCAGAGAAAGTTTCTCAACGAGACAGATAGAAGTTGCATCTGAATTTTGTTTTTCATTACCATCCCCAGATAAAAATGTAGGCTTTTCTAAGAATTACTTGCGTCATTTCCTTCATGAATAAACAACTTGTTGGAAGGGATGGAACATTAATATTGTGAATGTTTTTGAGATGATCCAGAAAGACACATAATCTTCTTCCAAGATAATTCTGCCATAGCCTCCTTGAAGGCTTGTAAAGATAAGTCACCTGCTACAAGATTAATTCAACTAACCGAAATAGGACTTCAGAACTGCAAATTTTATACTTTCTGCATCTAAAAAGAGGCAGGTTGGTTTGTTTGTGTGCCTTTTTTCTACAAACCTCTGGAAAAACTATTTTGCAATGCACATAAGTCAAAAAATATTCCAGGTCTATCTTGCGGAGTTTTTTTATTATGTTTTACAGAGATATTATATTTTTTTATAATTTATCATGTGATATTTCACTAACAGGTTATCATCTTCATTCAATTACATCACAGAGGTTTCACTTCACAATTGATCCAGTAACATAACAGTAGAAAAAGCCAAAGGATTCAGTGAAGAAGTAAATTGTGTTAATTTGTATATTTGTATACACAACTTTATGCAAATAATTGTCTGAGGGAATAAAGTAGGAATCAAATCCAATCTTAAGTGGTGCCAGGTTGAAAAAAATGCCTAAAGAAGGCTTGATGTAATACAAGCTTGGGAATCACTAGGTATTTATCATAAACTATTGGTTATGTGTTCAGAACTTGTAAAAATCTTTGATTTTGTTCCTTATGACTAAAAGATCCATGATATTATCTCATGATCTATTTACTTTCATTTCAATATACAATTTTATTTCTATGTTCTCTGTCCACTTGCTATCAATAGAGGTAATCTTTGTCTTTCCATTGCTATAATTTTGAACTTCCATTTGCAACTGTCTTTCACTTCTTTTGAAATGCTGTTAATAGATTGTTTTCTGGTTCTTTTCAAGTTCTCTGTTTTATGATTTTCTTTATGATACTGATGTGACATTGTTTACATGTAAAGCAATGATTATGAATAATTAAATAAAAATGAATGTCACAAAATAATTGGAGAAAAAAATAGGATGCAAAAGTAGTATAAATCACTTTCACATAGAGAAAATTCATGATTGACTTCCAGCAAGATTTCAGATTTTTTCATCTTTCCTTTCCTTTCCTTTCCTTTCCTTTCCTTTCCTTTCCTTTCCTTTCCTTTCCTTTCCTTTCCTTTCCTTTCCTTTCCTTTCCTTTCCTTTCCTTTCCTTTCCTTTCCTTTCCTTTCCTTTCCCTTCCCTTCCCTTCCCTTCCCTTCCCTTCCCTTCCCTTCCCTTCCCTTCCCTTCCCTTCCCTTCCCTTCCCTTCCCTTCCCTTCCCTTCCCTTCCCTTCCCTTTCCTTTCCTTTCCTTTCCTTTCCTTTCCTTTCCTTTCCTTTCCTTTCCTTTCCTTTCCTTTCCTTTCCTTTCCTTTCCTTTCCTTTCCTTTCCTTTCCTTTCCTTTCCTTTCCTTTCCTTTCCTTTCCTTTCCTTTCCTTTCCTTTCCTTTCCTTTCCTTTCCTTTCCTTTCCTTTCCTTTCTCCTTTCCCCACCTTCCCGCACCTTCCCTTCCCTGAACTTCCCTTCCTGTGCCTTCCCTTCCCCATCTGCTTCTTATTACATAAAGAAGAAAACAGATCCGTTCTTACACAACAAAAATACTTTCACCTCACAGATTTCAATGATCTGGACGTCTCCTTTCATAATTATCTGTAAGGTAAAGAATGCTTTCCTTCTCTTAACCTCTGTTTATTCTTTGGCTTCGTTCAGGAACCTGTTCTCCAAGGATGCAAATTCAGAACACATTTTGGAGACAATATTTGAATTTACAACTTTTCTTCAACCTGCAATTCTGCTCTCAACACTGGCAGTGGTGGCTCCTATGAGAAAGTAAATTTTGGAATGTGAGAGTGGTGCTGCAGCCTTACTTCACACATCTCACATTACCTTATTTTCTTGTGGCCTGTGAGCTCCCACCATGCAATAGTCTTGCTGATTAAAGTCTTGTTGGGGGCTTGCCACCCTACTTGTCAGACTTCTGGCATCCTTTTCATTTGGAGATGAATCAGGAAGATGAAGTTGGGTAACAGGATTTCAAAATGAACCCACGAGGGGGAATGGATCTAATCAGAATCCATCCAGTGAAAATTCTTGTTAAACTACAAAGAGCCCAGAAAGAAAAAACACAGCCTCCGTTTGTTAAATGAAAGTTAACATGTTCACTTTGCTTCTACCCACTGTTCTCATCACCCTGGAAAAGACAGCCTGGGGAAGCTGCAGAATCTCATGAGTGAAGGCATTTAGGAACATGTCTGATGAACAACTATCTGGAATGGGAAAGTTTAGAGGAGGGATATAGAAGTAGATGAACTTTTGAGACCCTGTAAGACCTATCATCGTCCATGCTGCTGTGTTCCAAGCACTTAAAGGTATTGGAGGAGTAGCCAGCTCTCATCTCATCTCTGTGAGTTCATTCACCCCTGACAAAAACCTGTACACCAGGATTTTTCCTACAGCCATGGCAGTATTGCAGCTGTTTCTTCAGCAGTCTCCTCAATTCTGAAAAAAATTACTTCACGTTTCAGCTATTAAGGCCATGTAGGTTTCTAACAAATGACGAGGTCAACTGAGAGTGAAAAGCAAGTGCAGCAATTGCAAAATTAAAAATGTGTTTTATTTTAAGCATGTCAGGAATGCAAACACAAGCTGAGGAATGCAAAGTAGTTTAATTAAAGCTCAGTTAAAAACTAGCATAATTATTATATTAAAAAAGAAAAAAAAGTAATTTGACTGAAAGATTCAAGATTCTTCTCTTGTTTTCTCCAATGGTAGAGAAATCACAAGTTTCAGTTAATTCTTTTTTTGGAAGATAATATTTCTCACGGCTTTTTTGTTAATGCTGATACTACCTTTGCTTTCAAGACACTGTCTTGCTCAAGGAAATCTCAGAAACCACATAAGTTCAGTCTTACCAAAACTCAATCAACAGTCACACATATTAATTCTGACAAATTCAAGCATTTCTAGCCAGTATTCTTAACTCTCTTGTTTTTGGTGAACTGTGATCACCATAAGCATTCAAATTTCTATTTAAAAGTTGTTCTCTTTTAGTAACATATTATTTATATCTTGGAAATAACACTTTAAGTTTGTCTGTGCTGAATATTTTTTTTTCCATTGTGGGCAGAGTTGGGGGGACTCCGGGAAAGTGTTTGACACATTGACAGAGACTAAGCAGTGTCGATTAATGTATCTTTTTTAATCTTAATCAAATCTTTCCATATATATGTTTAAACATCATTTAAATCATGTTTCATCTAATCATTCAGCTAGCTGTATCTTTGGAAATCTAATTAATTCAAAAATATTTTGGTTTGTCCAATATCTTCTTTTTTTTTAATTTTTTTTTGGTGATTATGAGACTTAAACCAAGATGACCATCAGTGGGAGATCTGTGGATTTCACAAACACTTCCTCCAAGGTATCTCTTGTCTGGTTGTTTCCCTAGCACTTTTTTTAGAGAAAAACAACTCCTCTCTGCCAGATGGCTTTTAAACAACTTAGCTAGCATCTTTTAATCCTTTGGCTTGAAATAAGCTGTCTGCCTTTATTGCTTCCCTGCCTGAAGATCTTCAGGGCTCCTTTTCCATTTACTTTTCCCTCTTCACTCTCCAAAAATCTTGGAGAAAATATAAGATTCCCCCCAAAAAAGATTTTTTTTTTGTTGTTTATGAAAACAGAATAACTCTTATCTATCTAATCTATCTAATCTATCTAATCTATCTAATCTATCTATCTATCTATCTATCTATCTATCCCATCCACAACTGAATTCTTCTGAAAGATCTTAACTCTTCCTAAATGCCTTCTTTTTCTTGCTTTGATTTGGTTACAGTAAAAGTAGCAGAATCCTAGCAAAATATTTTATACCAGCAACATTTTCCTTATTCACTGAATCATCTCCCAGAATTCATCTCAAGAATGCCTAGGCTAAAAAGCCTACTTTATCCAACTCATTAAAAGTTTCTTAAAAAGCATCTTCTTGGGAACTTAAGACCTTCAAAATTCAAAGCTGCCACTACTGTCTCTCATGTCTTATGGTTTGCAATCGTGAAACTCAGCAGTGCGTGTTCAGGAATTGAAACAAAACATTATTGCTATTAAAATTCTCCTCAGCCCCTGGAGGTGATACATGATGATCTGTGTGGTTCCTGGGTGCTGGAGTCAAAGAAATAGAGGTCCCTGTGGGAGCAGCCAGATGATTTTCTGAAATAAACAGTGCTAATTTGCCCTGGAGAAGACCATGATCCAAACAATGTGGAATACTGAAAGACTACTAAAAAGCTTAGCTGTGCACTTCTATTTCTTGGCAATAACTGTTAGTTTTCTAATAAAGCAATTTCTTTGACAGACAAATCATGATGTTCTGTTCCAGTACTGTGACATTCTTTCTCTTTGTCAAATCTGTTTTGTTTGTGTGTATGTTTAATTGCTCTTCCCTTCTACATTTCTTTAATACCTGCTCTGTTACTGGACTCTAGTCTTTACAGAGCTTGCACAAAGTATTTACAGAAATGGCTGAAAAGCAAATTTAAGGAAAAAGTAGGCAGCAGCAAGTGCTTTTATTAACATTGTACTGTGAAGTGTAAAATGAATGACAGTATTAGTACATCTTCCCTCTGGGCAGTGTTCCAAACTCCTCCTTTGATGATAGAGACATGACAAAACTTTGGCTTTGTTGTTTCTTAGCTAGTTATTCAAGAAACAGCATCTAGCTGTTTGGGGTTCGGCTGTTTTGGGTTTTTTTCAGAAGTCTGGGTATTCTGTTGCACCTTTGGCTTCATACCAGATGTCTGAACCTAAGACAGCATTATTAGCTTCATTAGAAGACTTTCACCAACTCATCAGCAAGGAAACTTCAAGAATACGTATTCATTTTCAGAAAACAAAACAAGAAGCCAAACAACCAAAAAGAAAACCCAAAAAACCCACAAGAACCCTCTATACTCTGTAAGCAAGCAACTCAGTGATTTTGAAGTTTGAAAGTAAAAGACCAGTTGTCTGTCCATGTACTACAGTGTAAAACATGGAGGGTTTCAGAGGCCTGCACTCACTTTTTATTGCTATTTCACTATTCAAAGCAGAAGATATTCATTAAGTGCAAAGGCACCATTAGTGAAATGATATGTCCCTAATCATCTCTTGAGCATGGTCTTAGTACCTCTGTTTCTAATTGAACAAAAAAGTTAATCTGAGATGTTCAGATGAACTCTTGTGGGATGCTTCCTTTTTTTTTTTTTTTTTTTTAACTGAATAGTGATATAAATAATTTAATAGAGGGAATTTTTCATATTTTTATATTCCAAAGATTCCTTCTAGATGAACAAATCTAAAGCCAAAACAGAAACAATAACAAGAGGTTAGATTTAACTTTGCGTGTACTTTTGTCCTCCTTGACTTCACCTACTTTAGCAAAAATATTAATGGTGCTATAGAGCTTTCCCATCTACTTCTTGAGGGGGAAGAGGGATTATTTGATTCCTTTTTTATCACAATTTATGTCAGTATAAAAGTTATAGAGATTGCCAGAAACTAAAGGAACATGATGTAGAATCACAGAAAAAGTGTAAAATCAATACAGCCAGGTGTCTGAATGCTGCACTTGGCAGCCCCTCTCTAATCCATAGTCAGTGCTATATTTTATGTATATAACTGAGATTCTGTTCCTAGATAATCCTCAGACCCAAAAAGCCTGCACCAGTGCAGTGACCACAGAGACAGAAGGGGTTCAGACTTTGATGTGTAAGGAAGGATTTTGAAATAAGTGTCCAGGCAATACCTGCAGCCCCTGAAAAGGAGAGAAGTACTTCCAGGCTGCCTGAAATGTCTGGAAGTGTCTTTGTCTCCTAATGTTAGAAGAAGTCAAGGTAAGTTTTGCTTGTAACTTACATTTCTCCTGTTCAGTGATGTATTCCAGGCTCAACAATGACCAATTTTTTCCTGGGAGATGTACTTTTTTCATAAGAGACTGTCAGAAGAAAATGCAGAGCCTTTTTTTGCTTCCTCTTTCTGCTTTCTTTCAGGTAGAAACCAGACATAGCTAAAGTCATTCTTGTGCATTCTTCCCCTCTCAAAATAGCAACTGATTTAAATTCTGTCCAGATATCAAAATTCACACCATCAAAACTGTGAATTGTAGTAATTCATTTGTCTAGCCATCAGCCCAACATCTTGTCACAAGAGAAGGTCATTTGACTGTCAAGACAAAAAACGAAGCACTAAGGACTAAAATACTTAAAGCATTTAATGCACTTCTTAGTATAAACAAAGTTGCTAAGAAGAAGAGTTTGTGATGTGTATTCTCTGCTCCTACTTTCATGAGAAACCTTTTGTAATCATATTCCATCCCTGCCTGGCTTTAAAGAAGGTCAGATCTTTCCTGTGTTTGATTGGAATTTAAATAAGATGTAAATTTCATTTGGTCAATTCACGTGAATTTTAGGAAATTTTCTCAATATTATTGTTTGCTGTAAATTTTGGGTTCAAAAAAAGTCTGAGATTATGGGCTTGTTTATTCTATTTAAGTGTTTAGTGCACTATGATCATCACCTTGTTCTTCAGTCTCACACATAGAAAACACTTTTACAACCTCTCACACACATAGAGAAACAAACAAAACCCTTCACATTTATATGTATATTTGTGTGTATTCACTAGCTTTGTTTTATGCTTGACTTACAAATTATTTTAAGAATGTTCTATGTTTGCAAAGTACATAGTTAAATGAAATTCTGATCTGTTGCCGTTGCTCTTCATTATGCACTACTGCAATATAAACACAAACACAAATACAAATAAATAGAAATGCAAATACTACTACTAATGAAAATAATAATTAATAACAGTAGTAAACACCATTATCTCTGTCTGTGCCAAGGGCACAAACAGACTTAAAACTGTCTACTTATAGATTCCTTCATATGTTCATAGGTTATGGGTTCACCATGGCTGGATGGCCACTGCCCACCAAAGCTACTGTGTCACTTCCTTGCTCAGGTGGACAATTCAGCCCAGCTTCACTCCCAATTTTCTTTACCTCTCCCCCCAGAGCAGTACAGGGAGATGGGGAATGTGGGCTGTGGTCAGTTCATCTCACATTGTCTCTGCTCTTCCTTGCTCCCAGGGCTGGACTTTGGATACTCTTCCCCAGATCCAGTATGAGGTTGGTCTCTCCCATGGGAGACAGACTTCATTAGTTTGAGTCCTTCCCACAGGCTGCAGTTCTTCATCTCTGCTCCAGCACAGGTCTGTTCCACAGGCTCAGTCCTTCAGGAACAGGCTGCTCCACATGAAGTCACAAGTCCTGCCAGCAAACCTGCTCCAGCCTGGGCTCCTCCCTCTCCAGGTCCTGCCAGGACCCTGCTCCAGCACAGGCTTCCCATGGGTTGACGTCCCTCTTTGGGCATCCCCCTGCTCCAGCCTGGGCTCCTGCAGGGGCTGACTTGGATCTCTGCTCCCCCGTGCCCTCCCTGTGCTGCAGGGGCACAGCTGCCTCACCATGGGCTGCTCCAGGGGCTGCAGGGGAATCTGAGCTCCAGAGCCTGGAACAGCTCCTGCCCCTCCTTCTGCCCTGCCCTGCCTGTCTGCAGGGCTGCTCCTCAAACATGTTTTCACTACTCTCTCCTGCTTTAGTTGCTGTTGTGCAGATTTTTTACCTCTGCAACTTCTCAAGTCTTTTCTCCCAGAGGTTCTCCCACAGCTGCTGAGGGTTTCAGCTTTGGGAAGCATTGAGTCCATCCTGGATCCAGCTGGTATTGGCTGTACCAGGCATGGGGGAACCTTCCAGCAGCTTGTCACAGAAACCAGCCCTGCAGTCCTTCTGTTACTAAAGCCATGTCATGCAAATTCAATACAGCATTGTATTACTGTTTATTACTATTACTATGATTGCTACTTCTAGAACAGTACACCTAAGAAATTATTAAAGCACTTTTAAGACTTTTTCTGCCTTAGGCATGGTCAAAGCTTTTGCTGCTAAAAGGATGTTAGCAGATTGTATTTTGCTGAAAACAAAGTTGAAAATCTTGTGGGTCAACAAATTTCTGTTGGGTGAAAATGTAATTTATGTATGTTCAAAAACCCCCCCAACTAATCAATGTAACATACCTTAATAAGTTATGGCTTCTCTGCTGAAAAACTACTGACTCACTGGCTGTGTACTTGTGGGCTTAGATTCAACCTTTCTAAATGTAGATACCTTGGCAATTGATTTAACCTGGGAGCCTGGTCTCCATGTGCTCCCAGTGAAGTAAATGGAGAGAGAAATGCTGCTTCAGAGAGTTGAGGCAGATCTAAGCAAGATTGAAGCACACCTTGGAGAAGTCTCTGTGGTTACAAAGGGAACTTTAGCACTGAAATTCCTGCTAACTGCCCCAGGCAGATGTGCAGAGGTGGGTAGGAAGAGATCCAGGCTGTTATAAGTCAAAACTGAGCTCTTCAGTGCTATCATATGCTTCTCTCCTGCAATGGGCTCAGGTGTGCTTGTAGCTCATTAAACGGGAGAAAGTCCTTTGTAAATGTCTGAGGTAAGGTGTCCTTTGTGAATAAAAGAAAATGTTTGAACCAGCCAGGCAGTTCACAGCCTTGACACAAGGCCAGGCTGGATGACATAGATTCTTCTGACCAAAACATTATTTTTAGTGCTTCCAAGAAAGTGAAGGCTCTTGGGCTTCAACTCTGTGTTTGGGCCAGTTTGATTGTTTGCACTGATACTTGCAGCAGCTTCCCTGCCAACCTGCTTAGTCAAACCAATAAAACATCTTTACAGCACCTCCTTTCCGGCCACTATTGATTCACTTGCATGTGCTACCTCAATAGTAAAAGGCTGCTAGGATTTACTCCCTCTGTTCTTTCCTTCTCCAGGCAGTCATTACTCAGTACAAAACTCCCTTAACCTGGTAAAGTTGTTGCTCTTGTTAATACTGGTTTAGCAAATTATCGATTCAAATAATGAGAACAGGAATTATTTGCTCCTATTGTACAATGTGCAATTGCATCTCTGTTTTGCCCCAGTAATTTTCTCTATAGATCTTTCGGTGGTACTAGATAAATGGATCATAAAAAAATAAATAAATAAAAATACCAGGGAGCTGCCTGATGTTGATGGTACACTTGAGCTGAATCCAAACTTTATTGGTGTTTCTCAGCTTCTATTTGAAAACTTATAAACACTGCTCTTTGGAGCTTTACAGTGGTTCTTTTTCTGCTTGTTTGGCAGAGGTACTAAGTCAGTTCTTCAGTTCTAATGAAACTATGTACAGCCCATCAACTCCCCATGACACCTGTGCAAAGGCAGTACAATGTCAATGACCCCCAAGCAAAATGAATTAGTACAGCAAAATACATTTCATAAGCTACTAGAAAATTTCAGCTGAAGGTTGAAAGTCACATGTTGTCCAATGTCACACCTTGCTGTAATTTGCAAACTTCCCTCCATCCTGTGTTTCTCTTTTAGCACTTTAATCAAAGCTGTGCAAGTAAATTCTTATATTGGGCTGTTCAATGTGACAGCAAAATTTATATTGTGCTTGTTTGGGATGGGATAGAGTTAATTGTCTTCATAATTGCTGGTGTGGGCTGTGTTTAGGAATTGTGTTGAAGATCATGTTGATAATTTAAGGATGTTTTAATTATTGCTAAGCAGGGATTGCACAGAGCCAAGGCCTCTTTTGCTTCTCACATGGCCCCCCCAGCCCATGGGTGGGGGTGCAGAGGAAGTGATTAGTGGCCACAACCAGGATAAGTGACCTCAAGTGACCCAAGAGATAATCTAGATCACATGGCATCGTGCCCACATAAACCTGAAAAGAATGTAGGGATGTTCAGAGGGATGTTCAGAATGATGATGTCTGTCTTTGCAGGTAATCATTACACATGACATAGCCCTGCTTTCCTGGAGATGACAGAACACCTGATTGCCCTGGGAAATCATGGTTGAGTTTCTAATTTTGCTTTTATTTCATGACCACTTGTTGCTTTACCTGAAAACTGTCTTTATCTCAAGCCACGAGTTTTCTCAGTTTTACTTTTCAGATTTTCTCCCCTCCCCTGAGGCAGAGGGAGTGAGTGTCTGTATGGGGCCTTGTTTCTGTCTGGGGTTAAACCACAGTAGTTGGGTACATAACAATGAATACCTTGTCCTTCATGTGAGCAGAAAAAACACATATGTGCAAATTTCAACACACACAGTTTGTTGGAAAATCTACAGTTGTGTCCCTTCCCAGATAGCCATCTCTCTTGGACCTGTTTAGTCAAGAGATATTAACCAATGCAAGCCAAAGAGAGTTGAATATAACCTTCCCTTTATTTCAGCAGCATCAGTTGAATGCTGTTAAGAATGCTATCTACCAGAGATAAAGATATTCCATCAATTAATTGTTGTCATCAGCAGCAGTATCACTGTCATCATACCAAATAGTATTTCCAGTGTGGTAAAAGGAAACATAAAAGGAAACAGCATAAAATTAAGAAAGAGCCATAACTAAAAGGTAAAGAGGTCTAAAAGGCTGACCTGTAAGTCTTTTGGTATATAAGTTCTCCACAGTTACTTGCTACAGTTAGTTATTCCCATGTTCATACTTGTAGACAAAATCTGGATCTGATTTGAAGTTTGGAATCCCAGCCTTGCAGGTGTGCACCCAGCTTAATCCAGACATAGGACCTTCAGTCCAAGAGAGAACTGAAATTTGAATTCTGTCTGCGCCCTGTCAGAATCCCCAGCACTGAAAACTTCACACTGAGATATTTACATTTTCTTTCATTTTGTAATGGGGACTGCAGTGCCTAACTCAGCTCTTGGATTTAGGAGACTAAAAGTTAAGTGCAGAGTCCTTCAGCACCACCATGTTTAAGTCATATGATAATTTGAATACTATCTTTTCTTTCCAGTCTATTTCATTCATTAGAATGAGGCTATAGTCAAACTAGATGACCAATCCATTAGAAAGAAATAAAGAAAAGAGGAAATAAGAGAGAGAAAACACTGATAGTTAAGCCTTATACATCAGAGCAAAATGATGGATTCAGAGGGCAAATACTGTCAAAAATATATCATAATGACAATAAGAACAAAAACCTGGACAACAAAGGCTTATGATGCATAAGTCAAAGATTTACCTTTCCTGTAGTTTCAGATGGAAATTATTCATTATCACTCTGTGTTCTTTTGCACCTATGTGTAAATTTGACCTAAACTTTCTGTTGGAGTACCACAATCTAAGTAAGGACTTTTAGCAATTGTTTCTATTAAAAATCATGGAAACACAGATTCGTTTGGTTTGAAAGGTACCAAAAATCTAGTTTGAATACTCCTGACATGGAAGGGATACCTTTGACTTGACCATCTTCCTTGACCTGGCCTTGAACCGTTCCAAAGTGAAGATGATGAGAGGGCTGGAGCACATCCTGGGAAGATAGTCTAAGAGAGATGGAGTTGTACATCTGGGAAAGATCCAAGGAGATCTTATTTCATCCTTCTGGTACCTAAAGGGGACAAGGGCATGCTCTGGTAGGATGAGAGGGAATGGCTTTGAACAGAAAGAGGGTAGATTCAGGTTAGATATTAGGAAGATATTTTTACTGTGAGACACTGGAACAAATTTCCCAGAGAAGTTGTGGATATCCCATCTTTCTCAGCCTGTCTCCATAGGAGAGGTTGGATCATATGCAACACCCCGAAGTCTATATACTCATGACTTAATCAATTTATCCATTTCCCAGCCTGTACTTGGGATTGCCCTGACTCAGGTGCAGGACCTGGCACTTGGACTTGCTGGACTTCAAGATGTTCATGCAGCCCCACCCCTCCAGCCTGTGCAGGTCCCCCTGGTTGGCATCCCTTCCCTCCAGTGTGTGACCTCACTTCACATCTTGGTGCTGTCTGAACTTTCTGAGGATGCCCTTGGTCCCCCTGCCCATGTCATCAACAAAGGTGTCAGTGCTGGTTCCAACTCTGACCTCTGAGCAACATCACTTGCACCTGGTCTCCACTTGGGCATTGAGTCAGTGACCACAATGCCAAAACTTCTCAGAGTGGTCCATCTGTCAGGTCCATGCTTCTCCTGTTTACAGACAAGGGTGCTGTACAGGACGGTACCAAATGCTCTGCACAGGTCGAGGGAGGTGATTGTGAGTGGCTCCTCCCTCCTCCACCACTTCTGTAACCCCATTTCAGAAGGCCACCAAATTGGTCAGGCTTGATTTGTTCTCAATTAAGACATGTTGGCTGCCATGAAAGGCTGAGATTACACTACTTCATGTTTTCCTAAATCAGTGTGTTGATAATATCCTGAAGGTTAGTTAGGTTATAGAAATGGGGATATTGAAGATGTAAGTTAAGTATACTTTAAATACAAGACTGAAAACTCTAGCCTTAATTGATCAGTAACATAAGTGTATTTTTTTTAGAATTGCAAGTTATACAATTAAAAAATAAGCAGTACAAACACATGCCATTTTTGTGACTACTTTAGTAGAGACTATCTATGCATTACTTTTTCTTCCATGCTTAAGTCTTTTTTACTGAGGCAGCATATATTTCAGTTGTAAAAGTTCAACAGCTTCAATTTGGCAAAACATGCTTCATTAATTTTTACAAACATTTCCAAAATAAAATAAGAAAGAAGTTTCCCTATTAATTACCCTGAGGAAAGGAAGAAATTCTTGATCTGTTTTGACAGTGGTTAACTACAGATCAGAAAACGCTGTATTAAGCATAAGAAATAAACATGTGAAGGCAGGATGCAACCAGTAAAAGCCACATAAAGCAGACAGGTTCATGGCTATAAAGTCAGAAGGAATCTGAATACTCAGGGGGAAAAGCTGCATTTTTATCTGACCAGACAGGAAAGAAGAAAAATTCTTAACATTGTTGATTTAAAAAAAAAAAAATAAAAAAATAAAAGGCTATGGGGGTCAGAACAGCAAAATCTGCAATTTCTCTCTGTGTAATGTGTTTCAGCAGCAAATGTATTATTGCATGTGAACATACCTATGGCAAATATACTGGGATTTTAGTCACTGCCTCCATGCTTTCCTGTAAGTTTGCACTGAGACTTTAGCCTTCCTTTTCTACATATTAATGTGGTTGCCATTATCCACAGTGTCTGAGGACCCCATCAGTTAAAGTTCAATCATTGATAAAGTTCAAATGAATCTTGATGATTCTGTAATTATCTGTAAAAATGTGGCATTTCCCTCGGTCCATCTTAGACACTCAAAGACATCAGCTAGAGATGGGACAATTTTTTTTGTCTTCTGAAAGATTTGACTCAGTGGATTGGCTATTTTACTTCACTAACTTTTGTTATAAATACCCTAGATCAGCACTCAGTTCCTGAGGCTGAGGTAATTAATGTAAGATAGGACATTTCCAGTAAAAATTTTCTCATAACCATGCCAGACAGGATGGTGTGACTCTGCTATACCTTAGCCAGAAGAATATCCAGACAAAAAAGGATTGTCTGACTTCTGTAGTGAAATAGAAGTTAAATATTTCAAAAAACAAACCAGCCAGCCAAAAACCAAAACCAAACAAACAAAACAACAACAAAATCTACCCCAACCAATCAACCAACCAAACCCAAAACCCAACAAAAACACCAATAACAAAAGAGTAATCAAACAAAAGGGTTCTAGCAACTAAGTTAGGATCTTAATCTAAATATCCTTTCTCTTTTTATGGACTTAAAAGAAAAAACAGATGACTTTCAGCACAGGAATGCTTTGCTCTTATGTGCAATAAAAACAGTGAAGGGAACAAGGTTGGGCTTGCAAATCTGTAAGTGTCTCTCTCCTTTACTTTAGGATTTAGGATTATCATTTCTCAAAATGTTGAAGCATACAATCTTATAGCCTTGCAACATTTTGAGTTTTGTTTGGCTATCTGTAAAATTCAAACAGACAAATTAGGAAAATTTGAAGGCAAGTATTCACAATATTTTGGATGAAGCATTTAATGCAAGCAAATGTTACAAATGACATAATAAGAGGAAACAAAACCTGACATTTCATAATTAAGAGAAATAACATCTTGACTGAATGGCAAATTCTAATATTTTGACATTTGGCACCAACTTGAAAGGATTCTACATTTTTCTACAGATGAGACGTCAAGATTTAAAAAAATTCTATCAAAGAATGGCAATACCTGAAGCTTATTTTTACATAATTCAGTTAATTTTATAAAATCACAGGAAGTCACAGGAGTTTGGAATGCAAGAAAGTCTGGCTTTTAGTTTACATGAGAAGAATGGTGTCTCTAACAAATCACAAAATATTCTGAGCTGAAAGGGGCCCACTAGGATGATGTAGCCAAGGGGATTCAATGGGGGATGAAACCCATGATTTTGGTGCTATTAGCACCATATCAGCATCTTCCTATAAACTGATTGCTTTTTTCATGTTACAGGGACAGAAGTAAAAAACAAAACTGAAATTTGCACACTTCGACAGATTTTTCTAGCTGTTTCTGAGTACAAGTTCAACATCAGGACAAAGGAGCAAAATTAACTTTCCCAAGAGGAGTAACATGTACGTGGTACCTGCCATGTAAAAAGAAGATCATAAATTATTTCAACATGCATAGATTTGAACAAACTCACACTCCTCCAGTCTGAACAGTCCATATCCAAGCCAGGTTTATTCAAAGACACATAATCTCATTAGTCTGATACTGTGTCCAAGCCGAATAATTTCTGTCAAGATAACTATTTTCCAGGTAACTGGGAACTTAATTTATCAAACAATCCATTAGTGGAGGGACCCAGGACAGTGTCCATGGACATGATTTCTTGTCCTCTCATGCTGCAGCATCTTTCACTCTCCTGCTATGAATCTTTGTCATATGCAGCAAATAATCCATAGCCTATTGTGCATGGGGGTGGTATAAAACTTAGAAACAAATTTGTGTACTTTTGTAATGGAGGTGTCTGTTATATGGCTGTCCCTGGTTGAAAGGGATGAAGTAGGATGACTGAAAACCTAGTTTATTCCTGCCTTTACTGTTGTTTGCACAAACCAAGTGGCTACACAGAAAAAAAGAACAGCGAAAGAAACCTCACCCTAAAAATGTGACTGGTGAGTTAGAACAGAGATAACGACTTTTCAAGAATTTAGTTTCTGAAAACCTCTTTATTCACTTTTAAAATAGAATTTAATATGAATGAGGCTGTGTGTCAATAGGAGGAAGAACAGGTTTCTACAGCCCAGGAGGGCTCCTTTAAGCTGGTGTTTCCATCTACTTCCCCCATTCGGCCTAAAATGGGAAGCCAAGTCCACATCTATGTTCTCTGATCAGTTCCAAAAACTCTTCCATAATATTTTTGGTAGTTTTCAAAACAAGCCCAAGAGAGCTTTTTCTCTTTCAAAGTCATACAAATTGGAAAGAAAAGATAATGGCGAAGAAATAAAAGAAAAAAAGAAAAACAAAAGAAAAAAAAAAGGGACACTTCACTGTCTTGTAGTTACTGTTAGAATCTGAAAGCTGTCTCATTAGAGCAGAAGAATAAATTTTAATAAAATAGCATATTATACAAAACAGCGTTTCTGGTTTTAACTGTTTCATGTACTCTTAAAATTTAAAACCTTAAAAATTTCTCCAATACTCTGTGATTTATAGTGATCTTTTTTGTAACTACTGGTTTTTTAAATAGATTTATTGATTCCCATGCATATGGTATTTCTGTACATATAAATTTTAAAAAATTAGGAAAGTAAAACTCAGTCTCTGTATTTCCGATACTGAAGGAAATCATAGACATGGAAAGTAATTTAAATGAGCAATAAAAAGCATAGATGGAACAAGAAAGATAAAATATCTCGAAAATGCAAGGTGTTTTTCTCTTTCCTCTTCTTGCACTTTGAAACACCTATCACTCAAAAACAAAAAAAATCGCAATAACTCATTTTTGTACACTTTTAGACTACTTTCCTGAGGAAGGGCCAGCAGAAGGTAAAAAAGGCAAGGAAGAAAGATCAGAGAAAAGAAGGGAAATAAAGAGGAAGGCGGGTGGAAGTGGGGAAGGAAGTGCAGAAGGAAGGAAGTGCGGAAGTGTGGAAGGAAGTGGCGGAAGGAAGTGGCGGAAGGAAGGAAGTGGCGGAAGGAAGTGGCGGAAGTGGCGGAAGGAAGGAAGTGGCGGAAGGAAGTGGCGGAAGTGGCGGAAGGAAGGAAGGAAGGAAGGAAGGAAGGAAGGAAGGAAGGAAGGAAGGAAGGAAGGAAGGAAGGAAGGAAGGAAGGAAGGAAGGAAGGAAGGAAGGAAGGAAGGAAGGAAGGAAGGAAGGAAGGAAGGAAGGAAGGAAGGAAGGAAGGAAGGAAGGAAGGAAGGAAGGAAGGAAGGAAGTGGCGGAAGGAAGGAAGTGGCGGAAGGAAGGAAGGAAGGAAGGAAGGAAGGAAGGAAGGAAGGAAGGAAGGAAGGAAGGAAGGAAGGAAGGAAGGAAGGAAGGAAGGAAGGAAGGAAGGAAGGAAGGAAGGAAGGAAGGAAGGAAGGAAGGAAGGAAGGAAGGAAGGAAGGAAGGAAGGAAGGAAGGAAGGAAGGAAGGAAGGAAGGAAGGAAGGAAGGAAGTGGCGGAAGGAAGTGGCGGAAGGAAGTGGCAGAAGGAAGTGGCGGAAGGAAGGAAGGAAGGAAGTGGCGGAAGGAAGGAAGGAAGGAAGTGGCGGAAGGAAGGAAGTGGCGGAAGGAAGGAAGTGGCGGAAGGAAGGAAGTGGCGGAAGGAAGTGGCGGAAGGAAGGAAGGAAGTGGCGGAAGGAAGGAAGGAAGTGGCGGAAGGAAGTGGCGGAAGGAAGTGGCGGAAGGAAGTGGCGGAAGGAAGTGGCGGAAGGAAGTGGCGGAAGGAAGTGGCGGAAGGAAGGAAGGAAGGAAGGAAGGAAGGAAGGAAGGAAGGAAGGAAGGAAGGAAGGAAGGAAGGAAGGAAGGAAGGAAGGAAGGAAGGAAGGAAGGAAGGAAGGAAGGAAGGAAGGAAGGAAGGAAGGAAGGAAGGAAGGAAGGAAGGAAGGAAGGAAGGAAGGAAGGAAGGAAGGAAGGAAGGAAGGAAGGAAGGAAGGAAGGAAGGAAGGAAGTGGCGGAAGGAAGGAAGGAAGGAAGTGGCGGAAGGAAGGAAGTGGCGGAAGGAAGGAAGGAAGGAAGGAAGGAAGGAAGGAAGGAAGGAAGGAAGGAAGGAAGGAAGGAAGGAAGGAAGGAAGGAAGGAAGGAAGGAAGGAAGGAAGGAAGGAAGGAAGGAAGGAAGGAAGGAAGGAAGGAAGGAAGGAAGGAAGGAAGGAAGGAAGGAAGGAAGGAAGGAAGGAAGGAAGGAAGGAAGGAAGGAAGGAAGGAAGGAAGGAAGGAAGGAAGGAAGGAAGGAAGGAAGGAAGGAAGTGGCGGAAGGAAGGAAGGAAGGAAGGAAGGAAGTGGCGGAAGGAAGGAAGGAAGTGGCGGAAGGAAGTGGCGGAAGGAAGTGGCGGAAGGAAGTGGCGGAAGGAAGGAAGTGGCGGAAGGAAGGAAGGAAGGAAGGAAGGAAGGAAGGAAGGAAGGAAGGAAGGAAGGAAGGAAGGAAGTGGCGGAAGGAAGTGGCGGAAGGAAGGAAGTGGCGGAAGGAAGGAAGGAAGGAAGGAAGGAAGGAAGGAAGGAAGGAAGGAAGGAAGGAAGGAAGGAAGGAAGGAAGGAAGGAAGGAAGGAAGGAAGGAAGGAAGGAAGGAAGGAAGGAAGGAAGGAAGGAAGGAAGGAAGGAAGGAAGGAAGTGGCGGAAGGAAGTGGCGGAAGGAAGTGGCGGAAGGAAGTGGCGGAAGGAAGGAAGTGGCGGAAGGAAGGAAGTGGCGGAAGGAAGGAAGGAAGGAAGGAAGTGGCGGAAGGAAGGAAGGAAGTGGCGGAAGGAAGGAAGGAAGGAAGGAAGGAAGGAAGGAAGGAAGGAAGGAAGGAAGGAAGGAAGGAAGGAAGGAAGGAAGGAAGGAAGGAAGGAAGGAAGGAAGGAAGGAAGGAAGGAAGGAAGGAAGGAAGGAAGGAAGGAAGGAAGGAAGGAAGGAAGGAAGGAAGGAAGGAAGGAAGGAAGAAAGTGGCGGAAGGAAGTGGCGGAAGGAAGGAAGTGGCGGAAGGAAGGAAGTGGCGGAAGGAAGGAAGGAAGTGGCGGAAGGAAGGAAGTGGCGGAAGGAAGGAAGGAAGGAAGGAAGGAAGTGGCGGAAGGAAGGAAGGAAGGAAGGAAGGAAGGAAGGAAGTGGCGGAAGGAAGGAAGGAAGGAAGGAAGGAAGGAAGTGGCGGAAGGAAGGAAGGAAGGAAGGAAGGAAGGAAGGAAGGAAGGAAGGAAGGAAGGAAGGAAGGAAGGAAGGAAGGAAGGAAGGAAGGAAGGAAGGAAGGAAGGAAGGAAGGAAGGAAGGAAGGAAGGAAGGAAGGAAGGAAGGAAGGAAGGAAGGAAGGAAGGAAGGAAGGAAGGAAGGAAGGAAGGAAGGAAGGAAGGAAGGAAGGAAGTGGCAGAAGGAAGGAAGGAAGGAAGGAAGGAAGGAAGTGGCGGAAGGAAGGAAGGAAGGAAGGAAGTGGCGGAAGGAAGGAAGGAAGGAAGGAAGGAAGGAAGGAAGGAAGTGGCGGAAGGAAGGAAGGAAGGAAGTGGCGGAAGGAAGGAAGGAAGGAAGGAAGGAAGTGGCGGAAGTGGCGGAAGTGGCGGAAGGAAGGAAGGAAGGAAGGAAGGAAGGAAGGAAGGAAGGAAGGAAGGAAGGAAGGAAGGAAGGAAGGAAGGAAGGAAGGAAGGAAGGAAGGAAGGAAGGAAGGAAGGAAGGAAGGAAGGAAGGAAGGAAGGAAGGAAGGAAGGAAGGAAGGAAGGAAGGAAGGAAGTGGCGGAAGGAAGTGGCGGAAGGAAGTGGCGGAAGGAAGTGGCGGAAGGAAGGAAGGAAGGAAGTGGCGGAAGGAAGGAAGTGGCGGAAGGAAGTGGCGGAAGGAAGTGGCGGAAGGAAGGAAGGAAGGAAGGAAGGAAGGAAGGAAGGAAGGAAGGAAGGAAGGAAGGAAGGAAGGAAGGAAGGAAGGAAGGAAGGAAGGAAGGAAGGAAGGAAGGAAGGAAGGAAGGAAGGAAGGAAGGAAGGAAGGAAGGAAGGAAGGAAGGAAGGAAGGAAGGAAGGAAGTGGCGGAAGGAAGTGGCGGAAGGAAGTGGCAGAAGGAAGTGGCGGAAGGAAGGAAGGAAGGAAGTGGCGGAAGGAAGGAAGGAAGGAAGTGGCGGAAGGAAGGAAGTGGCGGAAGGAAGGAAGTGGCGGAAGGAAGGAAGTGGCGGAAGGAAGTGGCGGAAGGAAGGAAGGAAGTGGCGGAAGGAAGGAAGGAAGTGGCGGAAGGAAGTGGCGGAAGGAAGGAAGGAAGGAAGGAAGGAAGGAAGGAAGGAAGGAAGGAAGGAAGGAAGGAAGGAAGGAAGGAAGGAAGGAAGGAAGGAAGGAAGGAAGGAAGGAAGGAAGGAAGGAAGGAAGGAAGGAAGGAAGGAAGGAAGGAAGGAAGGAAGGAAGGAAGGAAGGAAGGAAGGAAGGAAGTGGCGGAAGGAAGGAAGGAAGGAAGTGGCGGAAGGAAGGAAGGAAGGAAGTGGCGGAAGGAAGGAAGTGGCGGAAGGAAGGAAGTGGCGGAAGGAAGGAAGTGGCGGAAGGAAGTGGCGGAAGGAAGGAAGGAAGTGGCGGAAGGAAGGAAGGAAGTGGCGGAAGGAAGGAAGGAAGGAAGGAAGGAAGGAAGGAAGGAAGGAAGGAAGGAAGGAAGGAAGGAAGGAAGGAAGGAAGGAAGGAAGGAAGGAAGGAAGGAAGGAAGGAAGGAAGGAAGGAAGGAAGGAAGGAAGGAAGGAAGGAAGGAAGGAAGGAAGGAAGGAAGGAAGGAAGTGGCGGAAGGAAGGAAGGAAGGAAGGAAGTGGCGGAAGGAAGGAAGGAAGGAAGGAAGGAAGGAAGGAAGGAAGGAAGGAAGGAAGGAAGGAAGGAAGGAAGGAAGGAAGGAAGGAAGGAAGGAAGGAAGGAAGGAAGGAAGGAAGGAAGGAAGGAAGGAAGGAAGGAAGGAAGGAAGGAAGGAAGGAAGGAAGGAAGGAAGGAAGGAAGGAAGTGGCAGAAGGAAGGAAGGAAGGAAGGAAGGAAGGAAGTGGCGGAAGGAAGGAAGGAAGGAAGGAAGGAAGTGGCGGAAGGAAGGAAGGAAGGAAGGAAGGAAGGAAGGAAGGAAGGAAGTGGCGGAAGGAAGGAAGGAAGGAAGGAAGTGGCGGAAGGAAGGAAGGAAGTGGCGGAAGGAAGGAAGGAAGTGGCGGAAGGAAGGAAGGAAGGAAGTGGCGGAAGGAAGGAAGGAAGGAAGGAAGGAAGGAAGGAAGGAAGGAAGGAAGGAAGGAAGGAAGGAAGGAAGGAAGGAAGGAAGGAAGGAAGGAAGGAAGGAAGGAAGGAAGGAAGGAAGGAAGGAAGGAAGGAAGGAAGGAAGGAAGGAAGGAAGGAAGGAAGGAAGGAAGGAAGGAAGGAAGGAAGGAAGTGGCGGAAGGAAGTGGCGGAAGGAAGTGGCGGAAGGAAGTGGCGGAAGGAAGGAAGGAAGGAAGTGGCGGAAGGAAGGAAGTGGCGGAAGGAAGTGGCGGAAGGAAGTGGCGGAAGGAAGTGGCGGAAGGAAGTGGCGGAAGGAAGGAAGGAAGGAAGGAAGGAAGGAAGGAAGGAAGGAAGGAAGGAAGGAAGGAAGGAAGGAAGGAAGGAAGGAAGGAAGGAAGGAAGGAAGGAAGGAAGGAAGGAAGGAAGGAAGGAAGGAAGGAAGGAAGGAAGGAAGGAAGTGGCGGAAGGAAGTGGCGGAAGGAAGTGGCGGAAGGAAGGAAGGAAGTGGCGGAAGGAAGGAAGGAAGGAAGGAAGTGGCGGAAGGAAGTGGCGGAAGGAAGTGGCGGAAGGAAGGAAGGAAGGAAGGAAGGAAGGAAGGAAGGAAGGAAGGAAGGAAGGAAGGAAGGATGGAAGGAAGGAAGGAAGGAAGGAAGGAAGGAAGGAAGGAAGGAAGGAAGGAAGGAAGGAAGGAAGGAAGGAAGGAAGGAAGGAAGGAAGGAAGGAAGGAAGGAAGGAAGGAAGGAAGGAAGGAAGGAAGGAAGGAAGGAAGGAAGGAAGGAAGGAAGGAAGGAAGGAAGTGGCGGAAGGAAGGAAGGAAGGAAGTGGCGGAAGGAAGGAAGGAAGGAAGTGGCGGAAGGAAGGAAGGAAGGAAGTGGCGGAAGGAAGGAAGTGGCGGAAGGAAGGAAGTGGCGGAAGGAAGGAAGGAAGGAAGGAAGGAAGGAAGGAAGGAAGGAAGGAAGGAAGGAAGGAAGGAAGGAAGGAAGGAAGGAAGGAAGGAAGGAAGGAAGGAAGGAAGGAAGGAAGGAAGGAAGGAAGGAAGGAAGGAAGGAAGGAAGGAAGGAAGGAAGTGGCGGAAGGAAGGAAGTGGCGGAAGGAAGGAAGGAAGGAAGGAAGGAAGGAAGGAAGGAAGGAAGGAAGGAAGGAAGGAAGGAAGGAAGGAAGGAAGGAAGGATGGAAGGAAGGAAGGAAGGAAGGAAGGAAGGAAGGAAGGAAGGAAGGAAGGAAGGAAGGAAGGAAGGAAGGAAGGAAGGAAGGAAGGAAGGAAGGAAGGAAGGAAGGAAGGAAGGAAGGAAGGAAGGAAGGAAGGAAGGAAGGAAGGAAGGAAGGAAGGAAGGAAGGAAGGAAGGAAGGAAGTGGCGGAAGGAAGGAAGGAAGGAAGGAAGGAAGGAAGGAAGGAAGGAAGGAAGGAAGGAAGGAAGGAAGGAAGGAAGGAAGGAAGGAAGGAAGGAAGGAAGGAAGGAAGGAAGGAAGGAAGGAAGGAAGGAAGGAAGGAAGGAAGGAAGGAAGGAAGGAAGGAAGGAAGGAAGGAAGGAAGGAAGGAAGTGGCGGAAGGAAGGAAGTGGCGGAAGGAAGGAAGGAAGTGGCGGAAGGAAGGAAGGAAGGAAGTGGCGGAAGGAAGGAAGGAAGGAAGGAAGTGGCGGAAGGAAGGAAGGAAGTGGCGGAAGGAAGGAAGGAAGGAAGGAAGGAAGGAAGGAAGGAAGGAAGGAAGGAAGGAAGGAAGGAAGGAAGGAAGGAAGGAAGGAAGGAAGGAAGGAAGGAAGGAAGGAAGGAAGGAAGGAAGGAAGGAAGGAAGGAAGGAAGGAAGGAAGGAAGGAAGGAAGGAAGGAAGGAAGGAAGGAAGGAAGGAAGGAAGGAAGGAAGGAAGGGGCGGAAGGAAGGAAGGAAGTGGCGGAAGGAAGGAAATGGCGGAAGGAAGGAAGGAAGTGGCGGAAGGAAGGAAGTGGCGGAAGGAAGGAAGTGGCGGAAGGAAGTGGCGGAAGGAAGTGGCGGAAGGAAGTGGCGGAAGGAAGGAAGGAAGGAAGGAAGGAAGGAAGGAAGGAAGGAAGGAAGGAAGGAAGGAAGGAAGGAAGGAAGGAAGGAAGGAAGGAAGGAAGGAAGGAAGGAAGGAAGGAAGGAAGGAAGGAAGGAAGGAAGGAAGGAAGGAAGGAAGGAAGGAAGGGGCGGAAGGAAGGAAGGAAGTGGCGGAAGGAAGTGGCGGAAGGAAGTGGCGGAAGGAAGGAAGGAAGTGGCGGAAGGAAGTGGCGGAAGGAAGTGGCGGAAGGAAGTGGCGGAAGGAAGGAAGTGGCGGAAGGAAGTGGCGGAAGGAAGGAAGGAAGGAAGGAAGTGGCGGAAGGAAGGAAGGAAGGAAGGAAGGAAGGAAGGAAGGAAGGAAGGAAGGAAGGAAGGAAGGAAGGAAGGAAGGAAGGAAGGAAGGAAGGAAGGAAGGAAGGAAGGAAGGAAGGAAGGAAGGAAGGAAGGAAGGAAGGAAGGAAGGAAGGAAGGAAGGAAGGAAGGAAGGAAGGAAGGAAGGAAGGAAGGAAGGAAGTGGCGGAAGGAAGGAAGGAAGTGGCGGAAGGAAGTGGCGGAAGGAAGTGGCGGAAGGAAGTGGCGGAAGGAAGGAAGGAAGGAAGGAAGGAAGGAAGGAAGGAAGGAAGGAAGGAAGGAAGGAAGGAAGGAAGGAAGGAAGGAAGGAAGGAAGGAAGGAAGGAAGGAAGGAAGGAAGGAAGGAAGGAAGGAAGGAAGGAAGGAAGGAAGGAAGGAAGGAAGGAAGGAAGGAAGGAAGGAAGGAAGGCAACTATCAATTCCTTGCTGCTGTCCTTCATGGCTTATCTGCTGTGATTTACTGTTGTGATTGTTGACTAGCTGACCACTGATTTCAGCGCAGGGGTATAGAAAAGACAGATTGACATGAATTTCATTAAAATTCAAGAAACTCAACTCCACAGAGAGCATGACTAACTTCCTTATACATGACAAGAATCCCCACAGATGCTTCTTCACCCTTGCTAAAGGAATTAAGTCTACCAAAAGAATCCTTGTCTATAAGCAGACAATTCCCCAAATCTACAGCCTCATCTGCACGGAAATTCTTTATACTGTCATTCTTAAGTACCTTAGGGTAGCAGTGAAAGACAGGGAGCCAACAGGGAGTGCCGACTGCTGCCTCCACTACCCCTCAAGCATGCTGGTGGCATAGGGATGATGGGATTATAAAGTAAACATAATAAACCACAGTACTAGGGCATTCAGTGGCCACAGTATATTTGTTTGCTTATCTTTTCCCTGTATAAACTGGGAATGAAATTCCTGGTGCAATTGCAAAGTACATGTGCACAAAATTAACAGTTATTAAACAATTAAAGCAGCCCACAAACGAATAATGAATTTCGTTTTCTATACCAATTAACTTTCTCTTTTCATATAATTCAGTTGGGGTTTTTTGGGGTTTTTTGTGATTGTTCTCTCACTCTCTACAGTTTCCCATCAAATGTTGAAGCTTTTCTTCTCTGTTTCCCTGAAAGTCTGCTAATAGCTAGAAACATTTTGTCACTAAGGATAAAGAAGAGAAAGTTTCATTTCATTTTTAAAAACCCCCAACTCTTCTGTCCTATTTTTCTGTCAATCAAACCAGCAGTAATTAGAGGGCAGGATAACATTGCTTTCACTTGAAGACTACAAGAAGAAATATTTAAGAGGCCCAACAGATTTAAAAAAAAAAAAAAAAAAAAAAAAAAAAAAAAAAAAAAGCTTTCTCTGTGTTAAAAAATGAGAAATCTGTTCTGAGGAACATTTTAAACATTTGTTAATGAACAGGGACATTTGAAACACGTATGTTTTTAAGGGTCTGAAACCTTCATCTCCTGGAACATAAAAGGCTCCCTGGAGTAATCAAATTTGGATCCTATCAGATCAGGCATGGTCTGTGAGAGCTCAGTGAGAACCCTCAACTCCATGTCACACAGAACATTATGAACAGACATCATACAAAAGCTGTTGATTTCATAATCACAATTTCATTTGACATAAGAAAGGAGTGTCTTATTCAATAAAATTGAATCCTATGTCTAATTCATATAAAGTTATGAAAAACAATGAACATGTCCACTCCTTCAAGAAATATCAACATCTTGCAGTAGAGACAATCAATATAGGTCATCTACAAATTTCTGGGTCAATGAACTTAATATGAGACTATCCACTCTGTTCAAAGGGAAGAAATGGGCACAAAAATTACATGGGAATTTTTCGATGTTATAAAATGGATGGACAATATCAAAGATATCAAAGGAAGATTGAAAAACTCATCACACTACTTATAAAATGTCTCTTCTACTGGTTTGTCATCTACAGATAATATCCAGCTGAATTCTCAGGGAGGGAGAAGAAAAAACTTAGAAAAAAAAAGATTTTTCCCCCCAGACCATATATTTTTTTTCTGGAATTTTAGATGTTCAGCTATTCTTCCTACAGAATCCTCAGAAGAGATATTGACTTATGGCTGAAAAACGCAACTGTCTGGCATGGATGATTCTTCTATCATGGCTTTCTGCCATCAGAAAAAGAAAGTGTGACTGCATCCTAAAACAAGTATGGATGGTGCAAAGTAGAGTAAGGCAATATGACTGATTGGCTATAAAGTCTTACAGAGCTGGCTGACAAATGGAAAAATCATTCCTTATCCACACAACAGGATGTCCAGCTTCTTCTGTAGGGAGGAGGGGTAAGAGTTGTGAGCCAAATCCAGAACTATCACCTCCATTTGCTGTGGCAGGGAAATTTTGTGTCCCCAGTTACTTACTATCTGGAATCAAACTGAATTAAAAGAAACAGTAATTACAGCTATGAAGACTCTATGAGTTGAAAGTGTCTTCATCCATGCTTAGAAAATTTGTCCTCAAAAAGAGATCTCCTCTGTCCCCTTTGTATCTGTCACCTTTCTCATCAATGTTTAAAACTTCTTCCTTCAAACGTTTTGGTTAGATTTTTAGTATGATGCTTCCTAAACAAGAAAATTCCTCTTGGATCAAGATATCCATTTACCATTCTTTGTCAGGCACCCACTATCACCACCCTGTGGATTCAGGAAGGTCCTTTGCACAGGCAAGAAAACCACAAAATTTTCAAGAAACATATCAAGTATATTAGCACCGGATTCTAAACCAACTACCCCACCATCTCTGTCCTCTGGAGAGCTCTCATCCAGCCTGCTTGGCCTTCAGGCAATGCAGCTCGCTGTGGTCAGAAGCTCTGGAAAAGCAAAGCTTTTAAACTAAGTGTAGGAAGGTAATTTGTTCAAAAATTACAAAGATGATGCAAAGATGCCTTGGAAAATCATTCTGGTTTTCCCCTCTGTTGTCCCCTCATTCTTTAAACTCCTTTCTTGTCATCTAAATCATCATTGCCTAACATGAGGCATTCCTTTTAGCATTGTGTTGAATACAGGCTCTGTCGTCCAGCATCCTTTCCTAAGGGAGTGTTTTTAGTCTCCAGAAGGCACCTGGCATGGAATCAATACATGGTCTGAAAACTATTGTAAGGCTCCCTAGTGAAGAAGGCTGACTTCCCCAGCCTGTAATTAATTTTTCAGAAAAAAACCCCAAACATATTCTCAGTGGACATCATTCACATTGAGATTAAAATATAACACATTGAATCACATTGTCCCTGAATTCATCTTTCTCCAATTTGAATGGAGCTTTTTGTGTATCCATAATTTCAGGTGACAATAAACTCTAGGGTTTAAATGCTGTTTAACTAGAGTAAGGTCGCTTTTCAAAAAACAAAGTGCAGATTTTTTTTTTTAAAGGGCAGAAAAAATATGCTTAGTCCCTCTGAGAAATGCAACTTGAAGGTGCATGTTTCTGAGGTACTTTTCTTCAATCTTGCTCTTCCCAGTGCTACTGCTTCTTCCTGGTTATACCAAACTGAACAGAAAGTATGTCTCATGTTCATAATTCTTTCCCCTTCCCATTCCTATTAAATACTTGTCTGCTTTCTATTCTGCCTGGAAGCCTACTTGTCTCTATTCGTTTCAAGATCCCAGATATCTGTGTACCTCACTCCCTGCTTTGTCCAACCAGCTCTTCCAGAAAATATTGCAGTAAGTTATATTCCTTTGCTGTCAGAGAAGGCCTGATATTTCCTTCACTGAGAGGATTTCACTAGCCCCAGAGATCAGGAGCCACCAGCACGTGAAAAAACAACCCTCCTCCCTCTGCAACACAGCCTTTTAGCAGAACAGAGCAGAACACAGTGTTAACACTCAGAAACTTGCAGCAAACCCAAAAAAGCAAACAAAACAGATGCCATCTGCCACAGTCTGGAGAGCATATTCCCTGCCAGCCTTGATTCAAGACAGCCAGAATCCATTCAACTTAAAGGCTCTAAAGGAGTTTTTTATCATGTCATGCTATATCAGTGTTTCCTTTGTAGGGAAAAAAATAAAGGAATAAACTCAGCTGATAGGATCAGTATCTACTTATTTTCATATTTTAAAGGCCTTTCTTTACTGTTTTCCTTTAAGAATATTGTGTACAGGTACTGAATCTTCTACAGAATAACAGAAACTGAGGTCCCAAAGAGGGTCAAAACTTATGCTGTCAGTTTTTAATATTTGTCCCAAATAAACTTATTCCTCTCTTTAACCTTCCAAGAAAATTAAAAACCAGCTCATGTATGAATATATGTTGAAATTTAATGTATTTTTATCTCCATACCACGTTAATTTTTGATATCACATATGTCTAGTACGGGGTACAGAAATGAAGTTCATTTCTACCAGGAAATATACTGAACCAGAGAAAATTTTCAGTTATTTGGTTGACTGGCACTGTTCTTGAAAGTATGGGCTGACGTAAAGAGTTATCTTAGGTATCTTATATAGTAAACATTCTCCAAAATATGAGCACCATATACTAATTTCTGCAGTAAAACAAATATTCAGACTTGTATTGAACATCTTCTTGAGTGTCTAATGACTGAAGATTTTGTCATCTGGGCTTTGCTGCTTTGGTCCAGGAGGAATTAGTGCCCCTAGAAAATAATATTATAATGTAACAGGACATAAAAAATGCCTCAGCAGTTGTGAGAAGATCATCATACATCACACTGTGGTGACTGCAAAAGGCAGGAAGAAGTATTAAACTAAATTTAAAGTGATGGTTAATACAACTTCTCTTTCCAACAGCATTTTAATAAGAAAGACTGGAATTCCATGGTGGAAATCTTATATTGAATCAGGTGTTCTTTGGTGGTTTATAGCTGCCTATTTATACACAGAGTTTCATCCTCTGACACTGGGAAAAACAAATAGCAGCTAGCACTTCTGGAGAGTCCTCTTTTGAATTAATGATCATGAACAATGACAGTCCAATAACTGTAAATGACATCAGAATGTTTGGTCTGTCACACCACAAGGCACACTTGTGAGTGAGAAGAAAAGGTCTCCGTTTTTCTCCCCTTACTGGCAATATCACAAGAAGAACTCATTCCTCATCACAGCATGGGATATGTATCACCACTGGTACCACCAGTTCAACTGCATTCTTCCCTAAATAATAGTCCATGTCTCCCACAATTCACTTCAAAACAAAAACAAAAACAAAAACCAGAAAGTAAACCAAAAAACAAAACAAAACCTCCAAAAGACACCACATCAGAATATGCCTAAAATCTTATATTTTCAAAGGATGCAGCAAGTCCCAAATTAAAAGGTGTCTGAATGCAATTCACTATGTGGTGTCTAAGGAAATTGTCAAAATGTTACTAGTACTCCAACCAGAATGTTTGTTAAATATTCATCAACAATGCAGGATGTCTGTGTAGTTCCTATAATTATGTATTTTCAGAGTAGAGAAGTTAGTGCTTTGAATGTCAGCCACTTTTCTCTTTTAATGGAGAGTCCTGAATCCAGCCTGATGTATTAGCTAAGATGACAGAACCACACTTGCATCAGGTCACAAACCTGCAGAGAGCTCTAAAATGGAAAAAAAAAAAATAAATCAATTTTTGTATAAAAGCTGAGAAATTACTTCTTGCTTAGTTAATAATAGAAAATCACCATTTTTTTCAGCAGCACCAGTTACAAAATTTTTACACTCTCTGTTTGCTCTTGGGACACTTATAAATATTACAAAAAGAGCTATGAAGAGCTGAAAGTAATCCCAGAGGATTAAAAAATAATAATAATAGGACAAGGATGATACTGATGTGAATTCTTTGTGTTTGCTAGTACCTGGGCTTAGGATTGTTTCAAGTTTTCTGTAAGCAGTATAGTAAGCAATATTCATACACATCAGCATGAAAATTTAGAGAAATATAATTGTAGCTAATATTAATAAATTTTCTTTTTCCAGTGGCAGCCTTGGTCAGGAAGTGGGAATGGCCCTTTGGTGGGTGAAGCAGAAGATTGTCTTTCTTCTCTGCTATTAACTGGCTAAATCAATACAGGAAAATCATTTAGGCAAACATTTTCAAAGTTAGGTGGATGAAATAAGGTAGTAGATGCTGCTAGAAGACCAACAAGAATCTAGGAGAACTTGAATCTCCTAACAAATAATTCTGTTGTCATACTGTCCCATTCCAGAGCTGTGCATTCTCAGATAATTATGATTACATACACAGAATTATGATAGACAGGGGGTTGAATCAGAAACAATAAGATCAAGGGGACAATCTTCTTTTGTAACCCACACCATGCTGGATCACAGGTTTCTACTCCTGAAGGATGATTTATTCATTATATGTAAGAAAATATGGAGCCTGTCAGAGTAAGATCCATGAAACAGACTAACTCTTTGCTCCAAAATATTTAAACATACCTTTAAAATGATGTATCTTAGTTCTTTTTAGTTCCAGGAAGACATTCAAGAGATAACTTTTCAGAAAGAACAATCCCTTTTTTCCTGAAAATCCAAGTCTGAGCTTTCAGAAATCACAACATATCAAGTCACTAAGCTCCTGCAGTACATTTTGTAAAGATGAGAGTTGATTATAATTGTCCTTGGAGGGAGTGATTTCTGAGTCAGAAAAACACAACACTATCTATGACTATGAAGAGTTTATTTTCTTTTAATTTAGTTTGGGGTAGAAGGAAATAAAAGGGGGGTGAATGTTGCAGCAGTTTGGATGAATATAATAAAAGATCATATAATAAAACATCTGTTAAGAACATGTGTTGGAACTCCAGGGTATACACTGAAACTAGTCAGTAATATCTGTGAGTGAATGAAAGAATGAATAAATAAGTGTATAAAATCATGATTCCTTCCATCATCACTCCCCTATGGAGCCCGCAAGGATTTTTTAAGTCTTGTCAAGGATAGAGGAACCTAACATCTCTGCAGCTGTTATTCAGTATAACATCTTCATATTGACAGATCTATCAAACTAGAGAGGAGTTCAAAACTAAAGGAAGTATGAAAGGCCACTGTAAAAGAGAAACCATGGCCCAGAGAATTTTGTCAGTGAGAAAAGGCAGGGGAGGAAATGAAAAGTTCAGAGAAATTAAGTGACCTGCTCTAGAATTCCTAGAGCATTCCTAGAGAATTCACCTCCTCTATAGAGGTGGGAACTGAGTCACGACTTAATGGTTTCTCTCCATCAGAGGTATCACATTTCAGTAAATTGTTTATACTATCCTCTAAGAGTACAAATGTGTGCTAGTGTGCATAGACCTCAGTTTACTGTTCCAGAAATATCTCACTGACCCTGGATAATCTCCATTACAGAGGGTCAGAGGCAGTGTTCTTTATTTTTAAACAAACCCACTGCACTACTTATGGATTCTGATGCCCTGCTGGGTGCACCTCACTTGCCATCATTTTGCTGTCTAATCAAAAACTACTTTTTCTACTTGTCATATATTAGAGAGCTTCCCATTAATGACTGACAGGCAAATAAGTGGACAGGGATGAAGAAAACAGTTTCCAGAAAGTGTAGAAAATGCTATGAAGTCCTGCAGGAAGCCTGTAGCAGTTTCAGGAAGAGAGCCAAGATACCCAACTTCAGCTAGATATTGTTTTAGCCAAGCTTTAGCCAACAACCCATTCTTCCTCTTTTAGAAACAGGTGGCTGCAGTTAAAAGCAATACAACCCCAATCACTTACAAGCTAGTTATCTTTAAATTGTTTCCTTGAAAATTGGATGATGATGAGATATTTTCTGTGCCTTTCCTTCTTTGAATTTCTACTCTGAGTTTCTCCTTACAGGCATGCTGCAATAGCTGCTGGCTAAAATAAGTAGCCAAGGGAATCCAGGCATTCTCAGTTCTCATTAGGATATTGGAAAAAAAAGCATTATCCCCTGTTTTTATAATTATAGTGCTAGGGGATATTATAGCAACTAACCGTAAAGGTAAGGAAAAATATTTTGTCACATTCCTTTCTCCACTACCTGGATGGCACTGTGGAAAATATCAACAAAACAATGTAAATAGGGCTTTATGAACTTCCTAACAACGGGACACACATGCCTTGAGAGGAAGCACACAAAATTAAACAGCTCAAAATTAAGTAGACACTGAGTGAAATAACATCTATGTTGATATCAATAGGTCTAGGAAGTCTCCATGAAAAAGATCTGTCAGCATACTAATTTAAATCTCCAAATTTTCAAATTCTTTCCTTATCTTCTGTTCTAAAATTCCTGTACTGTGAATACACATAAAACTAAATAAACAGTATTTGTGGCACAATTGTGATTTTTGGGCCTGTAATTTAGAAGCAAGCACAAAGAGAAAACAATTAATCAAAAGTAAATTACTCACTTGAAGCTCCATGCCTTGGAAGATTTCAGTCTTATGCTGTAGCCCAAAAATATTTCACACTCTCCCTCCCCCATACAAGTTTACTCTTTAGTATAAAGAGTAATAAAAATATAAAGCTTCGATATACTTTCTATATTCTCTGTATTTCAGAATTTAAGATCACAATAGGTTAATTTTAAACTGGATCTCATTAATGAGACAAATAACTGAAAAAACAATGATCAGTTTTGAATATTAGCTTGAAGCCAGGTGTTCATTTCCTACATTTCTGTGGGAGCCAGGGAGAGTGACTTACTCTTTATAACATCATGCCTTTCAAGAGGTAAATCATAAACTGGTGAGAGATATTACTGTAGCAGCTATACAAGCTGCAATTTTCTATACAGAAGCAAAAATGGAGTGCAGGACTTTTTCTCCTTGCCCTGAAAATATGCCTGAATTTTTCCTTTGAGACATCGTGTTTCAGAAGTGAAGCACTCCCCGGTTTTTACTTTTTGGTCCTCATGTTTTTGGGTAGCAGTCAGAGTGCAGGGATGTGCACACTTCGTGAGTGGACCACAGACACGGAATTGGGAACTATGAGATTGCCACTGGTTGTTTGCAGCTCTCCCTCGGTTGAGGTGAGAGAAAAAAATGTGATCTAGAGAAAAAAAAGGTACTGAGCACTATCACCAAATCCTTTAAATGTTTATTCTGGACTTTTTCCCCCAGTCTAATTGCATTTTAAAATAGAATCAGATCAAATTAAACAGTCTATTTAATTTCTCCATTTCCTATGCTGACAAAAAAAAAAAAAAGGACATCTGTTGGGTTTAAAACATTTGAACAAATACCAAAACCAGTCATATATGGGCATGGTTCTCACAGCAGAAGAGAAACAACTTTCAAAAATGCTGGCCTTGGGTTGAAGTCATTGTGTTTACTTAAAATGTTGTTACAACTGACACAAACACGTGTAGGCACACAAAAAACAGAATCTATTGACAACTGCAGAGTTACTAACCAAAAATATTAAATGTTTCTTTTCCAAGGAAGAAAACCACTGTCATAGCCCAGAATTTTCCCTCTTTGCCTCTGGCAGTGTCTTGTTGAAGAAAGGACCCAGTCTTGTGAACCAGGAGCACACACAACCTGGTGGGCAACAGAGTGGAGCCTTAAGGCAGAGGAAGGCTTTGTGTGATGCCATCCTGCTCCCCACCACCTGGGCTCACTGCTCACAAGTCAAGCCTAAGACATAAATTCAAGAGGAGACCAGAAGTTGGCTTCAGGAGGTGCTGGGGAAATTCACCTGCTGGGCTGTCATCTCTCCTGGAGAGCACAAAACAATTTATTCTTATGTACATTAAACCTGGTGTAACAGGATGAAACCATGGGGCTTTCAGGAAGATGGTAGTGGGGAATCAACCTCAGCTACTAGAAACAGAAATTTCTTCCAAATTAGGTTTGTTTGTCAGGTTGGGAAGCATATCCCTCAATTAGGCTGGAGGATCTATGAAAACAGAATAGGTGGCTGCAACCTTTCTTATTGAGAGGCAAAAATTGTCTGTCACAAATGATATATGCCATAGACATAAGATGGGATTTTTTTTCTTCTTTTCTTTTTTTTTTTTCCCCTCAGTTATCCCTTATATTTACTTTTTTTCCAACCTGGTCACTGAACTTCACCCTTGTGAATTTGCCTTAGGCTATATCCTCTTTTCCCAGCACAATGCCAAAAAGGTCATTTTTGGTCACTGGAGGTTGTGACTCCAGGGAAATTCTCTTGAGCTCCATTGCCCCCAAACAGAATATATAGTGCTTTCAGGGGAAGAAACAACTATAATCCTGAAAATAGTAATTCTGTAACTCTAAAAACTATATTTTTTTTTGCCTGGATTTTAGGCTGGATCTCATTAATGAGACAACTAACTGAAAAACCGATGATCAATTTTGAATATTATCAATTAATGGGGCTAGCATGACTGGACTTTCTGAAAATGATGTTTTGATTAATCAAGAAATATTAGATGAATTCTCACACAAAGTATAAGATAATTTGTAAAATTCAGATCTTTTTAACTAGCAAAAGTCAGGATACTTCTCAGAAAACACTTTTATGTGAGTATTATTTATAAGTGAGTAAAACCTTTTTGTTGGTTGTCTTTCACTTAAGCTTGCTTTAAGAAATTATATGTATTTTGGTATTTTCCATGCAATATCTGCCCAACATTGCCAGGACAAAACATTCCTGCCTGAAATTTTAAAAACTGGCACTATTATTTTACCAGTTGGACAGAGAGTCCAGATATGGGGAATTTCAGTCAAAATTAGCACTGACTTTGTTTCCTAAGCTGCCTGGCTCTGTGATGCCATTCTTCCCACAGGATGCCAAAACCTTTTACAACCTGGGCTACCTTCTGCTGCTGATTGCATCCTTGTCATCACTCCACAGAGCTGCCAACCCAAAGCATTTACATGCCGTGAAAGAGTGCTGAAAACCACACAATTTTAAAATTATGGATTTGGGGCTCTCCTTTTCTATGATTCAGCTGCTGACCCCTCAAGGTATGCATGTGTGAGGTGTCCAAGACACCTGTTTTGGTTTTTTTGCAAATGTGAAAGAAAAAAAAAATCTTCTTGGTTTCCTTATAATTAAAGGTGAGGCTTGCAGTGATTGACCTCTGCCTCTTATTTCGGAGTTCTGAAAGAAAAAACACATTAAAACTTTAGGAAATAGTGGTTGTTAGTAAAATTTTAACAAATCAGGGCTGGAATTAAAGGCAATGTGTTCTCTGGCCTTGTATAACCACACGAGATCTATGCAACCCCTGGTAGAGTGTGACTGCCAAGCACACAGCACTGATGAAGGTGCAGCACTGAAGTGACAGAAGATGAATATTTGTGAAAGATGCTGGGAAAAACTTCCTTCTGATAGAAAGCTTTAATGTTTCCAGAAAGAAGGCTGGATATTAGTTGCAATTTTGCTCTTCCCTGAAAGAGTCTCACAGAATGACCTGCACAGAATTCAATTTCTTTCCCTTGAAAGGAGGCAGAATTGAGTCAACCCAGCCAGAATTTGAACCTGTGGCTCAAGGGAGTCTAAGTAATTCAACCCTTAGGCACGACTTTTAAGCCATCACCCTCCAGCATATGATAAAAGGTATTTTACAAAGAAAGGAAGTGGAATTGTAATGAGGGGAGTTTTGGGTGAATCATAAAGTGAGACAGGCTTCAGATATTTTTGGAGGGGGTCATAAAATCACATTTTTTTCAGATTATGGGGATAACAGCAGGAAACAACAATTGGGTTAAAAACATCTTCCAAATACTGAGGTGAACTCAAGATTTTATATTATTTGAGAAAGTTTAAAAAAGTTGTGGGCTTTTTTTTTTTTCTGCTAGTTGCTTCCTCCTGACTTTCTGCTGTCATCTGCTCCTGAAAAAGAGCTTGACAGGAGGCAATGTTTGTAGCTCTATTTCTAACACTTCTGAAACTGAAAATAATGGAAACTGTATGAAAAAGTTCAGTCTCCTTTCCGGTTGCAAACTGAAGAGCTGAAAGTTCTGTAGAATATTCGTGAAAATATTTCTGGTAGTAATTTTTTTTGATATTTTGCTTCTGAGATTCTTTCTCCCTCAATTTATACATAAAATTCATGGTGGATGTGACCTTAGCCGTGGTGTTGCTTCTGCCTTTGAAGTAAATTTAGGTTAGAAAAATAAATTTTTCATTTTCTTGGAAATGCTTAAACTTTGTCCCTGTAGGGACAGCTTTTGTTTGTTTCAATCATATAGAGTTTGGATTTTGCTAAAATCAGGAAAACTCCCATATGATGCTTTTTAATATAACTGCAGATATTGATATTTTCCCTATGAAAATGTATGCACCAAATTGTATCTGGTGGAAATGAGTTTCATATTTTTCAGTAACTTTTAAATGAGTTGCCTTTGAATTTTGCTGAATATTTCCATATGTTTCCATTATAAGAAATCAAAATAAGAGCACTTTACTCATTTCAATATATCATTTATTTATAGATACACATACTGCAGTTATTTCAGAGAGGAAAGCTGTTTTTAATGTTCACAAAGACATTCCAAGGGCTGGAGCACCTCTCTCATAAGGATGAGATAGCAGGGGGTGTTCTGCCTGAAAAAGAGAAGGCTCCAGGGAGACCTTTTTGCAGCCTTTCCATCATTGGAGAGGGCCTATAAAAAAAAAAGACATAGAGTGACCATTTACATGGACAGATAGTGACAGAACAGGGTAGAATAGGTTTAAACTAAAGAGAAGATATTTAGATTATATATTTGGAAGAAATTCCTGACTGTGAGGGAGGTGAGGGCCTGGCAGTGGTTGCCCAGAGAAGCTGTGGCTGCCCCATCCCTGGCAGTGTCCAGGGCCAGGCTGGACAGGGCTTGGAGCAACCTGGGGTAGTGGGAGGTGTCCCTGCCCATGGCAGAGGGCTGGAACAAGATTATCTTTGACTCAATCATTGTGTGATTCCACCTTTTGCATCCCTTACTTCTAAACACATTTTCTTTCTGCAATACCATATTTTTGTCTCACCAGGTAACCAAACTGGAGCACATTACTCTGGGTCAGATTTTCTTCCTTTTTCTTCTATGTCTTCCACAGCTGAGCTCTTTATGACTAATTCTGTTGAGTCAAATTCATCCAAACAGGCAGGATTCTTCCCTTCTCCCATCTTTAGATCCCAAAAGAGTATATGAGCAACTAAGTTTTCTCTTTCCATGCTGCATTATTTTCTTCTTATCAAAAAGTTACCCCTGGTTCTTTCACTTAAATCTGTGAAATCACTTTGGAACCCTTTGGGTTTTCTTATGAAGCCCTCAATGAATCTCAAACATTTTGAACAAAGTGGATAATTTTTTGGGCAGAACAGTACCTCAATCAAAACCAAATACAGCTTCCCTTACACCAGAAAGTTCCAAATGGAAATAATTAAGTAATAACAAGTTTCATAATGAAAATATACCACAAGGAGCTGGGAGGGGACACAGACAGGACTGGTGATCCCAGCTGACCACCAGGGTATTCCATATGGTGCCATACTCAGCAGAAAGAGTTGATCAGAAGAAAAAGGAAAGAGGGGGGCATCAGAGTGATGGTGTTGGTCTTATCAAGTCATTGTTACATGCTACAGTAATTCCTCACTTTCTTGGGAATTACTGAACATCACGGAAAGTGGAGGGAGAATTCCTTGTTTTGTTTTGTTTTGTTTGTGTGTATGCCTTTTGTTTTACCTTTTAAACAGCCTTTATCTCAACCCATGAGCTTTCTCCCTTTTTCAGTTTTTCCCTCCATCCCCCTGCAGGGATTGGAGGGGCAGACAGTGAGCAAAATGCTTCATGGCGTTGAGTTGCCACTGGGGCTAAACCAAGACAAAGGGACTCAGTCCTCACTGTTGCAAATAGAAGTGATGAAGTAGAATTTTCATGGTAACCCTCTAGAATCACCATGATGTTACAGATTATCAGCTCTCAGCTCCAGGTCTGGGAATTTAGAAGATGGGTTTGGGCTTTTTGCTTGTTTTTGGTTTTTGACTGCATTAATGCCTAGGCAGTTCTGTTGCTACAGATATATATACATACACACAAAACACATTATTCTTATGAGAATATATTAGAAACATTATATTGCATTAAATAAGGGCAGTGTTCAACACTCTTCCAGATCATCTTCTGCTGGTTTAACAGTGAGTTGTTGTTGAGTGGTGCACACTTGGTGGAGCTTAGAATGCCCCTCTCCAGCACAGCCGTGACCCTCAGAGCAATGGAGCTCACCCATCAGTTTTATTACGGGTAACTCATTTGTTGCTCTGCCATGCCAGCTTGATTTAACTAGCACATAAGAGCAATGGCAACACAAGCCTGATTCCTGAGCATTTAAAACTAGCTGTTGAAGGCAGATGGCATTCTCCAGTTCTCACACTGCTCTACTGCGGAGAACTAAAGTTTAAACTATCAGCTACCTGCCATTTTTGAAATTGCTGCAGATAAAAACTCTTTGATGATTTCAGATTTCTGCTGCTTGCTTGCAGGCTTACAGAGAATAATTGCTACCATAAGAAAACTACTGAAATAGACAATAAACTGATTTTGGCTGGAAGTACATTGTAATTCTGTTCTATATTGGTATGTGCTGCACCACAGAGACAAGTGTTTGTTATAAACAACAACAAAAAAAAATAGCTAAACTGAGGTGGAAGAAAAACAACCCACCAGTTTAATAGTTCTGATACAATAATCTGTGAATCAGCTAACGTGGAAACTTAATTGTTGCTGAAAAGATTAAATAGGCTACGTCTGGTGTAAAACACGTGGGGCCATATGCCATCCTGCAAGTCTGCAGAACAAAGGAATGAGGCACAACATAATCCAGAACAAAGATCCCATCTGCAAGGGAAAACCATTAATGTGATGTGCTTCTCTCATTCTTCTTTGAGGTCTTGTTGCAGTGCTATGTTAAATATGTGAAGATCATCTGGTCTCCTTCCTCCTCAAGATCTTCCTCTTTATCTGGGCTGGGTCCTACAGTAGCTCTTTTTAGTACTGCTTCCTACAATGGTACTAAAGATCTATTATCATTGGTTAGACACCACGACCCTCAAAATTTCTCAGACTTCTTTGACTATGTATTAAAACAATTATGTTTATTTTCACCTACCTGAACAAGTTCTGTAGTATTGACTTGCCTGTGTCTATTCATCAGACTTGAACAAAACTTTTCAGAGTCACAGAAAACCTGAGTTTTGAAAGCATTTCTGGAGGTCACCTAGGCCAGCCACCCTGCTCAAAGCCTGCTCAAATACCACAGGTTGCTCAGGACATTATCCAGCTGGATTTTAATGTTTCCAGCAAGGAAGACTCCACACTCTCTCTAGAAACCTGGGGAATCTTTTCCAATGCTTGATCAACATAAACTACTTTGTTGGTTTTTTTTTCCTTTATGTTCATAGGAGATGTCTTGTTTGTTCTTTTTCACTTTATGCCCAGTGGCTCCTCTCCTGTTACTGGGTACCATTGGCAGGAGCTGGGCTTTGTCTTCTTTACACCCTGGTAACAGGTATGTATTCACACGGATAAGATCACCCCAGAGCTGCTCAATCCTACTCGAGGATACTCAACTCTTCTCGACTTCATGTCTTGAGGCTTCAGCTCTGTCACTCACGATAAACTTTATAAATGGCATAGCATCTGACGGCAAACAAAACTATTTACAACAAAATGCATCTGTTCATTCCTTTAAACCTATTTATTGCATTGATTCTAACTGTTTTAATTACTTAATCAAATATTGTATAGCCTCAAATCAAATGCCTCATGGACATCTAAGAGCACTGTACCAGCACCGTTGTATTTATTAATTTAACATATGCTGCTCTCAAATGAAAATGCCACATTAGTTAGATGGAATCTACTTTATATAAAATAAGTAAGAGTGAATCTTTACTAAATATATAGAGTTACTTGGGTTTATTTTTTCCTCTTGCAAACACCAGCACTTTTGTAACCAGTTCTCCAGATTATCTCCAGCATTTCAAAATTTTGTGAACATTGACATAGATATGTCAAAGATGGTCTCAGACAGTTTTTTTTCAAAGTGCTTTGATATAAACCATCAGAAATGTTAACGAAAACATATCAGACTTAATATCAGTGGTCTAACAGGCTTCACCAGTTTCTCGGAGCTAAAATCATGTCAGCATATTCTATGAGTGCATCTTTGAGCTTGTCTTAAATTCAGAAGTGAATTATGCAATGAAAATATTTGCCTTTTATTTTTTTATTGTTTTATTGTTTTATTGTTTTGTTTTGTTTTGTTTTGTTTTCCATTAGTCTTCACTTTTCCCTGATTTCTAACCAGAAGTTCCAATATTCCAACCCGAGTCCATCAAATCAACTTTTTCCCCTCCCTATGCCAACTGAGGAAGCCAAAGGCAGCGGTCAAATTCATAACACACTCTGCATTCCTTCCACTTTGGCTTTGTGCTAAATGGACAAGAATTTCCAGGTTCTCTGTTGTGTAGCACTCCACTTTGGCACTGGTTCTTTGATTCATGAGTAATCTAGCTGCTGTCTCTGACGACAATTTTAAGGGGACAGGACTTAAAAGAGCTTTGTGGATTCTCCTCCTGCTCTCCCAGCACAAGTCCTTGAAGATTTTGCAAGAGTAGCATCCTAACCACTGTGTCATACACATTCCAAAACACAAATTTCTGAAATTTATTTCAGAAATCTCCTTCCACTATTTTCTTTTTATGCCTGATCATTTTTCTTCTGAATAATAACTAGGTAAGGAACATAAGGAAAGTAGCATTTTATTTTGACAAAGACTGACAGTATTTATTTTCTTTTGTTAATCAGTCTTTCCTGACTGGTTAGCACCCATGGATTTTAATGTTTTACCCAGATAAATCTTCTACCCTTCTACCGGTGTTTTGGGTCCATAATTAACAACTTTAGATTAGATTTATTTAGTGTTGGGGCCCAGCAGCCATTCAAAAGTGCATTCTAAACTAACTTTCCCTTTGCCCAGGTAACTCTGCAAGGATATCCTTCACGTATTCTAACCTTGCTCTCTGAAAAGAGCAGAAATTTCTATAACCAGAATTCTACCACCTCCTTCTCCCTTGTTGCTCTCCCTACACCTATCTCACAAGTTGCTTGATCTTCTAATGCAATTCATGCTGAATTTTCTGAACCATTGTTTTCCAGGTCCTTTTTTTGCTGGAAAAGTAGCTGTGATACCGTCTACCAATTTAATTTGCTTAGAAACCTAGCTTCATCAGGCTCTGGAGTCACCCATTCAATCTAACAGTTTGATACTTCTAGTCCATTTGCCTAATGGTCTTTTTTAGAAGTACTTGCACTCTTTTTATCCACAGGAGAAGCTAATAATAACAAAAACACATTTCCATGTCATATTGATCAATTATTGTTCATTATGTACAGAAAAGGGTTCTTTCTAAAGTAAAGTGCTAAAAAGCACTGGTTCTCCAAATGTCCTAAAATGTTTAAGAGCCATTAGGCCAACCAACCTAATTCCATCTCTTCACAAATGCTTAAGAAACTCAAATATCATCACTATTCAAAGAGTAGTGGATCACATTATTTGCTGTATAGAAACCCAGTCTATACACTTTTTCATTTATGTTTTCATGGTAAAATCGTACAATTTTCACAAAAAATAAAATGCTAAAAATATCTGAATTTATGGTCATGCCCTCCTTTAATTAAAAGTTTCTAATGTTCCCTTTTATTAAATTGTAGTAGGATGTTACCACAGATGAAAAGGAAAAAAAAAAATAAAACCAAAAGCAACACCAAAATCAAACATACAGAACCACACACAAAACAAAGGAAAAAAAAAGGGGGAGAAGACCAGGAGTGGAAAAACCCCACAGAATAAAAAGCACAGGCAACTGAAGAATTGGATATTTTCCTATTGTTTCAAAGCCAGTTCTGCTGTACATTTAAATACACGTTTATCTCATACATCCAAGTCCTCATAAAGCTGAGATTACTATGTTATGTGAGTATATGCACCACCACCCCCACACACACCTCTCTTGATATTTCCTTACTGAACCAGTATTGATTTCTTTCCTAGACCTCATTTCATATTGTGCCCTGAAAATTAAATGATCTATTTAGTTTCAATATGGCCCAGGATTCTAATTGGATTTTGAGGCAGTAATTTATGTAATATTAATGGATACTTTCAGAAAACCGCTAATTAACAGCTGACCTTTATTTTTTCCTGTGAAGAAAGAAGAAACAAAGCAAGAAAGAAAGAAAGAAAAAAGAGAGAGACAGAAAAAGAGAAACAAAAAATGAAACATTAAAAAAGCAAGTGTTCTGAATTTAATTAGCAAAAGCCAGCACACATCAGGGACATTTTGGGGACCATCAAAATACATTATGTATTTGATCACCTTATGCCTATAAAAATGGCTAAATAATTTAAATGCAATTCAATAAAATGTGTTTTCAGTGAGAAGGTTCAGCTCTGGGTGATAGATTAAAAGCTTCATATAACCCAGAGATTTTATAAGCTACTGGCAAACAAATTCAAAGTAAAAGATTATATTTTCTTTGCTTCTTTTATGTTGCAAGATTTCTTCATTTTCTGCTTTTATTTTGTTCTTGTTTTTTTTTTCCACTATAAATAGATATTTTCAGAGTAATTTAAATGCTTTAAAAAGAGAAAAAGAGGAAGATTCAGAGCTATCATCTCATCATTGAAAGAAGAAGTTCACTTGCTTGTTCAAAAGCTGTTTTACTTCTTACATTTTGTAAATCCCTAAAAATCAGGGATTTAGGGAAATGCACCCTGGGACACCCAGAGCAATACTGAACAACCTCACTGCGAATTGATACCTTCACTATGGTCTCAAGAATTAAACATGGTAATGTTTTGAGAAACTTTCTTTCAGAAACATCTTGTTTGTATCAGCAAGAACAGATCTATCAAACGAAATATCCTGATGTGTTAAACTGGGAATGACTGTAACAAATATATACTTTACTGTCTGTTTATCACTGCTTTTATTGTCTTTACACTTGTGTCACTGCTATTTCATGATATTTTACACTCTTGTACTTTAATGTGAGTGGCTAAATTAAAAAGAAGATGAGTAATTAGGTTCATAAACAAAAAATTCAGATGTACTCTGCATCAAGGTATACAACAGGTTTAGGTCAGGTCTGTCCTGACTAGTCCAAATGATTGACACGTGAGTATTTACTAACAATAGCAAAGCCTCTTCAAAACTGTTTAATAATCATTAAGAAATGAATAAATAAGTCTTTAAAAAGAAAAATTCTTGCTGTGAGAAAACCAGTACAGTGCAGTTCTTAAGTGTGAATACAAAATTGGATTTAGGGACTTCAAAGCCGAGCATTGCAATAGCCAATTATTTTTCAGTCCTTTACTCTTATCATGGGATCCATGATCTCCAATTAGGCAGTGGGGTGTCTGATGATTTACACAGGAGAAAAAAAAAATAAAAAATAAAGGTTCTTTAGCATTAGATTAAGAAGACTACAAAACAGAGACCTTTGTGAGACACAAAATAGTTTTTAGAATCTAATAGGACTTAGATATGAGGTCTAAACCACTTATTTCTATCAGTATGGGAAGAGTAACAGGCAGGATTACATGAGGAATTAAGGTGTCAGGACTGCAGACAGACATTTAGTATACTAAATTTTGTTTACTGAAATTTAGTGTGTAAATAACATATTTCCAAAGCAAAGAAACAATTTCTAGTATTCCTTTGGCTTCAGCTGCTGAATCTTATGTTTAATTGGGACCTGACTTGACCAGTCTGTGCAAGATAGTTGAAAACCCACGGAAAGAGGAACTGTCCCATTTTCTATCATCTGTATCAAAAATCCCCTGCATGAGTCAAAGTATGTCAGAGACATCTTATAAAGAACTGACCTTTAAAGTCTATGGTGACCCTCTTTGTGTTCTCAGTAGGCACCACAGGTGACCCTCAGAGACAGGGAAGCAGGGACATATAACACAGCACAGTAAATGGAGTTTGTGCAGACATAACTGAGAAAGTTTTGTTTGGAAAAGAATCCCACATTTTTAAACTGATTTTTTTTTTTCTGAATTATCCAAATTTCTTTTTGTCTATCAGTTAATCTTTCCATGATGTTAGTTTTTTCTATAACATTATTTGTTTATTGATAGCAAGTCATGTTAGACCTTTAAAAAAAGTTTAAAACAGATTTTTTAATACTTAAAGAATAATTTAACTCTCTAATGTCATATATATATATATATATATATATATATATATATTAGTTTTTTTTTAAAATATGCTTTGGTGCAACAGTGATAAAGTCCAGCTTATAATAATTGTGTCTGCTTGCAAAACATCCTGGAGTCTGAGAAAAAAAAAAAAAAATCATCCCTTTATTTAAGGAAAACTAATCAGGGAATGGATTCTTTAAATCATTCTAACCATGCAAGTATAGTTTTATTGTCCTTTCAGCCACAGATGTGCTTGAGAGCTTCAGCTGATATGTCCCCAAATTCTTCTTTCTGCTGTCTGAATGCATGAAAAGCAGCAATCAATGGTATCAAAACTTATTTTTTTTCAATTAAATATAAGTGGAAAACAGATGAATGGAAGTCAGGGTTATTTGATCAATGTCAGACCGCAGATCAGTGGTGGGGCTGGGAACAGGAGTTGTGTTTTACAGTTTTACAGTTGTTGGCTAATGTCCTCCTAATCGTTATTTAGCACCACCTTCCCTAGCAAGAGACTATAGATTGGACTTACAAATTCTCATCAAGTTGTTAGGACAAGATTTTTTTTCCTCATAGGTTCTGCAGTGACTAGCCAAATTTACATTTAAATGACTGAAGCCATCCTGTTTACTTCCACTGTTTCCATTAAAGATGGAAAGAGGGTGGATGAGGGTTTACTTTCAGGAAGCAGTTCCCAGATAGGCTTGCATTTTTCCTCAACTTTTTCCCTACCTTCTTTGAAGTTAAGCACTAACAGGGGTGAATTGAATTTCTCTGCTCCGTATTTTGGCCGCGTGCTTTCATATTTTCTTAACATCCCTTTGTTTATGGGCCAGGCACTGCTGAGGGAGCAGGGACCAGGTTCAGAACCCGTGCTGACAAGCATCAGAAATGTCACTTGAGGAACAGAGCAACACAATTATCGTCATTATTCTTCACTCCTCTAAGGACTGTTTCCAGGTCGTAGACACCTATTGTGGATGCTTTGGGAATAATGAAAACCATTAACAGATTGTTAATGTGACTCGGTAACAGACCAAGCAGAGACTTATAAAACAATAAAGCTTTGCAATCAATCTGATGTGTAACTAGGCACTGATGGGAGCAGGTATAACATCAGTTAGGGCCAAATTTTAACTCTTCTTAGCAGCCTGGTGTTACAGACTCTGAAAGCTATTTGGATCAGATGCCTAAGTGTTTTGAGGATCATAACCTTCGGGGATATTTTTTAGGTGATCAGCTGAAGCTGATGCAGCACCAGGTTAATGAGTCAACAGGCTCCCTCTGAAACTGGGGGAGGAGTGTTTGTATCTCTCCAGGCAGCAGAACTGAGAGAAGGGTTTTTCTGGGCTTTGTTTTGTTGGTGTTTGGGCTTGGTTTTGGTTTCCTTGTTGCTTTGGTGGAGATTTTTTTTATTCTTTCTTAAAGCTCATGCAATAAAGTTCTAAGACAGACCTGCCATACCATGGCTGTGTGTAACTGTGTGCCATGGAAATGCTCAGTAAAAGAAGTAAAAAAAATCAAATTATGAAATGTATTTTAAAAACCAGATTTACTTTACTCTTTCACTGATCTGGCAAATCACATTGGCAAATCACATTGTCTGTTAGGGACTGAGTTCCCTAACCTCACTTATGTCTGATTTGACCTTATAACATATAATAAGAATTCCTTGATGCCTTCCTCATTTCTTTCTTTCTTTCTTTCTTTCTTTCTTTCTTTCTTTCTTTCTTTCTTTCTTTCTTTCTTTCTTTCTTTCTTTCTTTCTTTCTTTCTTTCTTTCTTTCTTTCTTTCTTTCTTTCTTTCTTTCTTTCTTTCTTTCTTTCTTTCTTTCTTTCTTTCTTTCTTTCTTTCTTTCTTTCTTTCTTTCTTTCTTTCTCTCTTTCTCTCTTTCTCTCTTTCTCTCTTTCTCTCTTTCTCTCTTTCTCTCTTTCTCTCTTTCTCTCTTTCTCTCTTTCTCTCTTTCTCTCTTTCTCTCTCTTTCTCTCTTTCTCTCTTTCTCTCTTTCTCTCTTTCTCTCTTTCTCTCTTTCTCTCTTTCTCTCTTTCTCTCTTTCTCTCTTTCTCTCTTTCTCTCTTTCTCTCTTTCTCTCTTTCTCTCTTTCTCTCTTTCTCTCTTTCTCTCTTTCTCTCTTTCTCTCTTTCTCTCTTTCTCTCTTTCTCTCTTTCTCTCTTTCTCTCTTTCTCTCTTTCTCTCTTTCTCTCTTTCTCTCTTTCTCTCTTTCTCTCTTTCTCTCTTTCTCTCTTTCTCTCTTTCTCTCTTTCTCTCTTTCTCTCTTTCTCTCTTTCTCTCTTTCTCTCTTTCTCTCTTTCTCTCTTTCTCTCTTTCTCTCTTTCTCTCTTTCTCTCTCTCTTTCTCTCTTTCTCTCTTTCTCTCTTTCTCTCTCTCTCTCTCTCTCTCTCTCTCTTTCTCTCTTTCTCTCTTTCTCTCTTTCTCTTTCTCTCTCTCTCTCTTTCTTTCTTTCTTTCTCTCTCTCTTTCTGTCTTTCTCTTTTTCTCTTTCCTTATTTCCTTTTTCTCATTAAAGCTGATGCCCACCCTTGTATTGCCCTTTGTTTTACAATGCTGACATTTTCTGTATTGATGTGGTTTTGGCATTCTACATTTCAGGATCTTGGGGCTGAACTACCTTTACAGTCTTGAAGAGCACAGCACTGACTATGCTAATACAGGAGCTGAGGTTTAGAGCATCATAGCGGGTGATAACAAGATATTTACAGCCCAAGCAGACTCAGATTGAGCTGTGCGCTCTGTCATTTTCATTTTATGAGCTTACTCCATAAAACTGTTCCCATATGGTTAAAGTTAGGGATAAACAAACAGGTTCTGATCAAATAAGAAACCACTCAAATCTTTGCCCAAGGTTCATAATGAACTTCCTTTTTTTTTTTTTTTTTTAATCTCTGGAAATATTGCTTATGCAAATTTCAAAATATTCTCTTGTTTTTGTCTGCTGGATCTTTATTTCTTAATTTAACCTGAGACTTATAAGCAGAAGGAAGTGCTGTTTTATATTAGTTCTGCTTTAATTGAAAGAAGTACAGGTAGCAGTTTTACAAGCTGCTGTTGTGCAAAGCCAGGAAAGGTTAAATGAAGACCCTAACCAGAGTCCAATATACCAAATTTACAGGGCTGATTTCTAAGGGGAAAAAAAAAAAGGACTTAAAGCAAGCCACACAGAATATCTCCTTTCTCATGGGGACCTGAGATAAAGGCACCCTGAACTGTTGAAGTTAGTTAAATCCTGTTGCCCTACCATTTGAATTATTTGCCTGTGTGGAAATATTTCACATTCTTCTTGAGGCTGTTTTTGTATTTTTGTACCATTATGGTGTGCTTGTACTCCTAGAGCCCTGGCTAATAGTAGTCACAGTCCTTCTGCTTTGCAAAGGAGGAAATATACTAAGATTTCCCTTTTTTAGCTTACACAGCCCAGTCACTACTCACATTGCAAAGCATTTTGCCTGTTCATGTAAAAACAAGGCTGATTCCTGGGTATAAGGGAGCCAAGATGGGAAGAAGGGAAGAGACATCAGCTTTTGACTGCTCTAGCTGGAAAAAAGCATAAGTTTTTGGGGCACAGAACAAGTTTTTGTTCAAAGAGAATCTTCTTCATCTGATATTTTCTCTTTTTCTCACTTACCTTGCTTATATATTGCTGTGTGATACCATTCAAATACCCAGATCTAAGCATAAAACCGAATGTATTCTAACTTGTCTCATGTCACAGTACAATAAGCCTGGGATGTCTCAATTTAAACTCTGATTCCTAAGAAATGTGTATCTACCTCGACAAACTATCACTGATTTGACATTCCTGGAGTCTAATGTCTGAAGCAAAAAGAAGGAAGTCAGAGAAACTTCACTGTACATGAATTTGGGCTATTGTCTTCAAATAGGACACTGCAGTGTTAGAAATTAATTCATAAGAGGTTTGACTAGTGCATTTGGATAGCACACAAACGAGAACCCTCCTGGGTGCCTGTCAGAAACAAACTTCTCAATCTCTTGAGATTTGTGCATCCATAATCACCCATTGAGCTTCTGCCTGCTGTAACAGAGATACTGGACAAAAAGCACCTGCAGTGCTGCCAAATGTTCCTACTTCACAAAAAAGAGGACTATTGTATTTTCTGTGGAAGACTGGTAGGGTGAGATAAATAAATACAGAGCCCACATCATGCCTCAGTCTAGGAAGTGGAGTGTGAAGGCTCGGCAATTAGGGGTTTAAGAGCTGCTGAAACCTTGGCTGAGATGAAAGAAAGTCACTTTTCTCTGACCAGGCGTTTAATCTTCCTTGATGATCCATTTCTGCCTGCCATGAAGAAGGTGCTTGTTTGAGAGGCATTGTGTGGGTACAGCTGGAAGGTGACAAGGAGAGGTCACAGAGCTGCTCAGTCCTTGGTCAGCTCCGCCCAGATGACATAAAGCTCTCAGAGGTTTTATAAGCAAAGATGAGGAGCGATGTGGTGTGTTTCTGCTTGTGACAGATGATGTTGTATGTCATTTATGGGCCTTGGTAGCCTGATGGAAAAAAGAGGTTCATCCCAGAGGAAGAAAAAAAAAAAAGCAAAAATCCTACAATAGGTACCAATTTCAAATTTCTCTTTGCAGAAATTTGGTGTGGCAGCCCCCTGAGCCACAAAAGAAGCACTTGAGAATGCAGATCATGGAATCATAGAATGGTTTGGGTTGTAAGAGACCTTAAAGGCCGTTTAGACAGACATGTCCACTGCAATGATCTGGGACATTTTCAACCAGATCAGGATCCTCAGACCTGTGCTCAATCTGATCTTGAATATTAGCAGGGATGGAGGATGTGGGAAATTTGTGCTACTGTTTCATCATGATCACTGTAAAAAACTTTCTTATATTTAATCTAAATAAAACCTTTTTCAGTTTAAAGCACAAGCTATTCCTCCTTATCACTACAAGTTCTTGTCAGAAGTCCCTCTCCAACTCTCTTGGAGTGCCCTTAGACACTGCAAGGTCCTCTAAGGACTGTACAGAGACTTCTCTTCCCCAGGCTGATCAACACCAATCCTTTCAGCCTTTTCTCTGGACCTTCCCCAGCAGGTCCATGCCTTTGCTGTGCTGAAGGCCCCAGAGCTGAGTGCAGTGCTCCAGCTGGGGTCTGGCGATGGACAAAGGTTGTGCCTTGGATTGTAATTAAAGCTTTGATCTCCAGCATGTCTAGGGTAGCCTTATCTCAAAATCTGTCTAACTAATCTATCTAACTTATCTATCTAACTTCTCCACTGAGTGTAATTGCATGGTCTGTGGGACAGTTCTGGCTTCATTCCAGCAGTTAATCAAAGTCTATCCTAAAACTGAAGAGTTTGTTTCTTTTCTCCCCATTTCCTATGTCTACCCCCCTGTCCCCCCTAATCATTTGGTACTGTTAAATCAAAACATAGAGAAGGTGGATCCCTAGATTAATGTGAGTGAGAATGAATATAGATAAAATACAATATTGCAAGAGGACCATCTATTTTATTTTATTCTATTTTTTTTAACTCCTACTGGTATGATCTTGTTATTTCTCTTGAGCTGCTGGCACATGCCCTACCCTTATGAGCCAGTTAGGTACTTGGGCAAGTATTAATTATCTATCAATTATTTATTGAATTTATTAATTCATTCATTAATTATTTTTAGGCCTTATTTTGATCCCTTTGTGTTCTGCTGAGTTGGTGAATTGTATCCTGTGAACCAGTGCTGGAACTGAGGACAGGGTAAGGCTGCACATCTGAGGAAGTGACAGCAGAGAAGGGAAGAGGAGGCATCCCTCTTGGTTGCAGCAAGATACTTAGGTACCCATCAGTTCTTCAGCTTGGTTAGAAGGATGTTTTACTTTCACATAAAATTAGTAAGATTGCAAGGGAAAACAAACCCCTATATTCTCCCAGAGCCATCCTGGCACACCTAAGGCCCTGTGCTATCACATAAAAAGGGTCAAGGACACAGCCAGAGTGTCCTGGCAGACACAGAGGAGCAGAAGCTGACACTCAGCAGCCACTGAAGGTGCTGAGACTCCTTCAAGGTGTGAGGACTGGCATTTCTGTAGGTGGAAAGTGTTCCCAAACAACTTTGTGTAAGGGTTGATATTCTTCAACAGAAGTTTTGTGGAAATAGACAAAGTAAATATTAAAACCATTCTGATTATCTCATTCCTCAGTAGATGTTTCATTAGGCTTTCATTGGGTTAATTGATCTTCCTGATTGCTTTTAGTCCTTAAATAGTTAGAGTACAAAGCCTTTTTATTTTTGTTGGGTTTTTTTGGTCAAGATCTGTGATGACAATTTCAGTCTCAATTCTTTTATTATCTGCTACCTTCAAATCGAAGTATGGAGAGCACTTGAACCCTTTGTGATGCCACAAAAGATCTGTTTGCCCTACAGGCCAGAGAGCTGGTGAAAGGATTACATCTCATGCAACTCAGTCTCTCCCAGCTATTGCCCTGGGAGAGCTGCAGATTTGTCTTTCACTTGACTCAGAGCCATGTGCCATCTGGCTGGTTGTATTTTACTCATGACACATTCTCTTTTAAAATCTCTTTTCCCCTCTTGGAGAATTAGGTTTGCTACTGGAAAGTGGGGATAAAGCATTTCGACCACAGTAGGGCATGCACTAAAAATTATGATGAGACTTATTGAACAGATCAGAGTGGATAGTGCAATGACCTGTCATAGAGTTCAGGTGTAATATTTTTCATTACGTTTTAGCTTACACCCTTATCTTCACCCAAATTACACTGGACCTTATTTTTTTAAAAATTATTTTCCTTTTTTTTTTTTTTTTTTCTGATCTGAAATCTGTAGTGGATGCCAGCAGGCAATTTGTTCCAATGCCAAAAGGAGGATTTTGGCTAAAGCTGTGATGTAATTGCTACTGTAATTGACCTCATGCAGGAAAGCCAAGAGACCTGTCCCACAAAAGCATCTGTAGCTTCTGTGCTCCAGGTTGCTGTTTTCAAGCCTGACTTGATGTGTAGTTGGCTCTCAGGATGCAGGTGAAATACCCTTCTGCCCTTGTTTCTTTCCCCCCCCCAAAAAAAAATGAGTAGCAGCACAGCTATAGCAGTGCATAAAGCACTGTTGGGTCTTTTAATGGGTCTTTTATAAAAAGCCATGAATGTAGCAAGTTATAATTATGGAACTCAGAGGCAGAACAAGAGCTCAGATTAACTTTAGTCTACTCTGGAGACTTTTAATTATGAACACCATGGGGAAATATGGAGTAGCATGGAAAAAAAAAAAAAAAAATCCCCAAGCCTAAAATGGACATATCAGGATATTAATAAGAGAATTTGCAATGCAGAAGAGATGAGATGTAGGATAGTATTGCCATCTGCAGTCATTAAAGTACAGATTTGTTCTTGCTTGCTTTTGCTGTTAGCCTGAGTGATCACAGGAATATTTGCTTCTCAGTTAAGTAAACTAGCTAATTGCCATACTAAAATGTCTGTTTCTCTGAAAAGGACAATTGGAAAGAACTCCTTCTTGAGGAAGAGCAGAAAATTGGTAATTTACACTCTTTTAAATCCCTATGAATTCAAATTCTCCACAGTATGAAAACAAAATTTTTCACCACCCTGATATGTAGTGAGGACTTGGACCCTCGTGAAACTTAAGTGTCACTAACACAGTAAAGTTACTCCTGCTTTACCATCCATTTTTGATGTCTTCTCAGGAAAGTAATTTATCATCTACAATTATGAATTTTAACATTAAATCAAGAAAACTTAGTCCAAAAGGGTTTTTTTTTCCTCTTTGATGACATTGGTGAATAACAATTTCCAAGAAAGGATGAGTTTTGTAAACTTTGAAGTGCACTAGAGGAAAAAAAACCAACTATGAATAAGGTAAAGCATTTATTATTATTATTATTATTATTATTATTATTATTATTATTATTATTATTATTGTATAAGCTTCCTTCATTTTGAACCAAAAATATCAAAGGACTAGTTAAATGATTATACTATTTTCTTAATCCTGATGGACATGAATAACATAAAAATCTTTCTGCCATTTGAATTTGTTTTAGACAATACATATCTGACATACCTGTTTAAGCAACGCTTCTTTTTTACTTTATTTCTTCAATAAATTTCTTACTTATTTTGTGTGTCTAAAATTCTGGGGTTTAGTTGTTGTTATTGTTGTCTTTTTTGGTTTGCTTGTTTTTGCTGCTGCAGTTGTTTTTATTTTCCTTTTTTCTTTTCTTTTCTTTTTTTTTTCCCCTGAGTCTAAAACTTATCTGGCAAAATGGCTTCAACCCAGTCTTCAGTAATAAAATTATTTGGCAAAGTCTGAGTTGTTAATATTTGACCTTTCATAGTCACTGAAGACATCACATACCTGCATCAGATGCTCTTGTTAGAAAAAAATTAAGTATCTTTGGTAAATTTAAAGGCAATTTACAGCAAGGTTTTAAGGCAGTCTTCACAGATCACCTCTCTAAATAACTTTTTATCCCTGGTTACAATACCAAGGTCTTCAGGGATGAAAAATATAATCTCTATGAATATCTTTCACTACTTATTTTCTCCAAGCCTAAATCAGCATTAATAAAAATTTATTAATAAAAAATAGTTCTGTGATTATAATGTGATTATAATGATGTGATTAGCACCATGACTCCACTGTTCATATTTACAAAAAAAAAATCAAACTTTTTTTTCTGTTGGTAAAGTGTAGATGTTAATTTTTTCACAGAAACTGGAAGTGGTAAGATTATCCAAAGGACATCTTCCTCATGGATCAATTCTGCAATTGGACTGAGTTTGCACACTATCTAGTTTATGACTGAGTTTATATTTGTGCAACAGCCTCCAGCCTGGGAAGGATGAAAGCTCTACTGCCTTTCTAGGCAACCTGTTCCAGTGTATCTTTGCTAGACCTCAAAGATTTTAAACTTAATTTTACACTATTTCATATCTTAGAGTTGTTTCTCTTGTGCACATAAATATTTTAGCCACTTGGACAGAAATGAAAGGGTTTAAGAGATGCAAATTCACAGAAGCTACAGCCTGATGAAAAGGTTTTTTTTTTGTTTTATATTGAATAATGCCACTGGCTAGGTCATCTGTGAACATCTGTGATCCATCGATCTACCCACATAAATATCAATGCTTTGAGATAAAAGTCTAAGTCAATAAACTTTATGGCTGTGGCAAACTCATTACGCTGTGCATGTTATTCTGTCACAAGAAGCCATGAAAACAATGCTGAAAAATTAAGAGCTAGGCTCGAGTATTAGATTTAATCCTGAAGTCCACTATAAAACAAATGGGTTTTGAGTGGAGTTCCAGTTAAGATACCAGCTACTGTCTGAATGTTACCTTTAATTAATTAAAAAAAAAAGGAGGAAAAGTAGTGTTCAAGTTTCTCCTTAGATTAGGATGAGTTTCTAATGCCCAAAAGCAGGGCTTCTAAATCCTTCACAGAATAACAAACCAGCAATTGAGGAAAGCATAAAGATACACAGTTTGGATAAAGGATAACGTGGGCATTTCAAACCTCCTCTGGAATGAACTGCACAGATTTATTTGAATTGAAAGTTGTCCCTGCTTCTAAAAGGAATTTGTTCCAAACTACCTGCAGGTTTCCTTTCCAAATTTTCTCAGATTTTCTGGTTCTCTAATAGCATCACATTAGAAGCTTTAAGGTCTATATCTAAAACGAAAAATGGGGAAAAAAAAAAATAAATAGAAAGAGAAAAAAAGAGCACCACCATCATCACAACTGAAGAAAATTCCTCAGAGCAAATTATGAAAATGCCATTTTTCCATTATTTTTTACTCACCAAGAAACTGGAAAAGGCCAGTCAGAATGGACTAAATATCTTGTCTCCAATAATTACTATAGATTGCACAATATTAATTTATAAAGACCTCTCCTGAGTTTCTGAGCTACTGGAAGTACCAGCATATGGGGTAAACATGAGAGTTGGCTTTACTGCACACAGAGTTTCATGCTGGCCATAAGTGTGTATTTATCAAAGGTAGGTGCTTCCAAGGCATAAAGTTAGTTTTTGCTTTAAATTTTGCTTTAAATTTTGCTTTGAATTATTACACGTTTAAATTGCTATATGTTACAAGGCAAATTTCATCTGTATTTCACATGATTTAGGCAGTCCAAATCAGCCTCTGTAACACATAAATTGTCCTTGGTGAGGAAGTGAAGTCACCTCATGCTCAGAAGCACCAATGGACAGTCTCTGAGGGGAGAATGGTGAAACTGGATTACACCAGGACAGGTATAAGTAAAATAATTCATCCAAGTTTAAAGTTAGTACAGCAAAAGGCCAATCTGATGTGACATATTTAAAGCTGAATGCTTAAGATCTACTTCAGGAGGATTTGGATCTCTAACTGACTAAAACAGATTATGACCTTTTAATGGTGGGGAAAAAAGATGGTAATGTATCTGACATTAGTCTGGTTAGAACTGCCATGTAGATGAACAGTTGTAGCAGAGAGTACATTACAGTAAAATATTCAGCTGGATATATGAGAAAATGTTTGGGGGTTTTATTTATTTCATTTTCCTCATAGAGCAACTTTAACTTGTTCTAGCTACAAAATAATATCCCACACATAACTTACCTATTTGTAGACAGTTCTACAAAGCCTCATTCTAAAATCAACATAAACACAGTGCTCTAAATACAATTCAAAAATAATTTGGATTTTAAATTCAAAAACTAGAGATATTACTGTATGTAATAGCTAATATCTTTGGGTGAAATTGTACTCTAAATGTTTATGATCATCTGCTAATTTGCTCATGCATTCATCTACTCCTCTTCTACTAAGAATCTTAAAGCAGATAAAGTGCAGATATTATGGAATTATTGCACCAAATAGTTTTGGTTTAAAGGAAGATGTTGAGTCATTAATGGAATAAGAATATGAAGAAACTGAGTAATCTCCAGTGACCATTACAGTCCTAAGAAATTCAGACTGGAAGTGAGACACAGCCAATCCTCTGAAATGTAAACCAGTGTGGCAGAAGAAGTCAAGGTAGTAAAATTTAATACGGGCAACTGACTGTTCAGTTTTCTCATTGTTGGAAAATACAATTAATAACTTTTGCAAAATTGTTAAGAAAAATATTTATTCTTTCAAAATATTGTAGATTATTGATTCTTTTAATTAGAGTTTTTTTTAATATAACTTTTGTGTACTTTTTACATGAGCTTTCTTTCTTTTCGTCTTCCATTTGTATAGTTTGCATATGAATTCCTACCCCACAACTCTCTGAGAATTTGATAATGAAAAACTTCTGGTAAAATGACCTTCTGTAGTGTCTTTAAGAGGGGTTTAAGCATGTTTTTTTCTTTGTTAATGGACTCCAGACGTTGTTCTGGGACAGAACTATCCTCAGGTGAAAAGACCCTGACCTAATTTTGCACACACACACACACACACACACACACACACACACACACACACATTTTTCTCCCATTAATCTATAGTGGGCTACTGAGAGTTTTTCATGTACACATATCACTGGAGAATAGGGATTGAGAGATGTTAATCCTTTCCCTTTCCTGCTTATTTGCACTAAGTTCTGGAGAGGAACTTTTTCCTTTACCAAACAAGTCTGCTGCAGAGGCTTGTGGGAGCTAAAAGCAAGTCATGATTCCAGCAGAACATAGTGAAAACACATTTAAATATACATTTTCCATTGGCTCAATAGCACCTAAGAACTTTTTCAAGTGCTTTATCAAAGAGTGTCTGCTCAAAATATGACAAAGATGAAGGTTTGCATATTCTTAACTCATTAGCAGATATTAAAATCTGGATTTTAGGGTTGCTGAAGGAAGATAAATGATGAAGTGGGTGGCTGCTCTCCCTGGAGAGTTCTATTTTTTATTTATTTTTCTGTTTTTACAATGCAATAAAATGCTGAAAGATTGGATTAACAGCAGGACCTGCATGCCAAACTCCTGTAAAGAAGTTTTTTATTATAGATTAAAAAAAACCAAAAAACAAACCAAACCAAAACAAACAACCCAAACAAATCAAACCGTTTAGAATGTAGAGAGGCAAACTCAGGTATAAACAAAGGTGCCATCTGTGCCAGGTCACAGGTCTGTGAGGCATGAGTGCTCATTAATGCAGAATGACAAAGGACACTCCCAAGACATTACACACCACACCTGAAACACCAACCAGACCTGTAAGAAAGGAGCGTTTCAAGTGCACAGGGACAAATGTGTGTAGCATCCACTCAGCCCCCGTTGTCTGCTTTCAAAACACCACACTTCTGATTGGCCTTTGCAAAAGATCAGCTTCACAATCATATAACAACATCTGATATCTTTTCACCTGAGCTCAGAGAGAATGAGTGCTCATAACTCTGCATAGACACAAGAAAAAAAAATAATGTATTCCACTAAGAAAATTTTATTTTTTTTTTTTTTTTAATTGCCGTTGTAGTTTTGGTTGGAGGTTTGGGATTTTCTTTAATTTTTTTTCCTGTGCTATTTCACTTTTGTTTTTCAAAAATCCCCTAATATACTTGGCATGTTGTTAATAAAAGGCTGAGTGAAGCCCTCAGTGATGTTTTCTCTGCTCTGTGATGAATGGTAACAAACTGCAGCATCTCAGTTCTGTGTTTGATCTCTACCCACAGAGGCCAGATGGTAACATTTTCTTGCTAGAAAAAAATGAGTATTTCTGAAAAATCTGAGCAGTTATGAATTTTGATGTTCTTCTCTTATCTGCATATTTCTCGTGGAGGAATGAAATACCCATTTTACGAAAAGGGTAATTATGGCTTTCAACATGAACTTTCTAGGTGGAGTGGGTCAGAGTTGAATATGAAGTAATTTGATTTTTTAAATGATTTATTACTAGTTCTTCAGTTATTTTGACCATTAATCTTTTCCTTGTGTCCCTTTGTTGAGAGCTATCTTGGACTTGTCAATCTGTGACATGGAACATTATTTTAAATGAGTTATTTAATTGATACAGGTATAAGAATCCTGGAACAGAGGTTTCCAAAAAGTGTGTTGGTAATTCTCATATCTGACTACCAGTTATCCACTTCTCCTAACCAGCTTTGTCATAGAAGTTGAATAAAGAAAAAGAGTAAACTGTCCTGGCAGTTATAGAGCTTCCAACATACAGGGTTAATACTACTATAAAAATATTTTATGGATAATTTCTTTCTCTGCATTCCAGGAAAAAAGAATTTGGAAGACTGTATATAAATGCATCATCTGGTGACATTTACCCTAATAGTATAATTAAGACAGAACTAAATTAGTACCAGTCCTAATGGGCTTTTTCCATGTCACTTATTATTTATATATCACTGCCAGTCTTGTCTTTCTTCGTATTTCACATTTACATTTTGGAAGCATTGGAAAACACTTTGCTAGGCATTGAACACATGTATCATGATAAAAATATCTTTTCCAAGTAATTTTTAATCTGGAAGAATATATTTTCTCTTGCTCTCCCTTCACAATCTTTAGATTAAGACATAGACTTGCTGACTTTATATTTGTGCTTGTGCCCCTGGCATCTCTGCATTGAAGAAAGACCAGACATGAAAGTCCACGGAGGTAAGGGACCTGGAAGTTCTTCTGGAGACAAAACATGTCCAAGCTTCAGCCAGCTCTGGTTAATCTTCCCTAGTGCCAGGTGAATTACAGGTGGGAGTAATGACTGTGGGAAACTAAATAGTTTTTAATCTCTTCTCATCTGGAAACCTTAGTCGCTCTCGTTGCTTTTCCCAGGAGTTTTCTATTCCTGCCATGTTGAGTTGACCAAAACAGAACACCGTGTTCAAGGTGACAGTAGACTACATCACTGATTTATCATTCTTCCCTTTATGGCACCTAGTACAAATGAAAAAGTTACAATCATGAAGTAAAGTTGCAGCTTTCAGCTCCCAGTATATACACCCTGCAAATATGGCCTGGGAGACTCCAAATAAGAAAAGAAAAAAAAAGAACAACAAAAGAACTTGCCACGTAATGGATATTTAGTAGATCAGAGGGTATTTTGAATTATCTTTGGACAGTTTCTTTCAGCAGATAAATCAATATTCAGCCTCTTCTTTTGTCAGGCTGTGATGGGCTTTTGTTTACATCTGAAGATTAAAAGCAGCACACTGTTAGAATATTCAGTGGAAGCACTGTGATAGATAAGATGTCAAGGAGAGCTCCAGGAACTACAATGCTTTAAAAAGATAAATAAATGTACAGTGTTATCTTCTGAGCTGAAGCCTCATACAACTTCACTTTTAAATATGTATGACCAGAACCAGTTTTGTTCACACATTTGTAAATGTTCTCTTACAAAGCAAACCAGTACAGGATGGATTAGATTACCTGTGGAAGTAGCCACCATACCACAAGGATATTAAACAGACAAGTGGCAAAAACAGACATGAGGATGGGCTGTAAACAGTAACTCTGTTCTAGTCAGAATCCAAGAAAAATTCTTGATGAGCTTTAGGGTTTCTGTCTTTGCTCTTCCCCAGATGACTGACTCTGCACTCAGACAGCAAGAGTTTTCACTAGATCTCATCATCATCTGAGGGAAACAAATCTGCATTTTTGAGAAAGATCTCATATCAGTCTGTCTCATATCCATCATATTTCATGCTGTGTGTCTGGTATCTTGAGAAATTCACTGGGTAAGTTTTATGTGGCTGGTTCCTTTGGCAGGGGTAGCCCAGCAGAGCTGGAGGCAATGGATTGATGAACAAAAAGTTATCAACAATTATGGACAAGCATTCAGCTTTGGAGAATATTCTGGGGTCTATTTCTATATACACACATTTTTTTCTCTACACCTCTGCTTTGGCTTTTTTCAGATAAAGTAACTTGAGTTTTAAGTAAGCATAACTTAATTTTTTTTACAAGTCTAGTCTTAAAACGTGATGATGGGAAAATAAAAATAATAATTTCTAGTTCTTTCTTCCTGTAGGAATGTTTCATATATATATGTGTGAGTGTATATATGTGCATATATATATACACATATATATAAATACATATATATATACATTATATATATATATATGAATATATATATTCAAATAGTTCTGCATTCTCAGAACACCTTTTCCCCCATCAAAACAAAAATACACCACCTAAGGTGCTTAACAACTCAAATACCATTGAATGAGTAATGTATTTCATTAACATTGATATCTCATTGGTATCTCATTGATGACATAACACTGATACAATTTGCAGGAATTAAAAATCTTGGTCACACCACTGGGACAATTTCCCATGCATCACTAACCTATTCCCTCTCTATCAAAAGCATATCTCTGGTTTCTTCACTGATCATTGTAAATACAGCTGTTATTAGAAAACATTTTCATACTGTGTAAGTTTACACAAATATGCTGTTGGAGATGTGCACAGGGTAATGAAATGGGAAAACACTCTACAAGGCACAGTGGAAATGGATGGAATCCTCCTGGACATGCTCATTCTTTTACTGTGGACTAGGAAACCAGAGAGAATTTAACTTCTTCCCCACTTGAACTTCTTCTGAGCTGGTCCTGTAGTTGCCAGAACCCATCCTATGGGGCTGAAATCTTCCACAGAGTGGTGGTAACAAGAAGGTGTAACTATGTTTACTGGATCAGTTTGAAAGTCACTCACACAATGCTCAGCCATACCATAAAGCACCAAATCCTGCCCTAAAGAGTTATCTAAGGGACATCTGAGTGCCAACAAATGTGCAAAGAGAAACCTTGGAAATGGTATTAGGTTCTGTAATCACAGGAGCTGCCTGAAACTCTAACATAGCTCAGGTTTTGAAAGTGGCAGTGTTTTCATGTCAAAATAAAATAATTGAATAACTTCATCACTATGCAGAATTCTCTGAGAGAAAAAACTGCTTCTCAGTAAAAATAATATTTTTCCACCCTCCCCTACATTCTCTTTAAAAGTATGCAAAGAAATCAAGGTTAACAGATCCTTATTATTTAATCAAAAGTCCTTCCTATGATTTTTATTGAAATAAACAACTGATTTCATTATCTATGTGACCTCCAAGACATATATTACAGCTTGCCCCATGCAGAGCTTATGGTATAAACAGAAATGAATAATTCAGACATCTGTCCCAGCCACTGTATTTTTATCACCACTTAAGTCATCTTTGGCTGTATTTTCACCTCTCAGTCAGAAACTTGCCCTCTCTTACTCTTTGCTTGCTATAGCCAGAAAGCAAATCATCTAAGAAGAGGATATTCAGAAAATTAGCAGTAGTGTTAAACATGATAATATGGGTTGAGGTGTTTGTATTGTTTTTGGTTTTTTGTTAGTGGGTTTTTGGTGTTTTGGTTTTTTTTGGTTTTTCTGTTGGTTTTTTTTTTTTTTTTTGGTCCAAGCATATAATTGCTTTATTGTCCATTTAAATGTAAAATTAAGGAAGAAAAACAAAAACAACAAAACAGATGAAACAGAAAATTGGGATATTACATCATGAAAAATGCAAATTTATGTTTAATATATTGCATATTATAAAGGGTCCAGATATATTTCACATTTGGCAGTGCAAAAAACACTAGTAAATTCAACTGATTTTACCCATATCACATTTATTGCTCAATCGACCTAACATTAATTTTACAAGGATGCTGAAATATTTGGTGAAATCAGAGCACATGGAGCCTTCCATGGAGCACTCAGCTAAGTGTGTGCTTCAGTACAACAGAGGTTTGAGGCAAAACACAGAGACAATAATTCTGGGGGGAAAAAAAAAAAAATAAAGGAAAAAAGACTGTCCCACTACAATAACTTTGTTCCCTAAAATATGTTTTGCATGCTGATCACATTTACAATACAAGTAATTTGAACAGACGTATTTGGTTCTAGAGGGCTTGTTATTGGTTTTGTTCTGCCCATTACACTGTGAATTTGGAAAGGGAGGATAAGAAACACTGGTTACTTCATTCAAAGGAGTCACAGACTGACTGACCCCAGGTGGCCTTCTCAGGAAATCTCAGGCAAAGTCTTTATACTGTGAAGCAGTTCCCTGCATTTTGTGGGATGAAGATACATGGAGGATAAGAAATGCATTTCTGATGCACCATCCAAGCTCAACTGCACTAATTTGGGGGGTCAAGACAACCCTATTTTCATTTGTGAGTAGATACAACTATATTTCAAATTGATGAAACAACTGTAACAAATGGCTTTCTGCTAAAATTAATTTTTCCTTCTTTATATTTCTATTTACTTTTTGAAAGTTATAGAAAGCCATACCTACAATAAGCTTTGACAGTTTGTACTGTCACTGGTACCCAGACTTCAAATAATTTAGTAAGCCAGAAGAAATCTTATCTAAATCACATTCTCGCTTTTTGTTTCAGTTTGGTCAGCAGGCACAAACAATCTGTGGACATGTGAAGCAGGAGAGAGATATGGGTGCTACCTCAATGCAACTGATCCTTATATGGTACATAAGGAGATAAAGTATCTTTCCTGTTTTCTTTCCCTTCTAAGTTAAAACACAATGGAGATAAAGAGAGATATAACCCTCATGCTTGAACCTTTGATAGAAACCACAAGGGAAGTAGAAAAAGACAAATATCCCCCTAATGACAGACTCCTGATAGCACAAATACAACTAATTTATTTTCCAATATACTCTGGAAAAAAAAAAAAAGAAAAAGAATAATGAAAAAAAGGGTTGAGTTTGTGAAGAGGCTGGGAGAAGGAGAGGACGCAGGCAGTAGAAAAGAAATGGAAAGAAGGAAGACTTAACTATGAATTAAGGTGATCCCAGATACTCTTTCCAGTTCACCATTAAATTTTTCATTTACTTCCATGGTAGGTCTAACAATCAGAGATTAAAGTATATTTTGTGTTCTTCATATGAAACTTGTGGAACATTTTAGAGAGGTTATATGTAATTTTTTTTAAGGGCCTGTGCAAGTGGTTCATGTCTGTCTCTCTAAATGTTTGCATATTTCAATATCATTTCCACTTGGCCAACACCTGGCCATCAATCACCTTGATTCCTTCCTCATGTACTCCATGAAAGGAAAAAAAGCAAGAAAGCAAAAATCACAGAGGTTCTAATTGTTTCTTTTGTTTTGGCTTTTTGTTTGTTTGTTTATTTGGGTTTTTTGTTTTGTTTTGTTTTGTTTTAATTTATCTACATTACAGCTGGATAATTCTCTTAACATTTTAGCTGTAAACCAGTAGTGTTGACATCCACAGAAGTGTTATTCCCTCTTGGGGACACCCTCAGATTCACACAGGGACTCCTGAGCACTGTAGTCATGTTCTTCTTGTGCCTGTGAGTCAACCCCTGGCTCACCCAAGGCGTAACAACAGCCTTTGTCTTGTGTCACCCTGACACTGGGAAAGGGAGACAGGAGCAGGGGAAGAGGATGGGGAGGACAAGGAAAAGCAAAGCAGAGAAGATGAGTATCTTCAGGGTGAGGCACTCATATGATGCAAAAATATTTTTCATTCTAGTCCTGTCTCCTTTTATAATTATGAGTTTAAAGTGGAGGTAAAAGCATTGTCACATATAGCCCTGTACCTTCACTTATCTGCTCAAGTAATAAACTTAGAAGTAATGCTCACATAATTTCTCTTGGTAATGGCATGCAAAATAGACAGTTTTAATATAGATAATCGAGAATACACCCAAACCTACCTCCAGCATCAGAAAAAGCTGTAACTAAGATGAAATTTTTACGTTACTCGCTAAAAAATGTGTAAATCAACTCAAACCTATTTCTGACCAAGTAGGAAAACCATGGATGCAAAGAGACTTCTCTTCAGCATGCTTCCCTTTCTTTAGTCATGACTTCTGAAGTGCCTGGTCTGTCTACCCTGTGAATCCCAGAAGGGTTTAGGAATGATAGAGGAGTGAAAGTATGGACTGGGACAATCTGAAAGGAATGAGGTGGTTTCAGAAATGTTAATACGTGTGACTAGAGGAAGCCAAGAGTTGATCAAAAACTGGAGTAGAGTAAAAATATTTTTGTGCATCTGACATTGTAAAGAAAGCAGAAATGTTCTGTAATATTTTACCTTCATTGTGTCCAAGTCAGTTTTGCCACCTCTCTGTGTGCTTTTTATATGTAGTGAAATGGTGAAAGTTTTTCCACAGAGAGGAAGTCAGATGATATAAACAACTCTGAATAGCCCATCAAAAACTTAATGAAATGACTGTACAAAGGTGAGGGAAAAGTACTGGGTAAGGCATATTTAAAACCAGTATTTAGGAACCTGAGAAATAGGAAATGCTAAAAGCAGTTATGAAAATATTTTAGAAGAAGGTCAACAAAGGTTATTTAATCTTTGTCACCTAGGTTACTGGGTCAGACTTCAGTTTTTTCTGAAAGATTTTTTATGTGTTTTATATTCTGACCCAAAAATTTTAGTTTGCTTTAGAGCTGCTGGCTGTTTCTTACCTGGACTAACTCTTCAGTGCAGACTATTTTTAAGCCCATTTAAGGCTGAAACAAGTCTTCACCTGCTAGGACAGGGGTGCTTGACTTTATAGCTTCAAACTTGAGGAACTGGGGAATTGTTCACCCCTGTGTAGTAGCTGTGCCAGAGGCAAATGCGAGAATAAGAAAAAAAGTAGAAGAAAGAGAAGGGAGGGAGGAGAAGGAGAAGGAGAAGGAGAAGGAGAAGGAGAAGGAGAAGGAGAAGGAGAAGGAGAAGGAGAAGGAGAAGGAGAAGGAGAAGGAGAAGGAGAAGGAGAAGGAGAAGGAGAAGGAGAAGGAGAAGGAGAAGGAGAAGGAGAAGGAGAAGAAGAAGGAGGAGGAGAAGGAGGAGGAGGAGAAGGAAAAGAGAAAAAGAAAAAGAAAAAGAAAAAGAAAAAGAAAAAGAAAAAGAAAAAGAAAAAGAAAAAGAAAAAGAAAAAAAGAAAAAGAAAAAGAAAAAGAAAAAGAAAAAGAAAAAGAAAAAGAAAAAGAAAAAGAAAAAGAAAAAGAAAAAGAAAAAGAAAAAGAAAAAGAAAAAGAAAAAGAAAAAGAAAAAGAAAAAGAAAAAGAAAAAGAAAAAGAAAAAGAAAAAAGAAAAAGAAAAAGATAAAAGAAGAAGAAAAAGAAGAAAAAGAAGAAAAAGAAGAAGAAGAAAAAAAAGAAAAAGAAAAAGAAATTTATTTTCTTGTTGATGTAAAAAAAAACAAAAGGGTGTGGGAAGGTGTGGGAAGGGCAGGGCAGGGCAGGACAGGGCAGGGAAGGGAAGGGAAGGACAGGGTAGGGAAAGGAAGGGAAGAGTTGATAATTATTTTTCTGTCTGTCCTGGTTTAGGTAAAAGTTCAAATTCTTTAGTACCTGTGACTCTGGATGTTGTTATAAGTGCCTTTCAAATCTTTTCCTGCTGTTTCTAGAAATAATCTAACACTGTATAAATTCTGCTAAATGTATGGCAAACTTAAGCTTCTGCACATTCCAGATTGATAATATCATCCAAATTCTTATGGATAGCAATTATCTGAGAGCAGAACAAAAGTCAAACAAAAAACAGTCTCTGCTGCTCAGAATGCATAATTTTGTGTTTCAAACAATACTTTCAGTCTAAAAAATTATATGTTTAATTGACAGATCTGTCTCAAAGTTACATATATGCAAATTACTTCCTGTCTCTGTTTCATTTTTCTGGGTTCAAGTTCAGGATTTACAGTTATCTCTGTTTTAACTAAGCTGTTTAAATCAAAGTCGATGTAGTCAAGTGCTGATCAGAATATTAGCCTGGGTTCACACCCTCAGTCTGCCACAAAATACTGGTGAGACCCCGGGCATGTCACTTAGCCTGTATTTTAACTTGATTTTCATCTCCCTGATGTGAACCATAAGCCATATTGCCTCTCCAGGGTGTATGTTCAGTAATATTTTCAGTGAGCTTCTGTGATGGTTTTTCAAACCACATTATTACCTTGATAGATTTCGGATTGAACTGGTGCAGCACAGGAGGTATTTCTACTGTTTAGACAAGTTATCTTTGTCAAGCTGAAAGGAAAGAAAAAGATGAGAGAGAAAATGAAACCTACACCTCACTAAATAACTGGCATTAGGGATTTTATAGTTTGTGTTTCTTCTCTAAGAATGACTGGGATGTTGTTCATATAATCCTTCACCTAATTTTCATGATAAGTGCTTGACTTTTCTAGTTAGCTTGAGGTTGCCCTCGGTGAGAGATGTGCATCACCTTGGGAATAATATCTTCTTGTTTTATGCATATTTCTGGTTGAATACCAGTGCTGAATGCTTTTCACATTTCCTGTATGATTTGAACGCTCTATCTGAATCCTGATCTGCCATTGTTACTTGTGTCTTTTATTTCTCCTTTTAGTAGCATTCAATGTTTTATTTAATTTTTTTTGTTTGGCTGGGTTTTGTTTTCCTTTCTTTTTTATTTTTTTTTTTTTTTTGTGCTTTTATTACAGCTTTAAAAATGAAAAATTATTTTACTGTGTATATACACAATTTCTTTTGAAACTTTTTCACTCATGACTGACTAATCACTACTAGGGGATATGGGAATCACTCTCAATAATGTGTTTTAAGAAGGGTATAAAACTACAGCGGAACAAAGAAAGAAATATTTACCACAATACAATATGGTGCTAAGATCTCTGTAGCATCTTAGTGCTAGCAATATTTTCTTGGCTGGCATGGTTATAACTGTATTACATACGCACATACACACACACACACACACACACACACACACACACCAGCACAGTCACATTTTACCACCTCATGTTTCTCAGGAATATGACCCCATTAATCTGTCAGTATTTACCTGTGTCAATGGCTGGGAAAGCATCTCCATATCATTTTCATTTCAGGGAACAGCCTCAGTGGGTTCCTGAAGCTGCACATCTGTGGGCATCTGGAGTGCACTGGTGGTCTGCACAAAAGGTTTGAGTAAAACCATCACCAAGTCTAAGTACACCAGAAAGGGAATGCCAGGCAATCCACTGAAAAATCTGAAACAGAAATGTTAATGTGGGCAAACTTTCATGTCATCTTGGAATTCACATATTTACTTTTAGATAAGTACTGTCTGGACTTGCAACAGCATTTTGGCATTTCACTTCTATTTGGATACCAAATACATATTCAATTTTGTAAGAGAAGAGATTTTAATAACTCTAAGTTAAAGGCAATTATATCAGTTGGCATTATTTTCTTGTCTTTTTTGTCAAGTTGAAATCCTCTGTTTTTGCCAAAAGGATAAAGAATGTCACTCCTCCTAGAAATCCTGACATTTTTGAAATTCATTTTTCTGGTAAGCTTTGACATATTTATAGTTTTCATACAGACATATATTGCTTTTTTTTTTTTTCTGAATAAAAAAAAGAAATCTGAATCCCAACACCTCCTTATACTATCACATTTCTTAATTTTGTTAAGGAAGAAGTATTCTAGCAGAACATGCTCAATTTTAACCATTATTTTATATTAAATCTATATATGGACTGACATAAATGTATTATTCAACCTGTGCACTTGCATACCATTATTCTAGCAGCCAGGTAAATATGAATAAAATAATAAAATTAAACTATTATTTTCTGCCTTTTCAAGATGATATAATTTAGCCTATGAAAACCTAATGAGATTGAGTCTAAGTGTAAGGACAGAGATGGGCATATTCCAAGGGTGTCTCATCTTTCTAATCTCAGACATCAACCAAAGATTAGAGTTTTATGAACTGAATCCACCCACCTCTTTTTTCTTTGGAGAGTTTCCTTTCTTGAATCATAGAATCACAGAATGCTTTGTGTTGGAAGGGACCTTAAAGGTCAAGTAGCTGTAGCTGTCCTGCCATGGGCAGAGGTGCCACATTCTCAATATCCCTCAGCATGTAGAAGGGATTCTATAAGGTATTTATGAAATTATTTTTTTCTTTCACTCTTTCAAAAATATTTTCTTTTTCTTTTTTAGGGGTTTTACACCTCTCGTTAAAAACCCACCCTATGAAGTGACATCCTTTGAAGTCTCTGCATTACAAAACCACAAGAAAAATCCTCCAGTCCATGTTTTATCTGCTGTTTGAGTGTTTGAAGCAGAGGCCCCCTACAACCTTTGGTGTTGGCAGTGCCCAACCCAGTGAAATGAAGTCATGCCTGCTCTCCCCTTGATGCTGGAATCCTCTCTGTGTAGATGTCTCAGCCACAGAGGACGGTCTAAAGTCCAAAGTCTGGCTTTGGTAACAACTTCCACGGAAAGTATTTTTAACCAGCAGTCCTAGGAGTGCTCTTGGAGGTGCCACTGGGCCCATCCTATGCCATTCCAAGGCAGCTCCCTCCACGTCTATTTCTCTATTGTTTTGTTTCTTTTTATGGTTGCCTGTTTCTCTGCAGGTAGCTCAGTGATTAGCAAAGCAACCGACTCTGCCTTTTTCAGCTCATCTCAGGGTTCCAGGCAAAACAAGCCCATTTGAAGCCGAGCCTGGCGCTTGCAATAATTCCCCATATGTTGATTTTCACACCAGCCTTGGGTGGCTGCACCTCATTATTTGATTTTCTCTGCATCAGTTTTGTTTGTGCGAGCGTGTGCATGTGTGCCTGTGCGTGTGTGTCTTTTTTCTCTCCAGTTTGAAGTCACTCTGACCTAAATAGAGGAAAGTGTGGGTGGCAGTTTAGTTGTAGGTGCCACTTCAAAGACTCAAAACGCTACAATCTGCAAATAAGTACTTTCAGGGAGGGGTGAGGGGTAGAAGACATCAGTGTATATTCAGGGATGTCGCTTCTGACAGGACTAACAGATGAACCCCAGAGGCTCTGCTTTCTGTGGGTATTACACCCCACATGTCTCTAGAGCTTAGGGGGTGGATTTTTAAAGGAATAATTTGCATATCACTAGACCTAATGCAGTTAAGTTTATGATTTAATAAAACTGAGCTGAAAGGGAAATACTGCAAAAAGAAAATATATGATTACATTTAATTAAAACAAGGAAGGATCCCAGCCTCCCAAAGATCATTGGATTAGATAGGATGGGAAAAAAAAAAAAAAAAAAAAAAAAAAAAAAAAAAAAAAGAATGGAAAAATAACATTCTTATGAACCATGATCAAACACATTTAAACCCAGAGTAAGGTTTACCAGGAAAAGCAAAGTACATTAAGCAGACAGTATAACTTTTACCATAAGATTCAGTTGTATACAGAAAGCCAGAGTATTCCTGGGATTTGCAGATGTGTGTGGTTAACCTGTTATTGCTGTTAAGTACAAGCCTGTCACTTGGCCATATCTGCTTACTCTGTGTAGTGGGCTCTGACTTTCTGCGAATTTAAAGATTAATAGGAACACAGAAAAAAAAATATATAGATATGTGGGCAAGTTGTGGCTTAGACTGGGCCGCAGAGTTCTCCACAGCTTCCTAGCTGTGAGTCCAATTTATCACAGCAAGTTAACTTTCACATTTCCACTTTCCCTGCAAACTCCTTTGGGAACACCAGGCATTACTTGCCTTTCCATTCATGCTTTCCAGTCACTCTCTCAGAGAATCATTTTCACTCTGTAAGTCACTTGATGAAAAATTATTCTGCAGGAAATTAATAGTGAGAACAGGTTTTAGAAGCCAGAATTGTAAAACTAACGCTGAGAAATGCACTGGTTTACTGGGAGAGGAAGAGAGCTGCAGCCTCTACTGCTGGGTGACAGAGACAAGTCCAAAGCTCACTCCAGTCACACTCACAGTGACCATTGGGCTGAATGCTTACAGCTCCTCACTTTGTGCAGCCACCAACAGAGTGACATCATCTGTGATCTCATCTGATATCAGATGTCCAGCCGGTCGGGGTGAGATTCTCTCTCTCTGCTCTGTTCTTGTGAGATCCCCAATATCAGTGCTGCCTCTGGGACTCCCAACACAAGAGAATTGTGGACTTCCTAGACTGACTCCAGAGGAGGTTACTAGTTGGTCATGGGTCTGGAGCACCTCTTCTAGCTGGGATTGTTCAGCCTGGGAAAGAGAGGGACATTGTTCCACATTCCAGTACTGAAGGGGCTTGAGAGGGAATCAATAAATTGCATGTTGTGATAGAACAAGGGATAATGGCTTTAAGATGAAGGAGGATAGAATTAAATTAGATATTATGGAAGAATTGACAATGAGGATGGTGAGGTCCTGCACAGGTTGCCCAGAAATGCTATGGCTTCCCCATCCCTGGAAGTATTCAAGACCAGGTTGGCTGGAGCTTGAAGCAACCTGGTCTGGTGGAAGGTGTTCCTGCCTGTGGCAGATAGCTGGAAAACTACGATTTTTAAGGTCCTTACCAACTCAAACCATTTTGTGTCTCTATGAATGAAGCTGTCTTCTGAGTATTTCTTCCAAACAACATATCTATGCCAATCTAGGTTTATTAACTCTTTTTTCTTTTTTATACTAAGATATTTAATCTTGCATCTTTTTTGCATATATATAAAAGTTTGATAATATAAGCAAGCTTTCATTGAAAGTTTTGCCTTTACAAACATACTGGATGGTAAGTTCTCATGTGTGATCTTTTAATAATAAGGAGAAACTTTCTCACACTTGGGGGAGAAATACAAGTTATATGACAGCTGTAACAGAGTAAGAACATATTCTTGGATGGATGCCCATCAACACTCTACTTCAGCTTGTGCTACCTTGTGTGTCTTTCCCTAAACATAAAAAAAAAAAAAGGAAATAATAATAATATTATAATTATATAATTATAATAATTATATTATTATATATTATAATATATTATATTATATATAATTCAGGGGCCATAATGACAGTAAAACAGGGTTATATTAAGGCTTTCAGTTAAGGCATTCTCATGAGTTCTGGGAAGAGGAAGCTAGAGGTTTTTGACACAAGGGAAGGACATCTGTGTCAAACAAGAAGTGAAAACTGGCTGCTGTAATCAGTAGTAGACACTGTGCTCTTTAGAACAAGAAACACTGTGATTTGCACAAAACACACCTAAGCAGACTGAGGTGAAAGCAGCTGATGGACTGCTTGCCTATGTCAAGACGATGGCTTTGGCTGCAGGCAGTAATGGAGTTTTCTGCAGTTCTGTAAGTCTTGTGGCAAAAAAATGGAGACTCCTGTGAATACTGAGATGCCTCAGCAGTTAGGATAGGGTTTTGTGAGAAACTGTAATAGATTTAGATGCTTAAATTGTGTCTAAAGTTAATTTCTTCAGTCTAGGTTGCTGCAGGTATGAGTTTACTGGCTCTGCTCTTTTGCAATGGACAAAATATCTCAAACATCTATACATTTTGATAGTGTCCTAGACATCTCTGACCCTTTACACAATACCTCTTTAGGCTAAAGAAAGAACAGAAGAAGGTACAACACTAATTCTCTTTTGACTTGACTCCACTCTTTATTGAGTAATTTTGAGTCAATGAGGAAGGTAACATTAATTTCCACTAAGGGCTTCAGAATCATTCATTTCCTACCAAAACCACAAACTCTACTGCCACTGTCACTGGCAGTGCAACCCCCTTTTGCTCATGCAGAAGGCAAGGCTCTACTCTGGTGCATCTTTAGAGAGCTGTGTTGTCCATCAGGGACCCAGAGCTGACAGCAACACTGGTTGTCTACAGAGCAAACTCAGCAGCCAGCAGGGAAGGAGATTGATGTCACTGCACCAGGAAGTTTTAGCCAGCTGAGTAATTCTGCAGTACAAGACCTCAGCAGCAGCTGTTTAAGCTACTCTGTAGAAAGGCTTATGTTTAGCAAACAATTTTGGTGGCATAATGGACTCCCACTGCCATGGTTAGACAGAAAATTATCCAATTACATGGAATTAAATTATTATAGTTGCTGGTTGTTATTGTTGTTGTTGCTGTCATTTTTGTTATTTATTATTTACTAAGTGCCAAATGGACTCAGTAATGCTCAAAGCTGCTAAATGTAGGGAGGGGAGTCAGTTTAATACATAGACAGCTATGTAGGTGTGCACAGCCATTTGTTCATAAAGCACTGGATCAGGATGTTCTTGCAGAGGTCACCATGGAAATATCTCCTAAATATGAGCTTAAATGCAACAGACTACAAGGAGAAATACTGTATTTTTGTGTATATATATATATATATATATATATATATATATATATATGTATAAAAAGGAAAAAAACAAAAAATACTTTTAGGCTTTAAATAAGTAGGAAGAGGAGAAGGGTTCTTAGAACCATTTTCTGGAAGGATAAGGAAAATGAGGCAGAAGAACATGTTTCTGTAAAGAATGGCTCTGCTGAGCTACAGAGGTCTCAAATAGTAAATGTGATTCTATGTGATACTGTTCATTCTGTGATCAGGCCTCCTGGAGCAATGTGGGGAAAGTACTCCTAAATCTTAACATTCCCAGTTTATGCTGGGGTGAAAGGCTGTACAAACTAAAACATCTGTTTTTATCCATAAGAAATATTGTATGAAGTTATTTTTCTCTCTACTTTGTCTTCTGGTGTTTTAATTTCTTTGAAACTGGAACTGAATTTATGGAAGTAGAGATTCTTAAGCCCCTCATTCTGCTTTGAAAGATTCAAAAGTGCTGTAGTTCAAGTCAGATAATTACCCAAAGCAGTATTTTAATGCTTTTGAGTTGCAAGAGGTTGAAATACAGAAAGAATTCCAGAACATATATTAAAAAACCACAATCTACTTATTGAAATAGTTCCATTAAGTCACACATCTATTTTTAATCTGATTTTTTTCTTTGTGAGTTTATTTTACAATGGTATATCTATCCATCTTTTTAGGAATAGTTGTATGTCCTTTAAATCCATGTATCCCAAATGGTTCATTTCATATTTTGCTTGGGTCACCTCATCAAATGTCCTTCCTGAAGTTCTTCATTTTCTTCACCATCAACCTATTCTCTTTTTCCCAGCTCCCAACTTTCCAATTCCAGTTACTCACACAGTTTTAAGGATTAAAGTCTCATTTTATTTAATGGAGTGTGCACAGCTATATTTCATTATTGCCAGAAAAATCCATATGCCACATTTTTAAAAATAAATCCCCACTAGAAATGTTGGAAACCTTACAGACTTTGATTGAGTTGCCCCAGGTCAAACTGAACATCTGGGAAAGAACTTCTGCCTAGGAAATGGTTGTGCATCCTTGAATACTCCAGTGGCCTCACTCTTGGAATAGGCTTTGGTGAAGCTGTGTATAAAATACAAGGATATCATTAAATATTTCCATATTCCATTTTTTTTTTTTTTAATTCTGCACTGTTCTGCCAGCCCAATAGTGTACATATGCTATTGTGGTACCTGTTAATTATTAATACATATATCAATAGAATATGGTTAAATAGTGTTCATCAGATACATAATTTTGTAAAGGATGGCATTTTCCTATTCCTTTTGACATTGCAAGCTATTCACAAATCACTTGTTAATCTATTCAGTGTTTAAGGATAAGGGTCTGAGCCAAAAGCCCTTTGAAGTAAGCGAAAAAAACCCCATGGACTTCAAAGAGCTCTGGATCAGCCCCTAACAGAAAAAGATCACAAACAAACATATATTAGACTATCGAGTTACTTATAAAGCAGTTCGCATATCTTTAGACACAGTAAACACTTTGCTGTCATAGCAATTAAAAGCTTGCATCCTTGCAAAATCTGAATCTTAAAATAGTCTGTTAGGGAGACCATCTTATTTTCTTTCTGGGAAAGGATGTAAATCTAGATAGGGAACAAATGGATTGATAATACATACCGGACACATTATGTGCTGTACATGACTATATACGAAGGATCTAATAAAAAGAAGACCTTGAATAAATACATTACACTATGTCATGCAGGTTCATTTGGATATTTCATCATACTGTATGTTCTGAAAGGCTATCAGGATTTGAAAATAATCTTGTATTTATAACATGTTCTTTTTCCTCTCTTTTGTATAACATAATTATTAATTATATAATTATATGTATAACATATAATATTTAACTTGTCGTTCTCTCCTTTTAATATGTTAGATTTATGAAATTAGTTGAAAACTACTATTTAAAAATCCTTCTTCTTAATATTCATGCTGCCTCCAAATATTATATCTCATGCACAATCTCAATATTATGATGTAGAGCTCATCCACTGTTGCAGAATCCCCATAGAGTTCTAAAGCTCCAGGATTTGGATCATAGTAATTTTTATCTGGAAGGATCCCAGAATATTTATTTTTATGCTGTAAATTTAATATGGATACTGATATGGATCCAATCTTTGCCATAAAGTCATTGGTAAGAAACCATTACCATTGTGTTTTACACATGTCAGAAAACAGTGAAACTGTGTAAATGGAGGGATTCTTCCCCCTTTTTGTGGTCTAGAATTTAGGCATGTACATATCTGGGGCACAGTGAAGACAGAAGTGGATACAGATATAGATGGGAAAAATAAGAAATATTTAAGCAGACGTTTCAAGATGATTTATCCCTCCCAAAGCCACGCACCTTTTAGAGAATGTGGCAAATTTTTGTTCAAAGATCAGTATTTGTCTAGTCTGGCTATCAACAGAGTAAAACCACTTAAATTTAATTTAGTCATCTCATTTTAAAATAGTGTGTGCAACTGATTGAAACAGTAACAACAGAGGATGAGAAAACTGGCAACAATGGGAAGAATTTCCCTTTACAATTAAGTTGTAAAAAATATTAACCAAGGACATGCAAAATGAAACACAGAGCTCTTAGCTTCTAATACCAGCAGTGCCTCTTGGCCAACTGGGCTGCACATAAACATCTACATCCATAAAGCTGCATGTATGTATATAATATTTGTATATACACATATATCTTACGTTGGAGGGCAGCGTTAAAACACATGAGAAATGAAGAAAGAAGCCTTCCCAAATTACACTTTTCCAGAACGGGGAAAGAGATGAGCTGATACAAGAAAATGTCAGAGAACTGCAAACACTCAAGCTGTAATCTACCAGCTCACATCTGGTCACACATCTTAGAGAGGAGACTGATAGGAGGGCATACATAAATCTCTGGGACAGGGTTCAGAGAGGAGTGTTTTATACAAGAGGGGTTTCAGCACAGCATCTTAAATGCTTTGAAGGGCTGCCTATGTACCAAAACACTTAAATGCTCACTTTCTTAGAAATATGTGCGGAAATGTTTTAAATACAAAAGCTTCAAGGTTCTTTCTCTGTGAACATGAATGTTTCATTGTGATTTCCTTGGGAATATACGATTAAAGTTTAGCTTGTGCTTGACCTTTACTGAGCAACAATAGAGCTAACAGAAGTTCAAGTTCAAAATCCATTTCATTACAAGGGGGCTTACTTCAATTTTCAGATTTATTTTTTCAAATGGTGGAGAAAGGAAAAAAAGAAAAAAAAAAATCAAGTATGGTACTTCTTCATTTATGTTCTTCATTTAAATGTCTTTATTATTTATTGCGTTCTTTCTTTCCCATTTTTTCCCTGCTTTTTTTTGTTATTTTTCCTTACCCTTTCTTCCCTCCCTGACCTCAGGAAAGAGGAGTAAGTGAAATAGAAGTGAAGGGGAAAGAAAAACTAAATTTTTGAGGAAAAGGAAGTATTTTTTTACAAATAAAGACATATTTAAATGAAGAAAAATTAAAATTTTTGAAAAAAAACCCTTCTCTTTGGAAAATACTTTATTTTATTTTCCTCAAGGCAGACATTTTTCCCATAATGTAAGATAATTTTCAACTCCACTGCATATTTTGTCCTATAATATTCTGGACTGTTTGAACCAGTGAATATTCAGAGAGATGTAGGGTGTGTTTTTGGCATCAAGAACCTGTACTTAGCTCAAGATTCTGCTAAAATATCTTTAGTTTCCAGCATGCTGCTAATCACAGTCTTAGCCTGAGAGAGGGAAAACCTTTCCATTTGCTAAAACAAACATTGACTTAATTTCCCTTGTTAAATTTAAGCCATTCCCCATTTTAAAACTTCTCATTGATTTTACATTCACTCCTCTGATGTAAAATCATCAGCTACTGATTTTACATCTGTCTTTTAGCTGCTGCCGCTGCCGAGCTAACCTCAGCGACTGGCATATTGTACCAAATTAGGATTTCTCCCCCTACAGCAGCTGTGGGTGGAATCCAGACAGGCTGATGAGACACCTCCAGCCCCCTCACCAGTGCAGACACTGAAAAGAAGGAAGAGATGAACAACAGTTGCAAAACATCAGCACAAAGCATCACCGTACCGAAAGCAGCGGGGGGATGATATTTCCTTGATGGCATTTTCCCGCGTGCCTTGTCTCTGGTTCCTTAATGCAAAGACATTAAATAAAATGCAAACCTCCTGGGTGAGATTCATCTGCCCAAACGTAGCTGTTGACATCTGAGGCAGTCACTTGAGCCCCTGTAATCGATGGAGAATCAAGCACATTTGAGGCACAATTCATCTAATCCTAAGGTGCAAGTCAAAAAACGGGTCATTGAATTGTGCCCCAAATGTTCCTATTTCTCCTTAGTAAGGGAAAGAGAGACTGAAGTATGGACTCCCTTACATTTCTGCTCTACAGACACCTCACACAAGGTGAAATGATTCCCACCCCTAGGCCTGGCCCTGGAAAAGGCTCAGCTGAAGGGAAAGCTGATGAATAATTAAAGCTCATTGCAAGGCTGTGTCCTCAGAGACAAAGTGCTCTGAACAGGAGAGGATGATCATCCAAAGCAACCACACAAGGCTCCCGTGGATTGCGCTGTGGTGCTGCAAGTTATGAGCAATGATTTCCCACAGTAGGTTCCAGAGGTGGCAAATGAGAGTAGTGTCAGAGATATTGCCTGAGCATCCAGAGAAACTCATTCACTTGAAGAGATCTGAAGCTCCTGAGCTTCTAAATGAACCCATACAAGTCTCATAGATTTTTGGAAGGTAGATACCTTGCCAAGAGTACCCATGATTTTTCTTTTTAATAGCTATATGTTCGCAAAGAGAATGCTTTTTAATTTTCAAAACAGATGCCTCAGAATTAATTGGAGAAAAATAAACCATGTGAATGCATCTATTTTTTTCTTGTTTTTTTTAACACATTCTGAGTCATTGGCAAAATGCTACAGTTGGTTTTGTCTACTCTTAGGCTTGCCACAAAATCAAAAGCCCTGGGTATGACTTGTATGTTTTCCTTTCTGAACTTCAAAGAGTAGAATCAATGGGGACATTTGGCCACAAAGGCAAGAAGGTATCATTTGATGTAATTAATCTATTTTCTTTCTTATCTTTTCTCTGAAAGAATATTTCTAAGAAATGGAACTTTCTTAGATTAAAAGTAAAATTTATTATTATAGTGCACAGATATATCACAGATAGTTATTTAAAATATTTATTGATATAAGAATCATTTTTTTGTTGTGTGTGTGAATGAAACCCATCACAATGCCGTAGGACTAATAATGATATATCTCCTATCCCTATATTTTTTTATAGGGATAAGAAACCATTATTTGGTTTATTTTTCATAGAGAGCAGAAAGTGTTGAAATAGGAAGAAAAAGAGATGAAAATGGGTAAGATGCTTTCCATTCTGTTTAATAAAATAAAATAAAATTTTAAAATAACACTGAAACCTTTTTAACTGCCTCTATAGAGTAATGGAAAGAATACAGAGAAGCATCAGCTAAATTGCCATATTAAGAAGGACCTATTTCCTTTTTTTTTTTCCTCCCCAGTTGTGTTAACTCTTACACAAGATAAATGCAACTTACGCATCTGAGCTGAAAGAATCTGATCAGTGGCATGTGCTAACCAACCTCGACACTAAGATATTTAGGGCAGCTGTCAAGCACCACAACTATCTTCAGTGCTTCTTTTCAGAATTAATTAGCAGAAGAGCAGCCTTTAATACACATGTTCTTGCCAAGATGAACTTGGAAGGAATCTTGCTCTACTCCCTACTACTGCCTGCTCCCAGCAAACCTCTAGAGGAGGTAAATGTGCAAGATCTTAAGCCATCCACCTCCTGTTACGGTAGGAATAAGCCAGGAGTTACAAGAGGTAACATCCAGCAAGGGTTTTTTGTGCAACAAAATAAATCAGCAAGTTTGGTAATACCTGGCTTCAGAAATCTGAGCAATTAACTGTTTCTGTTGATTGTATTGAAAATATCGCTGCTTACTCCAAGTACTAATTTAATTTGCTTTAGTTGCATTCACAAGGTGAATCTTAAATTCTGTCTTGTGCCAAATAATTTGAGGAAATACTACAGAGGTTTCAAAGTCCACCTGCAAGTCTGTGCTTAGAGGTGAGGACCACCTGCACTGCCATCAGTCTCCATTTGCTTCACAGGCTGATGGGACTCCCTTGAGAATTTTCAAGACCACCCCCCTGACACTGGCTAATCTTTGAAATATTAATGGTCTTTCTCAATACTTTAGAAATCTCTTTTCTGCTACCTCATCCTTAATCCAAGGGGTACTGACTAAGAAAAGGTAAAATCTAGCTAAGAAAATGAATAAATTTAAGGAGGTAAGTTTGAAATTTGAATCTGATTGAACCTGATACAGATATTTGGAATAGTTTCTCTTTTACCTGAATGCATGGCTAAAATAATTCAGACAGCCTTGTTTTTACTGGAATTGTTTTACTGTTTTCTTATTTTATTTGAGTGGGTCGATATACCTACTGGTTTTTTCACATCCATTCAGTTCTATGTGTATTTTAGTTCTATGTGTATTATTTTAGTTCTATGTGTATTTTATCCATTCTTCTTTGGCTCACACTATATTTTTTTTCCTGAATAGTTTTATTTATCTGTTTATTTAAATGTGAATGGACACACTTCAGGATTTTTTTTAGTCCTTAGTTTAAATTATGTTAAATATGCAAACAAGATTTGAAAAAATCTTATTTACATATTGATCCAGAAAACAGTTGCCATCATAGTCAGACACGACCTAAGATAACAACAGTCCAACTTGTCTCATTTAACTTTATCTCTCTATAAATTATATGTTTTATCAAAACTGGCCATCTAGGCTTCCTTGACAGCAAAAAGAGAGATATCAATATCTCCACATAGCAGTTAATTTAAACTGTTTTATATGCCGTTTTAAAAAAATTGGACATGTCATCCAGCAACAAAATTATTGCTCTCTCTTGACTGAAAACTTGTATATGGCACTTTTTTAGGTTAGGTATCTAATTCTTAGAAAACCACATTTCAGTGAAATTAGTCCAATGGCATAGATAGAAAGACACTCAGGAATTCCATTTTGCTCTCCTCACCAAAAAAATGCTTGCATTTGACTGGATTGGTTATTCTTTTTCTTTTTTATTTTTTTAAATTTATTGTGTCCACCTGAGATTCCTCCAATAAAACCACATCATTCTTGACAAACTTTGTTCTGAAGGTCTTGCAGTAGTTAATGATGTAGTTCTTACATTCCTGTTCTTTTGGCCTTTTTGCCTTAAAGCACAGTCCTCAATGCAATCATGTCAGAAAAAGGAAAACATATGATCAACTACCCACCACCCTTAGGATTTAACAGTGTCACAAGTGTTGAGTAGCAGATTTTAACTGCCCACCTCCCTCCCCCTCCCACCACACCCTTTCCCTAAATCTGTGGGTACTTGATGCTAGTTAGCTCCTGGTTTGGTCTTTTTTTTCCCTTTTTCCTCCTCAATTTCCATGCCTAATGAGCCTGAGCTGAGTTAATAATGGATGTAATAAGTAATGACTCATTGTTTTGGGGCCTGTGTGTCTCTGTGTGCAGTGGAAGAGGAAGCCAGGGCTCCGATGCCATTTGTTCTGCCATGTCACTTGCCGCCAAGCAATGCCACTCATCAATAAAAGGCAAGATGACGGATGAGTTCATTTAATGGAATTCCTCAGAGTGAGCTGCAGCCACTGTTCTTTGTAGGCTTGTTCTCTTGTTCTTTGAGTCTCTCTTTCTCAGTCTCTCTTCCCCCTCTCCTTTATTTTTTTTTTAAATATTCAGGACAGTTGGAAAGTGTGGCAGGCTGAGAGGGCTGCCATTCATGCCAGCAGCTCCTTCTGCTCTTAACAACTGCTATCCTAAATCAAATCAAGAGCTCTGAGCAGGGAGATTAGATCATAGTGACATGGAACAGTATTGCCTTTCCCTCACTCCCTTCCCCTATCCCACTTCACTGGTCAAGGTGGGTAAGGAGGGAGGCTGACTAAGCGTTGGGGGAGGAAAAGGGTTTGGGTGCTCTCAGTATGGCCCTGTGCATGCTGAACAGCTAAAACAATCCTGTTCCTTTGGAAAAGTATCAGGGTCTGTCTTCATGCCTAATCTGCAGCACTGCATGTTTTCAATGCCAGATTAGCCAAACAGGATATTATTTCAGTTCCCATATGCATGCATCTGCTCAGAACAGTGAATGAGGTTTCCTTCTGTCTGTCTGTTCCCTGGTTCTTCTTCCTCCATCTGCTTCTTCTGCTTTGCCTTTCCCTATTTTTCAGTTCCAAAGGTAGAATTCTGGTGTAATTTAAGAGAATAATCTTTTCCATATAATTTATTCAGGTGAAAAGTGCTGCTGGACCAGATCCTCAGCTCAGGAGAAGTAGGATAAATTCATGGGTCTATAGATTTAGTGGATGTCTGGTCCCATTAAGTTCAACAGGTTATGATAAAACATATTGTGTAGAAGAAAGATCAGGACAATTTTACTCAAAACTCTCACAGATAACTTTCCAAGATTGCCTAATTTAATACGAAATCTTTATGAAGAAGAAGTGAACTTTCTTCCATTCCTAGTAACAAAAATAAGGGTGAAACCATCTGTTCTCACTAGCTTTTACCTGTTTACTGATAACTCACATTGTACTGGAATTAATATTTTGTTGAAGCTAGAATAAGAACTTTGTCCATTTACCTTAATAAATTTAGAAAGTTTACCATGATGTGTTCCCTTTACATGTATTTACATGTCCTATTACATGTATACATTTTATATGTATTTACATTTTATATGTATTTACATTTTATATGTATTTATATTTTATATGTATGTACAATGGTGGATGTGTGTATGTTTATACAAAATAAGTAATAGTATTCTAGTTATTTATAATTTCTGGGCAGGCACCCAGCTTGGGTGATACCCTGTTATGGTATCACTGTACACCAGCTTGAGATATGTTTGATGAGAAAAAACATATTTATTTTTAACCCCTCATTTTTATAGCAAAGTGGTTAGGACTCTAATCACAGAAGGCCAACAAACCAAGGATGCTCCAAAACAGGCAAACTTACAGACACCAAGTTTACTGTGTCACAGCTTAAAATTTTCCAGGTCATGAGAGCTGAATGTCCCTTTTGCTTTGATTTTTTGAGACCACATTGCAGGTGCTGAATCCAGGTCTTGGGGCCCCAAGATAAGGATGTGGAATGGCTGAAGTGAGTCCACAGGAGGTCACAAAGATGGTCAGAGGGCTGGAGCACCTCTGCTATTGCCATAAGCTGAGAGTGTAGGGTGGAGAAGGCATCGGAGAGGTGTTAGACACCTTTCTAGTGCCCAAAGGGGCTCTGAGAGAGCTGGAGAGGGACTTTGGACAAAGGGGAACTGACTTCAAACTGACAGAGTGCAAGGTAAAATTAGGTATTAGAAATAAATTTTTGCAATGAGGGTGGTGAGGTACAGGCACAGGTTTTCCAGAGAAGCTGGGCTGCTCTGTCTGTGGAAGCATTCAACGCTGGGGTGGCCAGGACTTGGAGCAGCCTGAGGTAGTAGAAGTTGCTCCTGCCCATGGCAGGGGTTTGGACCTAGATTACCTTTAGAGACCCTTGTAACACAACTCAATTCAACCCAAACTGTTCTAGGATTCCATGGTTCTGTGGTAATGGCACTGTAGTATGGTGTGTGCTATTTCTAATTAAAAAGAAGATACACAGCTTCAAGAGATTCCTGCTCTTTGAACAACTAAACAACTGTAAACTAGTCAAATTTTCATGTCAATATAGCTCTTTTTCTAAGTATCAAAAATCTGGGAATGAGAAACAATGCCCCAGTGTCACAACTGGCTAAAGAGAAAATGTTGGAAACCACAAAGCTCCATCTTTGCTTGTTTGTTTATTGTGATGGTGCATTGGATATCACTGAGAAAATGACATAGATATGAAATTTCATTAATCAATGGGAAAAGGGTAAACCATACTAGGGTGGATAAGTAAAAGGAAGCTCTCATGGAAGGAAACATTTTCTTTGGTCTGTAGCACATCTAGGAGTGCTAATTAATATCTGTTCTCTTAAGCAGTCAGCATGGGACTTTGTTTTATATTTCCTAGAGCATGAGTGAACACTAGACTCAATCTAGCTGCATTAGAAAAGATTGTGGGTTTTTTTGAGGAGTGTGTGAGTAGGTAGCTTAGCAGGGAATAAAGGAGAATATTAAATATCTCATAGAATTAAAGTGCATTAAATAAACTATATAACAATACACTAAAAGTATGTTAAAAATCCGATGGAGTACAGACAGCCAAGAAACAGATTAACGGAGCATTACATTTTATTGTTGAGCACAAATGTTCCATTCCTTTCTCTGAGCTCCTAATCAGCATTTTTCATTATTTCCCTTCCCCTGTATTTGGCTCCTGTGCCTCAGTGCCCATAGCAACACTTCCAGTAGTGTTAAAAACTAGATACTGCAGCCACATTCCCAGGCAGAGAGCTTTGCCAAGGCCTACATTTGATCCAGCTAGGAGCACATGCCCGCTCGGTGGTACAAGGTCATAATAATAATTCTCCCTTCAGGGGCAAACAGTCTTAGGAGTGATCCCCCACTATTATCCCCTACTATCTTGGCTCATTTTGATCTCAGTTGTTATTAAGCTCATTTTATGCTGCAGTCGGAGCAGCTTGTTTACTTACAGAAATGGTTATTCAGAAAGTGGATGCCTACAATGAGACCAGAAGCCTGTGTGTGTGTTCAAGTGTGTGTGTGTGTGTGTGTGATGTATGTAGGGAGAGAAAATTGGTTTGTTTTAGGGACACACCATTCCTTTGAACTCCACAAAAATATGAGCCCTTTCTTTGATGGGCTCTGCTTTGGTTTTGTTTTGTTTCATTTTTTGCCTTGCCCCAGTTTTCTCTCTGTAGTCTCTAATGTACATTTCAATGGATGGGAATGATGACAGAAGGCATTTTCAATCCCTTGAGGCATGGTAGCAGTCTCTGAAAATGCTTTGGTACTGAAGTATTCTGAAGAGAATAAAAGAAATCCTTTATTCTTCTTTTATTTTTTCTTCTTCTCACCACCCCCCCCCCCAACCTTCTACTTATATCAAGATTGGAATTTCAGTTGTTGGGGAGAGAGAGTGGGTTTTCCTTTTGATTCTAAATGGCATATTTTTCCTGCCCAGCCAATCTCTTGGATTAGTTTTTTCTCATTTCCCTCTTTGTCCTCCACTCCCCAAATTCTGACTGGGCTGTGGGTCCCACTGCTGAGCACTCAGCCTTCTAAATGAATACTCCATCACAGATATCTCTTCATCTAGAGGAGTCAGGAGAATATTTAAATTTGTTGCAATGAAGAAACACAGTTAACAGGAACACTGAGGGTTTTGTCAAGCTGAGTGTAGGAAATGGGAAAGTAGTGGAAACTGTTGGCAGAGAAGACAACAGAAGGAAACCTGGATACTTTTGTAATTGACTAGAACAAGAAAAGAGATAGCTGAATGATCTCATTTGTCACTGACTTGAACTTACCCAAAATATTTGGATCCAAATATCCAAACTTATCCAAAATATTTGCAAGGTTGACAAAAAGAATGCGCAGTAGGATTTGAGCCAGCAAGCAAAAAAGACTTCCCAAAATCCTTGTATATGAAGGAAATCACTTCAGCTGAGAGGCACCAAGTACCAGCAAGAAAGTCACTTCTGTTTAGAGCTACAGCACTTTGGGTTGTGCAATCAGTGGTGGAGTTCCCTGTGTATACAAAAACAATGTATAGATTTGAAAATAACATTGATATGGATCTGGATACAGCCTGTAAGTCTGTTCACCAAGGTCAGAACCCAGTATCAGATCCAGATAAAATCTGCAACACTGATGGTCAGCTCCCTTCCCAGATTTAGGGGGAGAGAGAAGTCAGTCTCCTTTTGAATCCAGATTTCTGCTTGACATTTTTCTGCAGAACAAAGTTTGGAGAGTTTTCTTGATCGTTGTGTTTAATCATACTAGACCATTATGATAAGAATGTTCAGTTTCCAGCATGAAAGCCACAAAAAACCCTGTTTACACAACTGTGCTACTTCACACACATTGCAGCTGGGCATGCAAGTAGGCATGCAAAGGAGGATAAAGCTGCAGTTTCTCAGCCTTTGTGCAGATAAATGGAGATGGTAAGAACAGGGCAGTTCTGCTCATTCTTCAAATAGCTTTGTGTATTCTGAGTGCTCTTGAAGGCACTGCAATGTCACAATCATGGTGATAGATAATGGCCCTGTATAGACAGAATAACTTCCTTCTTTTTTCAGATTCTATTTCAGCTCCTTCCCACAAAGTTTGCCAAAGGTTGATTGCAGCAGCACAGCATTTCTTCATCTTTATTTTTAAGGCAACTTAGGGATTTTTAAATTTCATATATAATTTTGACAAATACATAATTTATTTCTGTTATATCTCTGTATTAGTGCAAACACATTCATTGTGACACCACACTCTTGAAAAAAGGATGGTTCAGAGACACTTTGCTATTTAATTGGAGAAACAAGACTCCCCACTTTTTTGCAAACATAAATCCATGTCTGGCTTGTGTGTTAGAAGAAAACTTGACAAAAAGGAATCTTCCTCATTCATATGAAAATATAACAGCCTCAATTCCAATCTTTTACACATTTTGTACTACATTTCTTAGCCATACTGTACCGTTTTATAATTTGTTCCACATCCAGTGTTCATAACAACAGTTTCATATCCTTAAGTCTATTTGTATCTTCCTTTACATTGAAAATAAGCTTACTCCTTACTACAGTTCTTCACTTAAACTTCACTAATTATCAGAGACATCCAGAAGAAAACAAGACGTGGTCTTTACCTATGTCACTAAGGTGGCCACCTTTGGAAGCTAAGGATGTCCTCTACTCCCATTCATATTGTTTAATTGACTTATTCAGATTCTCAAGTTTATTCTGGCTCTGCAATGTGACTCCACACTCATGGATGACAATCGACAGAGAGAATTTCCCCATTCTCACCATGAGCTGCAAGACCAAATTCACACTATTGGCTCTGTGACCAACTAAAGGAGTCCAGGCACTCATGAAGAACATCAGATTAATTGAGACAGGAATATTTCATGCAAGTAGATGGACTCCTTTCAGCTTCAGTTAGTTAAATGTTTGTAAAATATATTAATTTAATCCTAGTGAGGATACAAAAAGAAAATACAACTCCCAAAAACGATGAAAATTTTTATCCACAGTTTCCTTATTTACCTTCCACATCCCTGAATCTGAAGAAATAACAAGATTATCATAAACATCAATCTAAAAAAAGATGATTTTTTTTTAATCTGTCAGGAGTTTATTCCTACCTCTTTTCCTTCTTTGCTGTGCTTTATGTGATGTACTGTTCATTCCTATTACCTCTTTATAGCTGTTTTGTTAAAGTTCATACCACAAAGACCTGTAAAAGAAATTTATGACTCTTGGGTTTTCAGCAAATTCTAAATAACCATAACATGAACATGAAACATTAATTAAAGACACTGGAGTCTAAGTTATAACAGAGATGTTGACATTTAAGCCCCTTGTACCATGTAAATTAAAAATGGTATGACAAACAGTGAGTAATTTGATGGTCAGGGGTTCATATAGATAGCTTAATATCTTTGTCATGAAAAACAGTCTGTCCTTGGTTTAACCCATACTGAACAGCCCAGGGGTCTGGTTCATAAAGCATGACACTGCCTAAACATTTTTGCAGTAATTCATGTATCAGTCTGGGAATTGCATTGAATATCCTTGAGACTAAACAAATACACAGGAAATTTGTGAACTAAATGCATTAACGCAAAGATAAATTCACTGTGTCAGTCCCACCTCTGGTTCTGCTACCAAGATTTAGGCATTCTTGCCTAGAAAATCCAATGTCACACATTTAACATACTATTCAAATCTATTTAATTGATCATTAGCTTAGTTAACATGAGTCGTCCACAATGTATCCGTACTACTGAAACCTCAAGTTGCTGGCCACAGCAAAGACACCCCTTGCCTTAATCAACCTACAACAAAAGAGGTGACACATAATGTTTTTCAAATTGTGGAACATGCATGCTTATGTGGTCTTTATGTTCATATAAGTAGTGGTCTAGCATATCCAAATAAATTGTTACACTCCTGTTGAGTCATTGTGTGACAGCTCCCCAACCAGTGCAGATCTGAGTGTCTGAGCAGGGCACAACAGGGAGGGTGGAGTAGAAAACCCCCATCAGTCCCATCCAGTCATAACCATTCTCTGATTCTGTGATTCTATAATCAGCAGGAATGAAAATTTCTATATTTGATTCCCCATTTCCTAACACAGGTATCTAGTGAAGACCAGATCATAGAAACTTGGAAACATGGAATCATTTAGGCTGAAAGAACTAAGAACATGGAGACCAATCCTTAGCCCAACCCTACTCAGCCATATTTCCTTGCCTGCTAAATATCTCCAAGAATGATAACCCTGCCACTTCCTTGGGCAGCCTGAATCATGGAAGAATTTAGGTTGGAAGAGACCCCAGGGGGTCCTCTAGTTCAATTTCCTACTAATTCCACATTCACTTTGACAAGAGTCCTCAGGGGATTCTCTGATTCCCTATAAAATCTTTAAAGTACTGATACCTTATCCTTACAATTAAAAGTAAAGCAATGAATTTGCATAAAATTTGTCTGTCAGAGGAGAGATTCTGCAGGTTCCAGGCCATGTATATATTCTTCCTCTCTTGGGAATGACAGGTGATGTAGGAGATATAAGGGAATCTAAGTTATCTGAACATTCTTCACAATTTCCATGAAGCAGGAATCAGGGCCTCTGTGTTAAGCAAGGAAAAATAATTTTCTAAAATAATTGCCCCATCTGCTTGTAAAAGGGAAACATGCTCTTAATCACATATTTAACTTTTACTCAACAGATAGTTAAGTTATAAGTCTCTTCAAACACTTAATTAAATATTTTGGTAAAATATAGCCAAGAGAAAAACAGACAAATTCAGCAGATATTTTCTGTGCAGGACTAGGAATTGGATCCAATATTTGATGGATCCCTTTCAACTAGGGATACACTATGATTCTAGGATTCTAAGTATGCTCAGAAAATTCAAGTGTCAGTTTAGAAAGAGAGTACCTGCATTTTCCAGGTTCTATCTTCTCCTAAGTGCTCACTGTTTGTGAGCAAACTTCTGACACTAGTTGCTGAGCTGGATTGGCGTGCTACAAAGACTTTTCTTCTGAAGAATCTAAATAACTGGAAAACAAGGAGGTTGTCTTGATAACTCATTCTGAGTTCTTCACCTTTACCTCGGATTTGTTCTATCACTTTCCTTGCCTACACATGCTGCTTTGTGCTGTTATTTAATATCTCACTGGTTCTGTAATTTCAGCTCCCAAATTGAATACGATGTTCCCTCCAGTGGAACCCTCACCTTGATAAATTGCCAAATAGTAATTATTATTCCTTAAAGAGCCTGAGATATGGAGTCATGGCTGTAATTTCTAAGGCTTGAGTGCCGAGAAATTTATGCTATACTTCTCTTCATCAGGGTTTTCATCTGAGATCATATTTCAAGCCCTTTCCTTTGATGATATGATTAAGATAATTCCTCTGTGAAGTTCGAGCCTCCGTGAGATATTCAAGAAGGAACATGATAGTTCTTAAGCTTCATTTGCCGCCCCTATGAATATCAGCAATGTATGGAGGGAAAAAGCACACAGTCATGATGCCTGATGGTTTCAAATGCTCCTAATTTTTTAATCTTAATTATTACAGTAGCATCTGCTGGCCTCAAATATCAGACCTCTCTTTTTGTAAGTGTAATATACTAAAGGAAGAGACAGCCTCTGCCTCAGTAATCTCTATATCAAGATTTCTTTTGTTTGCATGCTTACTTGTTTCTTTTCTATTTTTTATTAATTTTAAAATAAAATTCTTCTGTGAAACTTTTTAAGACCATTTATTGAGATGATTATTTGCAGTCCGAGTGGGCCAAGTTCAAAAGTGCTTGTGCTTCACATCCTTCATGGGAGAATGAAAGAATAATATGATATATGTTATAACACAGATAGTTTCCATTTTCTCACAGGAATGCAGGGAGCATTACACACATCTAGGTATGTATAGCAAAATTGACATGCTGTTCAAATTGGACCATTGTGTATTATTTTGGTACTCCTAGTCTGAAGACAACAGGTAGTTTGGGAAATAATATATTGTTATCCCCATTTTACAGACCTCTGTCTAATGGTTTACAGTGATCTGTGTTGATTACTGTTGGTTTCAGGAGAGCAAGATATTCTCTAGTAAGGGTTCATGGAACAGTCAAACAACATGAACTCATTCTAAGCTTTCCAGTTGCTGACTAGCTTATGCACTGAACCTGAATGTTTATGTTCTCTTTTATAAGTGTTCTTATCCTTTATTCAGTACTTTTGAAATTCTCATTTTGAATAATATAATATGCTTGTTTCTTCAATATCCTCAAGCTAAAATGTAAGGATTGATACTAAATCAGTCAAGGTGTTACTGTCCTGTGGACAAGCATGCCATATATAGGGGTTTTTTTCATGAATATAAAATATGTTTGGATTTTAAAATTAACTGCTTCACTACTGAAATGTATAGGAGCCATTTCTACTACTTCCAAATACTTGCCCAAATAGCCTTTCCACATAAGAATGCTTACCAACTCATTCCATCAGTGGGGAAGGAAACATCTCTGTTATACATGCAGTGTTCAGTTAAAGAAAAAAAAAATAAATGAAGGAAAGAGCCTTACAGTGCTATATCCTAATCTTAATAATATGTACATTAAAGCTTTCTTTCTGTTATGACCCTGTTTTATAGGCTCATTGTCCATGACATGGCCTTATTGTTCATATACAAGACAGATGAACACATTTCTATCACAGTCTCCACTACCTTCATAAACTGTGATTATAGATTGAAATACTGTATGCCTCATTATTTATTTATAGCTCTGAATATTTCTCAAGGATATTTTTCCTTTCTTTTGTGTTATTTTGTTTTAATGAAGGTGAAAAACTGTAGAAAACCATGTGAGCAATCCAAAGCCTTTTCTTTCACCATGAAATGGATTGAGGTGTATCACAGTGTCCTTTCCTCAAAAAACATTTCCTGGCACAGAGAAATCTCAGCAAGTCATTACTTTGGGCATTGTTTAGGCTTCATTCATCAAAGCATTTAAACACATACTTAACTTTAGTGCCTGATTAAGTGCCACTGGAATAGGATTTAAGCACTTGCTTAAAATTTAAAGGGTGCTAACATGTTTTGCTGAGTAAGGATGAAATGCTAAATTGAAATCATATTTGTGTTGGAGTGGAAACTATTCCCAAGTTTACGAAAAAAAGAAAGCAGATTTGATCATATTATCTGCATGTTTAACTGTTTCACCTTCCTCTTCTTTCCAAAAAAGTGTTTGGCCCTTTGATTTATAAAACCAAATAAAATAATGCTGCTCTTAATCTGATCAATAAGCAGAAGGAAATTAGGGACTGTTTGTGAGCAAACTGATATGGAGAAATTGTATTCTTTTGCTGAAGGGACAAATTTTCATGGTGAATACTGTGCTGTAATGTGAGGGGACAAGAAGATGTTGGGCAAAATCATGGTTGGGTTCTGTTTGGAACAAGGTGAAGCCTTTTCATGTCTTGGGGAAGGAGATGGGGCTTGAAGTCACATGTTGGTAGCATACGGGCAGCAAATTCATTCCAATTTCCAAACTCCATCATCTTGAAGGCATGGGCCCACTGGAAAACATTTTTTATTGGACCTGGTTAATCAGAGATTCAGGACATGTTTGTATTTCTTTGCAATTGTGTAGATGCTCATGGCAAGACAGCAGCCAATGTTAAATCTTGCTCTAAATCTAGCTCCAGAGGAAATGACGGAGGAGGAAATGAGGAAATTATGTTTGTCATGATGGAGAAGGTTTTTTAAAGGATTTAAAAAAAAAAAAAACTTACAGAAAAATAAGAACTATATGGACTGTGCTCTACATTGACATAATAATTCTTAAATATTGAAAAAAAAAAATACAAAAAAACCCACATAGATAATCCTAAATAAATGGTTGTGAAGACAAATAAAGATCACCAAACCATTCCATGTGACCTCAAAGAGCATTTATTTAGGAATTTTCTACTTAACTTGCCCTTGGTTTCTTAAATTTTGAAACCCTTTAGACATCTATCATTGTCACCTGTATAGATCTGAGCACCTCACTCTTTCTCTACCTGTTTATTTTCAGGCCTCATTCACCAATTTCCCTATTTGTGGAGGAGGCCCAATCCTCTGACAGGCATCTGTGGCATTCTCCCTGGAGATCAATCTCCTAAAATAAGATAAAACTGCCTAGTCACTGTGACTAAGATGTGGACCCCACCCCTGCCTCAAGACTCCATGTTAAGTATTGGTCATTTAACCCCAGTCCCAGATTATTGGCCCCCTTCCCAATCCTCCCCTTCCCTATAAAAACCCAGCTTGTGCCCAGTTTGGGATTAGACCATCACTGGCCCCCTTCACTGAAGCCTGCATTAAAGACTCCTTGAGGAATGCTACATGGTCTTCCTGTCTCATATCTGTGTTGGCAGGGGAACCCCAAAAGGAGCTGGCTGGGCTGAACAGAGCTGATCACAGAGCAGAAATCGCTGCTAAAAGAGCTGATCACTTAAGGCCCTTGCCCATGCTTCAAGGGTTACCCCTGGCTGGAGGCTGCCTGCAGAACCCTGGATGGTGGCTCTGTCCCCTGGGACAGCCTGGCTATCTGGGCTCGTTGCCGGCAGAAGCTGGGGGTCAGACAGACCCCAGGATCCCAGCCTGCAACACCTATTGCTCTGCCCACCTGGATGTAGATAGCTTGATCCACCATTCAATGCTAACCAAATTAATCTTCCAATAATTTCAGTTGTAAGGGACAGGCTGAGATTCGGGAGAGCTGCTTGGTCCAGCCCTGACTTCACCAGGGGTACAACTCTCCCCTCCTGTCATTGTGTATTTACTGCTGAGGGTTGTGAGGTCACTGACTAAACCCCTGCATGACCTGGCAAAGCCAAAGTTTCAATTTAAGGTCTCTGTTACTTGATCACATTGCTGGGGCTGGGAGAAGGGGAAATGGAGACTGAATTTTTTATTTTTCTTCCCATTTTCTTTTTCAGTGTTTTAGTTCATACTTAGAAGGATTTTTAACTAATATCTTTAAGGCAGGTTTTGAAGCATTTTCATTGATCAGCAACAAGATTTCTATTTGTATACATTGCTGGGACAGGAAAAACTAGTTATGATTCCTGCTATTTTGGTTATTGTCAGTACTGTCAGAAAGAGATAAAGATTTTTTTCTGTCTCATTGTTATCCTCTTTTTTCTCTCCCCTGTCCTTCAAGAAAATGGTTCTTTTATTTATTTTTGTTCTATCCAAGAATCACAGCTGATTTTGAAGTGACAGACTATTATTTGGGGGGTTTTTGGATGTTATCATTTTTTGCAAAGAGGATAAAATCAATGTGACATTTCCAGAACAATGATAGATAAAAATGATGAGTGGTCTTTAAAAGCGGAAGGCTAATTTTTAAAAATGTCACTAGAGTACTATTTCAGAGTTTGTCAAAGATAAAACAATAAAAGTTATAGATATGAAAACTAATAATATTTCACTGGCTAAGCTATAGATAAGCAGGTTGTACAGTATACAAGTTCTATATTCTTCTAAATATAATAGGATAGAAATGCTGCAACAAAGGACAGAATTAAATATAGTTACTTTGGGTTATTTGATTAGACATTGGTTTGGGAAGACCTTGATTTCTAAGGCTATGACCTTGCAATCAGTTGCTCTGGCAAGGACTTATAGACTGGCATTTTATACTATGGAGGATTCACATGGGCTCAAGTGATTGTGGTTTGATGGCCAAGTTTTATGAGTCACCTGAACAATATAGTTATTGTGCTTTTAAAGCTATTAGTATGTCATGCTGTGAGTGTAAGTCTCACTTTAGAATGATGGGACAATGTGTCTCTTGCTTTGAAAGGGTTCTGGTTTTTGATATACACCCTCCCTTCGTGGACTTTTGGCTATAATAACCTGTGTCCATAAAGTGTGGGAGACTCATGATTTCCTGCAGCTCACACAGACATTAACAACTTGTGTGCACGCGTATTATTACTATTGCAATGGCTCCTGGCTATTTCATTATCAAGCTATGGATGAAAGTCTGGTTCTGGAAGCAAATACCTTCTCCATTTGATCTCATTGGTAAAGTGATATCAAATCAGGGAGCTTTATCTGCTCTGTTCCTAATGAGGTTTCACAGTCAGGAAGAGCTGGTGTGACTCAGTTGTGGAAGCCTGGCAAGAGCCCTTTGGTTTGTATGGAGAAAACAGAAACAAGAAATGATCAGTAGTGAGGCTCTTACAAAACAGTACTTGACCTAAACATGTGAATAAACCAAATTTAATAATTTGGAGGGGTACAAACATCTAAAATGTAACATGTTATGCATCCACAAAAAGGGAATTTATACTAGGAAAAATTTGCCAGCTTCCTGACACAAAAGGACCGTGACCTCTATTAATCTTGGCAGGATTATAAAAGTTAATTTATATCTAACACTGAAAAAGGTGTTCCACTGCCAAATCTGGGAGATCTGTGAAATTTCAGGAAACAATATATCAAGAGAAACTCCAAGAAATTCAACTCATGTTTGAAAGTATCTCTAAATAGTATATTAACACAGTTGTAGGTCTAGTTTAGAAGTAGCTGCAAACCAGATGTCAGTATTTACCATGTTCAAATAGATGGCTTGTTTTGCAGTTGTGAAATATTGAAGTTAAAAAAAAAAAAAAAAAAAAGAGGAAAAAAAATCACACAGCAGTTTAAGCTTGATGTTGGTTTTATAACCTCATTGTGGGGGAAAAATAACTTCACAGTTTAACTGCAGATTAAATCTGATCTGATTCCACTCTAATCATCTCATTAGAAGCAAATGAACATAAATTGTGAATCAACTTGAAAAGAAGGGTGTGGGAAGATTTATGATAACTCCTCCCATCACTACCTTGCTACATTATAGACACAAACATTAACCAAAATATGGGGAAAAAAGGAAGAACAAGGCACCAGTTTTAGGTTTTGTTTAGACTTTTTCAAATCTATGAAAAGTCACAGTTTCATCTGGGAGCTGGAAAATTGATCAGTCTTCTAATTAGAGAATCATAAAATAGCAAACTAAAGAGATAGGTCTCATTTTTCTACGTGTCATGTTCATAAACAGGTGTAATAAGTTGCAAGACTAAGCATGGGTAGGTATTTGTTGGGATTAATTCTGATTTTGTGCAATACTTTCACTTAGTTCCAAATCATTGCAATTTGTCCAAAATATTTCTAGATGTCTACTTAACTATAAAGTGTATGTATTTCACACACGCCACATTTTCTGAAACTTTTGAACACCATATGTGCATAATAATGGGATGGTCTGCCAAAGAACTGCTCAACTTCAGCTTCAGGGATTCACCATCAAATATTTCAAAGCATGTGATTGTTAGCAAGAAAATACCTTTCCTTCCTCTAGGATCTTTCCTATGCTTTGAAATGAAAAATCATATGTATATGTTACCACACATACACATTTCTCTTGGTCCATTATATGCATTTACCTGAGATTACACATGACAATGTGCATTTGAAATGTTTTATAGCAATGTTAAAAGCAAAACAAATGGATTTATTAACTGGCTATTCTTTCACTTCAAGGGAGTCCTATACAACACATACTTATTGCACAAAGATGTGTCTTTTCATTTCACAAACATTTTGTCATGTCAAGAAATTTTTCTTGCTTTTGGTCCTACCAGAAATGTTACAGAAGGCCAAGGACAGCAATTGCTCAAGGAGAACTCCTGCTTAGTATCTGCAGGCCTAATATGAGAGTCTTCAGAAATGTGGTGTGGCAGACAGCAGGAAAGGGAGACTAGTAGGGAGGGAATACGCAGAGGGCAAGAACTTCAGAAAGTAACTGCTAAGAATTGTTGTCAGTTTGTACAGACCATGAAGGAAATGAAAGGCCTATACATCAATCACCTTCAGTGGAATATGAAGAATGGAGACTTGACACAATCACAGTTATACTGCTAAATGTAGTATTATAAAACACAAATAGTCCAGAGATTCCCAAAAAGAAGCATATTAAATTTGTATTCTTTTGCTGCTGTTTTGTATTTTTTTATTTTTTTTAATATGGCAAAGAATAACCTAATTTTTCTTCTCTTACCTTGTTAATACCAATGGCTACATCATTTAACCTGAAACCTCACCCAATAAATATAAAATAAATAATAACATAGAAAAAGGTAGACACCAAGGAAAGACAAACATGAAAAAAAAAAAAAAAAAAAAGAGTTGCTGACAAATAATATATTGCTACTGAAATGGTACGGATATTTTGTTTTTGTAACAAAATAATACATAAAATGTCATTTTGTACTAATGTCACTGGAACTCTCTATAATTTGGTATCAAAGTTCTATTTGTGGGGCAGGAATTACTTCAGAAATCTCTAGAAACTCATCAGTAATACTGTATCTGAGACCAGCCTTTAAAATATTAAAAAAAAAAAACAAACAAAAAAACTTTGAATAGGGCATTAAATTTAATTTTTAAGCATAGACCATGGGACAAGCAAAAATAGTTCATATTTCATTTTAAATGTGAAAACTCAAAAACTAACTGTATTTTAGTTTGTGAATTAAAATTTTGATTATTTATTTACAGTGTGCATCATCTTCCAAATGAAAATAACCCAGCCTTAGGAAATAGGGTTCATCTTCAAGTATCCGTCCAAGGAAAAATGCCTACATACTTTGATCAATAAAAAGCAGGGTCCAAAGGGTCAGGAAGAGCCATTGTGTTCCCAAATTAATAAGAAAGACATTCATTTCTGCAGGACTGGCCATCTTAGAAGATTGTCTCCAGTGCACCTTAGAGACCTTAGTTTCAGGCTGCCTTGATGTCTTAATTGAATTGCCTTTGCTGTGGAGTGGAGAAAACAAAGCCTCAGAGAGTTTCCCAGACAGAGAGAAAGAGGTGAGTGAAGGGAATCCATGATACCTGCTCAATAAAAAGTGATCATTTAACTCCAGTCTGAGAATTAAAAAAAGACAAAAATAATAAAATAAAAAGACTGAAGAATTTGTTGACCTTTGGTGATATATTCCACAGGAATGTATTATTTTATGTGTATGATATACAAAACATAATAGTATGCAATAACAACAATTACTGCATGACCTTATTCTTACCTAGCTCTTCTCATTATTATTATGCTAAAGCAGCTTATTTAGAAAGTTTCACTCGGTACTCCTGTTATGCAGAGAAGTGATTCGAACAAGGTTACCCATCTGTCAGTGACAGAGCAGAAATTAAATTTTGTAACCTCTTCACCTAATGCTTTGTGTTCCAGACTATGGCTTTATTTATAGATACATGTAGATTATACACACATGTGTGTATTGTATCTTGATATTACCTAAGAACAGAGAATCCAGGAAATTTTCTTATCTTATAATTATTCTCCCTGCCAACATCACCCACCTGTGTGCTTTTACAGTCTAATTCTGTACTCTCTAATTTTTGCCCCCAACTACCTTAGGAATGGTTTTGAAGATCAAAGAGCCAATAATTCTCAACAGTGGTAGAAAATATAGTGAAGGATGCTGTGGAAACATTGCTCTTAGTGAGGTTCAGATTGGGTACTAGGAAGGTTATGAAATCTTCATTTCTGCATATTTTCAACACTTGTTTAGACAAAACCATGTCTGACCTCACCTTGTGCTGGTTTTAAGCAGAAGGTTAGAAGAGATGATCTCCAGAGATACCTTTTAATCCCTTTTAATTCTATGATCACAGAATCATAAAAATGTTTGTGTTGCAAGGGACCTTTCTAAGTCATCTACTCCAAGCTCTCTGATGTGACCAGAGACATTTTCCACTAGATCCGTTTCCTCAAAGCCCTGCCTCACCTGACCTTGATTGGCTGCAGGTTTGGGGCATCCACTGCCTTTCTGGGCAACCTGTTCCAGCATGTCCACCCACATGGTAAAAAAACCAATTTACTCTTTTTCCTAGCACAACAGAAAATGGTGAAAGATTTGTACCACTCGTTGTATGAACACCCTTTACCTTCAGGATGACTTCTATAACATTCCTGCTGATTCTACACTACTCCCAGATGGTCTCTTATTTTGTCTCATGTGATTTTCTTCCCTCACTGGTATCCTTATCGCTTCTTGTGTGCCTTTTTCAGCCATAGGCATGACAAAACGGAGTTAACATCTCCCAGCACTGAGCTCTTGCATCCGCAATAATCAATCATCACAGTGTGCTATAGCCTTCCTGCTCATAATAAAGATACTTTAAAGATACTTTAAAGATACCTTAAAGATACTTTAGCAACAGCACCACTGCTGCCCATTGCTGAGGCAAATGCTGTGGTTATCTTTTTGTATCTGTCAAATAAACCACTGCCAGCTTCAGGTGAATGAAAGCATACACGGAGTTGAGAATAGGGGTTAAAGATGTGTCAATGCCCTGGAATTGTGTCCTGTTATGGCATGGCTGCTAACCAAAATATCTGGAGTTCTTATGCAAAGGAAACCATTTTGCATGGGTTTGAAGACTGAATTAGAAGATTTTATAGCACAGAATACAAATAATCAGGTAATTTACTCTGTAGATGCACAGTAATTGCAGCATAATTAGAATAATTACATTTTACCTGCAGGACATGCTCTTATGGCATGTTGTATTTGCATTAAATATTCAACATATACATTCCAGGCCAATTCATCTTTGCAGCAGCCCTATGAAAAAGACATTGGACATATTACAGAGGCGGATTTAGCTTTAAGTATTTCATTTTGTGCAAGTCACCATCTTGATTGATATTCCCATTTTCCTGAAAAATATTTTTTAGGAGAATTTTCTGAATTTGGTGATGAAACTTGCATAGCCTGAGAGTAGTTAATCCACTCAAAGTTTAACTTCAAGTAATTTGAATAGCAGGTGAACAAAAAAGCACAACAACCAAGTAATCACTTACTGCAGTGAGCAATCCAGCAGCTCATTCCTGGCCATTGTTTCACACAGACCATACTTTGGGGTCAAGCCAAGGCCTCAACTCCAGCTGCTTTTTGCTAATGAGGGAAAGAAAAGCAACCAAAAACCTGCCTGAAAGGAATAACTGCAAATACCCCTCTTGGTAAGAGTGGTTTTGAGTGTCACAGGTCTGCTATCCTTGTCTCTCCTCTGTGTGCCCTCTTCCCTTGGCATAAGGACAGGAACCAGCCATGCCAAAAGCAGCAAGGGCTTAGGGATAATGTGTGGGAGGAAGGATGAGTCAGTGCTCAGGGCAGAAGTTTGGGATGCTGCAGACCTGGGTTCAGGTCCTTGTTATGCAAAAAATCTTTCGCCATGATCTTGCTGAAGTCACTCATAATTAAACCTAGAAAATGTGCTAGTAGAGGTAAGGCAGGTAAGAAATACTCAGAACTATTATGAATCTAAAGTTTTAGGAAACTTTGTATATATATATAAATTTATATAAGTTTATATATATATATATATATATATATATATATATATATATATATATATTATGTATAATGAGCTTGGAGTGTGAGAAATAGATCCAGCGGGCCAAGCAAAATGATGGTCAGTAACAGAGAAGAACAATTTCAGCAGCATTCCTCCAGATATATAACATGTTTAAAGACAGATATGCCTGTCCCAGGAGTAGAAACTTTTCTATCTTTGCAAAATACCAGTCTGTTTTTTGGAGAAAGAGTCACACCAGTGCTTTCTACTCCAACTTCTGTATCCTTGTTGTTTGTTAAAACATTTTGGAAAAAAAAAAATAAAAATCTGACCCTGGAAACTGGCTCTGAGGTTAACAGGGATAAGATTAGAATCCTAGAAACACTGAGGCTGGAAATGTTCTTTGAGATCCTTGAGTCAAACCATTAACACAGCATCACCATGTTCACCACTAACCATATCCCCAAGTACCATATCCACCAGTGCCTTCTGAATACTTCCAAGCATGATGATCCCAGTGCTTCCCTGGGCAGCCTGTTCCAAAGTCACCCCTTCAGTGAAGAAATTTTTACTAATACGCAGTCTAAATCTCTGCTGATGCAAATTGAGGCTTTTTCCTCTCTTTTGATTTCTTGTCACTTGGGTGAAGAGATGAGATTGACCCCCATCTCACTACAGAGTGAGAGGCTCCCTGAGCCTCTTTTTCTCCAGGCTAAGCCTCCCCAGCTGCCTCAGGTGCTTCTCATCAAGATTGTCCTCCCAGCTCTGTTACCTTTCCTTGGGTACACTCCAGCACCTCAATGTCTGTCTTCGTTTGAGTGGCCCAGAACTGAACCCAGGATTCAAGTTATGGCCTCAAAGTGCAACAGGGGGAGCAAAATCCTCAAACAAAAGTACAATAAATTCCATGCCCCACTTTTTTCCTATTCCTAAGGGTATTTTCCCTGCAGGCAGAACCAAACAATGGTTGTGCTGTGCTGAAATCCAGGTACATGTTATATAGTACATGTCATATTTGCTTTCCCAACCATGCAATCTAAGCTGCATAAAAAAAATAACTTTTGGCTGTCATCATATAGGACTCCCATGCTCAGCCTGCATTATAGACACAGGAGGGAAGTATGGACAAATGGCAGAATGCTCATGGTCTTGGACTTAACACTAATAGCACAGGACACTGTGGTCAGGTAGTCCAGTGGCTGACAGATCAGATATTTTCAGATAGACTGGAAAAATATGCAGTAAATATCAAAAAGTCTTTGTCTCAGACCTCCCTTAAAATTTTTGATCTCCAGATCTGACTGCAGTTGCAACAACTACTAATGTTAAAAATAAAAGAGAGACAGCTCTTGTTGGGAGAAAGTCTTCCTTGGCCTTGTTTCTGCTAAGTGCCCAACTTAGTGCAGAAACTTTTGCTGTGAGGGAGTGGACTGTGATATCACAACTTTCTTTCTCTTCCTTTGCAAGTCCTTTAGCCCTCTATTAAGTTTGTGTCTCATTTTTTTCAATTTTTTCTCCAAATGTTTTTTCCAGCTCCAGTCTCCACTGTTGCTCTCTTTGGAGGTGTCCATTCAACATGCTAATTTCCCTGCATGTTTGCTGAAAGAGTTTCTCCAGAGCCCCTTAGATACTAGTCCTTTCTTAGCTAATTACCACGTGCCAGACACTGGAGTTATGGGGCCTCAGGGTGATCATTTTGTTGACAATGTGCAGCAATAACCATATAATCACAGCACAATTATGGAGCATTTATGGAGTTATTTGTGTCGTGTCATAGATGAAGTTAGCAAATGTAATTTAGTCTCATCACTAAAGAGGACAGAGTCTTAAGGTCAAAGGCTGAGCTCTCAGTAAAAACTCCATTTTTTAAAGCTGCTTTTAAAGAAGACCGAGTTCCCTCAAATCAAATGAAATTACGTTTGTTGGACATCTCTTTAATTTTTTGTTTCTATGAACTCCAAAACTCCAGTCCAAAATTGCCAACAGGAAATTAACTTCCATATGAGGAGGAAAGAGCAAGAAAAAAAAAAAAAAAGAAAATCTCCATAAAACTTCCCAGAAAAATCCTCACACCCAAATATTATAAATAAATAAATAAATAAATAAATGCAATCATACATAAAAACGCTCCCCATCAACTTCTATCTGTCTCTTGATACTACTTATCTGTTCATATAAAGCTCCTACCAGGTGCAGAGTGATTAAGAAGGCCAAAAATAAAACTATTATCTATCAAGCTAACATTTCCTCACATCATCTGCGGCAGCGCACTGACTGCTGCCTGGATGCTCAATCATGTCTAGTGTTCTGAGGTGACATTTGGAGGAGCCACAGATTAAAAGAGGAACGGAGCTTTAGCAGAGTGGATTATGAGCACCCAAAAACCCCAATGGGTAAGGAAAAGGGGGAAAGGAAAACGGCATTTGGAAAAGAAGTCTTCCAGGAAAAGTCAAGTGGTGAAGAGGGCTGGGTTTGGAAGGCTTATCAGAAAGCAAACATATAATTCTTAGTATCACAAAGTCTTTTTTCAAAGATTGGTGTGTGTATATACATGGTAATGGGGGCACACAATAGATGCATACACATTTTGATATATTACCATATATACATATGCATATATATGTTCATATGCATACAAACACACAAAACCTCCCAACACAGACCAACCCATAAATATATAAATATACAATGCATTTCCTTTTCCCAATAAAAGAGGGTATAGGCTCTTAGACCAACTTTCATATATGGCAGCTTAGAGCAAAAATGTTTTATTCATGAATGATGTATTTTTTCTTTTTTTTTTTCTTTTTTTTTTTTTTTATAAACACATAAAAATGTGAAGCAATAAAAGTGATATATACCTAATAATGAGTGAGCCAATAAACCCCACCAGGCAACTTAGCTTTGGAAGTGGAAAAATTGACTTTGTATAGCAAATTGCAGAATTATTAATCCTGTTTGAAACCCCTTTTATATCAGACCATTTACTTTAATTCTTGCTACTTTCAACATTATCATACATTATGCATTTTTTCTTTGTAATTTTTTTTTTTTTTTTTTCCACGAGTACAGTGTGCTCCCAAACTTTAAAGGGCTGGAAGCATTTTAAAAAGAAGCCTACTGGGTAAAGTAAAAAAAAAACAAAACAAGGGATAAATTATTTAGGCCATTCTGAGGTACTCATGCCTGCAGAAACTCCCTTACAGTGGTCCCTCACAGACCACTGATGAATTAAACTTTGTGAAACCCCTGCAAGGCAGGTCCTGTTAAGTGAGCAGAGAAGTGAAAGCACAGAGCTGTTGCTTGGTCTACACCAAATTGAGGATGAAGTTTCCAGAGGGGTGTCAAGCCCACCAAACCCACCCTTCCTTGTATCTTCTGTCCTGGTGAACATCCAGGGCTTCCTGAAAATGACGGAGGGGGGCACATTTGGGGAGGGCTTGCCTTAGGGTGTCTTTCCAGGGTGATATAAGCAGGAGCAAATGTACTTAAACAAAATCAGACACTCTAAATGTAGGTTGGTCTTCAGACACATCTGCAAAGGGAAATGTGAGTTGAGAGAAATAGTGGCTGAGGAGAGATGAGGTGGGTTTTTTTGAAGGGAAACCCAGTTTGTTATGACATGGTTTATCCAAGAAGAGCCTCAGCCATGCTCCTGGTTGTAAATACTGTGTGTGGGAGCCTGGGCATGGGATAAACTAGTACAGGTGGCAATATTCAGATTATGTCTGCAATGTGATGCTCTCAATGCCTATCTTTTTTAGGAAGTATCAATATAATCAGTATTTTCCTAAAAGACAAATGCTTGATGGACAGTGTAGAAGATGATCAACTTAGTCTAGAACCTGAAGTGTGAGGTCAGTGATGACCTAGTGGTCCATCTGAGCTCTGGGGGTGTCAAATATGGCACCACACTGGATAAGGGTTCAATGCTAAGGAGGTCCATTTTAATGACTAAAGCAAAAATTGGACTTATATTTTTTCTCAGGACGTGCTTGTCAGAATCATGTCCAACAACAAGCCAAAGGCACAAATGTATGTGTATTGTTATATCCAGTGTACTTTTTTGTTTTTCAGTAGAAAACACCAAAATGCCCAAAATTAATCTTAAAGTAAAAGAAGAAATGTGTTTTCAGATGTAACCTGCTCTTAGCTCCTGAATACTTCCCTATTCAATGCCATTGCCTCTCTCACATGGTTCTGTATCTGTTCTTTTTAATGTGCAAGATCCTTGCTACAAACAGTGACAGCAATAATGCAGGGGAATTTGCTTTTCGTTGTTTTAAGCCTGAGAGGTCTTAGGATTTCAAACAAACCTCAGCCAATACCTAAAATCCCGTGGAATTTGATGAGACAGAGTTTGAACTGTAACCTCTTTGAGGTTAACGTAAATATATTAACTGGTTGGATTTTGTAATACAGTATAGCAGCATGCTAAGCTTGGGTAGAGCAATAATTTTTTTAGTCATTAGCAGAGCTTTTCAGTAAGAAGATATGCTGTCTTTTGGCAAGCAGCTGTCAAAACAAGGGAATCAGAGGTCATGTTTCTCTAGTGAATCTTAAGGAATGAAATCTCTTGAACTCGGTTACTTCCTTTTCCAGGTGTGTTTAATCTTTAATTTTTTTTCTTCTGATGTGTTTGGTTTGCACAACAAGGCTTCATTTTATGGTGAGACTACAGGTGTGGCTTCCCTGAGAAGATGCTGAAAGCTTCACCCAGATCCAACAGAGTCAAATCCAGCTTCCCTCAACCCCTTCCCCCATTCCTCTGCACTACTGAGTGGGAAACGACAGAGAAATCAGGGGTGAAGTTGAGCCCAGGCATGAGGGGTTGGTGGGGGAAGTTGTTTTAATATTTGGTTTTATTTCTCACTATCCTACTCTGATTTTATCGATAATAAACTAATTTCTTCAAATCAAGTCAATTTTGCCTGTGGTATTAACTGGTGAGAAATCTGTCCTTGTCCTTACTTCTGCCCATGAACCTTTAATTATATTTTTGTCTTCTCTGTCCAGCTGAGAAGTGACAGAGTGGCTTTGGCTGACACCTGGTATCCGGCTTGGGTCAGCCCACCACACCTGGCTAACAGGCCATGAAGTTCAGGTTCAATAACACCAGCAACATCTGGAATTTGGAATGCTTTTGTTGGTTAGCAAACATATATAAAAGTGGTAGAGATAATGTTTATAGAGAAGTCTATTTTAAAATATCATTTTGGTGTATTACAAATTCCACCTTTGGGCAAACGTTCCTCTAATCTTCTTCTGAATAGGTTAGATAATCAACTTGAAGAGTACTTAAGATATCAGGCAATTTTATTTTTCACATCTTTTCCTTTGCCAAGATGAAAAATTTCAAACTTCCATACTTGCTAACTATGCATAATGCATTTCCAGATGTGAACACTTGTTTAAACCAGTGAATTCTCTTTCAGCAGTAAGATTTCCACTTAAAGAAATCTAGAGTTCCCATGAGCTAGGCTCTAATACTTTGGCATTAGTTACCACCTCTGTGTCAATCTGTACAAAACAGCCTTAGGTTCCACCTTGGAAAATGATGATTCCAGCATCCTTTATTTGTTTTCTCAATTAACTTGTAAATCTGTGACAGAAATGTCTTCTTCTTTAATTTCTAATTCATCCTCACTGAGACACCTTAAAATCTTTATTCAGCTCTGTAGTAAACCAAATATTAATTTCCCTCTGCAGGAAGGGAAGAAGAGGTACCTACAATGTATATTCTAACAGCACCTTTCTTTTATCTTTACTGATTTTGGAGTGTATAAAATTATAAAGTTTTGCCCTGTATCTCATGTAGTGAACAGTGCATGTGTGGTGAATCCATGAATTTTTAATGTAAACGTAAATGTGTAAATGTGCATGTAAAAGGTGTCTCTCACTTTTATGGAAAGGAATTATTCCAAATGGGGATTGAATTGCATATGGATTTGAAAATACGTCCAAAATATCTATTTTCATAATAATCAAATAATTATTTTATTTATTTACAGCATTGACACTGTCTTTTCTGTTCTCCAAAGTTCTCACAATTTGCTCCTGCATCTCTTCATACTCCCTCTCTTCTATTATTTTGTTAGCTGCCTATGTAATGCTGATTTTGAAGCTGAACACAGCTGATGTTGTTGACAAAAAGCCCCAATACAACAAACAAGAAACCCAAAGTCCAAATCCCCCAGTGATAATGTGCAAAGGAGGCTATCATGAAAAACTGATTTACATGGAATAATTTAACGTTTCCATTTCCAGAAACAGAGTGAGACAGAGAGTACTAGGGAGCTGAGATGGAGGGAGGCTTGATTTAATTTACGCTTTGAAAGCATTTCTATTTAAACTTTCCCACACAAAGGGTCAGGTGCACAGCAAGAGGTACATTTGCATGAAGCGCTGAAGGTGTGAGCCCCTAACCAAGCCAGCTCTTGGCATTCCAGCCTTGGGTAGGAAGGTGATAAGACCCAAATGAAGGAAACAATTTTTCTGGTATGGTGACTCCAGCACGAGGCAAATTTTGTAGAACATCATGTGCCAGCAGCCAAAGTGATTTACATTTTTTTTTTCCCTTCCCTCTGAATAGAGTGGACAGCTGGCGAATCCTTATGCCTATTAATCTTTCAGTGCACAATCATCTCTTGATATCTAACAACTATTTTTCAATCTTTGGTGCATCAGCTGAAGTAATGAATGGTTCTGTTAAAATCTTATAGGACTGATGGGCTTTACAGAATGACACATTAGGTTTGAGGGTGAAGAGAAAGAGGGAGAGGGGAAATGTTGGCATGAGGCAAACCAGTTATTATTGCCTTTTGAAACAAAAAGAATTCTTTCTAATCTGGTCCTCAGGCGATCACTGTAGAACTCTGCCCATCTATGTACATTTTGTGTGTGCATGCATACATGTGAGTGTCTGTGTTAAACTTTCATGCTGTCAGGTAGGATTTTTACTACTTCCAAGCTCTTGGTGTCTCTAGTCATAAACTAAACTGGTGAAGCTATAAAAGTTTTAATTTCTTTAGGCCCAGAAACTGTAATTTCTGTGCCAGCTGCACAGAACAAGCCATTGCAGCATGGAGCACAGAATATAAGATACTCTGTGCGGTTGAACAATGAAATCAACTTTGCAGTCTTTTGCAGAAAAGGAGATGAATATTTTGTTAAATCAATTAGGTCTAAATTGAAAGGAAGACACAAGTTTGATGGAGAATTGAGGCAGTGAAATTTATGGGGTTTGTTTCTTTTGTGAGATTTTAGAAAATCCTTAATAATATGTTTAAATTTTGGATCTTGATAATTGTTCATAATGTCATAATTGCCATAGAAATTGAAATTGCCATAGAAATTGCCACGGAAAGCAGCAATAGCAGGATGAGAAAAAGGCAGGATAAGTGTTCTATGTGGGAAAGGGATCTTTATTATAAAGATTTGTTCTGCTTAATGTTGAGGAATGCTTAGGAAGTTTAAATAACCTTTCATGGTCCCTTCTAATGACTGGCCCCGAGTGAATTTTTAAAACACAAAGCATGAAGGGTTGCAGTCCACCACAAATTCTCTGTCACAGGAGCATCAGTTCTCTTGACATCATTATTCTAATGCTGATGGGTTATGATCTGCAAATACTGTAGATCAAGGTAAAGCAGACTGGAGGAAATTTGGAGGCCACATGCTGATCTGTTTTAACACCCTTCTGAGACACACCTTGGGCATTACTCTCTGTCCCTCTGCTCCTTTGTATTTTCTTTTACTGCCTTTCCTTATTGGCATCTGTATAATTCACCTCTGAGAGAAGCCTTTGAATCTGTGACAGACAAACATGATTGAGACAAAGCACATATTTCATTTTAACAAAAATTCAAACCAAATCAAACCAAAAAAATCAGTCCCTGAACAGGAAATAGGGCTGGACTCATAACAGAGGCAGGAAGATTTTTCTTAGCAGTAAATGCATTAAATAATACCCTTTTCTGTGTGCTGCAGAAAAGTAGACAGAGAAAAAAAAATCCAGTGTTCAAAGAAAACTTTGTCATTAAAGTTCACAAGTATGCTAGCAATTTGATGTAGGTATTATTATTATTGTTGTTATTATTATTATCATCATCATCATCATCATCATCATCATCATCATCACTCTAGCCTAGATAAATTGGCAGTCTAAAAAAGAACACAAGCAGTATAAATAATTTATTCTACTGCAGAAGAGAGGTGCTTCTGCAGAATGGGATGCTGAGAACACTTCGAGGTGTTACCCAAAGAATGCTTATGAACTCCACCCGAGATCCCCCTTCAAACACAGGCAATATATGAGCATAAAATTAAATACATGTTCTTTGATTATCAGTCAAAGACTCATTACAAGTGGTACCAGCCCCTTTGGAAGGCACCCAGACTACTTCCAATTAAAAACCACCTGACCATAAATAATAAAAGCATATTACACACACAGTAAATAATGGTTCTTAAAGTAATGCATTTCAGGAGTTATATTTTAAGGACACCATATGTGTTCCCTGTATAATGAGCTCTTCCCTCTATCAGTCCTACCAGCAGCCTCTCAAATATAGAGACTTGAAAAGATTAATTTGTTGGTTTAATTTCTTTTTTTCTCCAACATTAACCAGTTGTTTTTCTTTCTCCATTTTAAAAATTAAATTATCTTTTTTTTACATTTACATATCCCCTTCATTGTAAACAACAGTCTGTAATTTAAAAGTGAGTTTTTAGAAAAGAAGGAAAGAAGATAATATTTTTTGGAGATGAAATCTTAATGTATGTTTGAAGATGTTCATATGATTTATATATATATGTGTCTATGTGACATGTGTGTGTGTGTTTGTCTAACATAATGTTTATGTTTGTGTCTCTTTGTATATATGTGCATAAAAATATATATCTGATGCAGGCATAATGCTAAAACCAGCTTCAGATGTTAAATATGCAATAGAATCTTCCTCATTCTGAGTCTGAGTTTGAGGTGAAAACACATTTGAGTGTGTGTATGTGTGTGTGTGTGTGTGTGTGTATTTGGCTATTTTGAGGAAATGGAATCAGATTTTCCCATCTGAAAAGTTTAATTTTGGGAACAAGAAAGATTTTTTCCATACTGGTTGCAATCAAAATCTGCCTGCATAATGAGTCAAACTACTGGTTTTATAGGAAATACTAAGTTTTGCATTTTGGAACCACTTTGTGCCTAGACCTTTCTCCAAAGAGATATGTATATGTACATGAACAAATAACCCTTACACTGTGCACATACAAAGCCTTAAAAATGTTTGGATATTATGTAGAAAATAAACTAAGGGTTAAACCCTACCAGATATGCAGCATCCAGAACTGAAATTTATTTTAGACAAAAAATGGAAATAGCATAATTGTTAGTCCCAGCTGAAAAGGGAATGTGAAAAGCATGCAAAGTACACTTTGTACCAGTTAACAGCATTTATGTTTCCACTTTTGGAAAGTCTCATGACTTCAGGCTGTCAGCATCATGACTGTTAGCAGGAACAACCTTATAGATTATTCCATAACTGGATATTTGAGAGATTTAATGACTTTTTGTGCTTCAACAACAGAAAAAAAAATAATAAAAAAAAAATTAAGATAAATGGCAATAAAGTTAGAAGGATTATCCAGGAAAGAAAACAGTGAGGATACACTAATGACAGCCACAAACACTGCAGCTAAAGCAGTCTGGTTTCCAGTAGACCTGTGCCTGTTTTGTTGAATGACTTTGTGCTGCATTCTATTAAAATTTCCTGTAATCTTCACCTCTACCTGTAGTAGTACCTTTTCTTGTCCCCCTATGGGTGACCTGTAGTGGTTTATGCTTCTTAGTGGCAATATCTATGTAAGCAGCCACAGAGCTGTCTCTTTCTCAGGGTGTCTCTTATTCCCTTGTTTCTGCATTCTTGAAATTAAAAGCTGAGTACTTTGAAAACCAGGAAGTTCTTTTGTTTTTTTATCCAGAAGAATTTGAAGCCATTTGTCTGGGTGGTTTACTGGCATTTGAGAGGACTAGAGACTGAGGAGTGGCCAGATGAAGAGTGGCTGAGGGCACTGGGTCTGTCGAGCTGCAGAAGAGGAAACTGAGGGCAGACCTCAGAGCAGTCACAGCTTCCTTGTGAGGACAAGAGGAGGAACAGACACTGACCTCTGTGGTGACAGGGACAGGATCCCAGGGAATGGCCTGAAATGTGTCAGGGGAGGTTTAGGTTAGATATCAGAAAAAAGGTTCCTCATCCAGAGAGCTCTTGAGAACTAGAACAGGCTCCCAGGGGAGTGGCCACAGCACAAAACCTGACAGAGTTCAAGTGTTTGCACAATGCCTTCTGGCACATGGAGAGAGTTGCTTTGCTGTGTTGTGAAGGACCAGGAGTTGGACTTCAATGATCCTTGTGTGTCCCTTACAACTCCATATTCTATTCTAAGAACTTTGCATGGCTTTGATGGTGAGAAAGTTTGTATTTGACTTCCCCAGTGGTGAAGACCTCACGTGGAAAAATTGTTTGTGTTCCATCTAGCTACTGTAATTATCTCATCTGCTTTCTGTTGCTATTATTATTAATTATTATTATTTATTATCATTATTAATTATTATTATTGATTATTATTGTCATTTTTGGATATATGATTCTCCTGAGACTATCACTTCTCAAACCCACTGGATTTAAAACAGTCAGGAAGTTGATAAAGAAACCGTGGGAGACTCAGATACACCTACAGACCAATTGATAATGTTGCCTCATTCCCACAGGAAACCAATCTACACATAATTATAATTTATTGCAAAAGAGACTGGAACCCCCATGTCCCACAGATAAATATCTAGGCCATGGAAATGTGCCTCTGTGCCTCTGTGCCTCTTGCGACCACCTGCCTCACTTTCTCTGATTCTCTTGTTCTCCAGCTCTCTCATAAACTAGAATAATTCCAACAACAAACACTAAAAAGGAAAATTGTTTCATAACATTACACATTCTTTTCTTAATGGTAGAAGTTTTAGTTCCCAGTATACCCTAAGGAAGAGATGGAATTTGATACTAAATCTTTTTTAAATGTGTAACCTCACTGCATGGAAAGGAGCACCAACTGCCTGTAAACATTCCATTTTCTTCATATTTTTTAAAAACTCTTGAGGGATGCTTCTCAGAAGTAGGTAGCATGGGTATTGATCTAAAAATAAAGATAAAAATGAAATAATATCTAAATAAATAATAAATATAATTAATAAAAATGCTAATAATAAAAATAATAAAAAATAAAATAACAAATAATAAATAAAAATTAGAATAGAATAGAATAGAATAGAATAGAATAGAATAGAATAGAATAGAATAGAATAGAATAGAATAGAATAGAATAGAATGAGGTGTCTATTACAGATGGACGTAGCCATTGTGATGTTTCCACTGTATTAAGAAAATGTATTTCATGAGTTATAATCATGTCAAGAAAAAGCAGAGAGACATGGAGCACAGAAGCATGTTTGATCCTCCTTTCTTGAAGATCTGAGACCTTCTCCCAGTAAGCCACCTCTGGGACCACAGCCTCCAGGGCATAAACTACCTCTCTGAAATTGGTTATGCAGAATATACCCTTGGGCTTCACGTTGCTGATACTGGGCTTTGAGGGCAATGTGGTGCAGCAAGCATTTGACATAATATTTAGCCATTACAGAACCTGTACAGAAACTGAAACATACAGAAACTTGGCACAGGCCTCAGTTCTGTGGATTAAATTCCTTATGTGTGAGGAAACTGGCTTAAAGGAGGAAGGGTTTGGAAGGGCATCATGTTGTGATAAGTCAAGAGGGAATGGCTATAAAAAGGAAGAGGGTAGGTTTAGAGTGGATATTAAGAAAAATTTCTTCTCTGAGGGTGAGGCCATGGCACAGTTTGTCCAGAGAAGCTGTGTCTGCCCCATCCCTGGGACTGTTCTAGGCCAGGTTGGATGGGATCTGTAGTAACCTAGTCCAGCAGAAACTGTCCCTGACCATGCCAGGGGTGTCAGAACAGGGTGTCCTTAAGGTCTCCTCCAACCCAAAACATCCTCTGATGCTATGAAATGTGAAAACAAACCCATCTGTGACCATGCCATGCCCCTTTCCAGCTGAAATGACGGAATTTCACATCAGGAGCCACTGAAGGACACATTGGCTAGTTAGGAGAACACAATTTAAGAGAGACCTGGATTTAAGAGCTAGTCTGTATTTTAATCACCACAGTTAGTGAATTAAATTCCTTTGTGCAGGGAGCATTGTGTGTTCTACACAGAGCTCAGTGAGGTGGCAGCAGGTGCCCTCTGCCCTGAGAGCTTCCATCACAGATGTATCACAATCATTTCACCTGAGGAAGGAGAACACTCCTGTAGCTGTTTTTCACCTCCACAAAACAAAATGATGCAAAATAAGATCTAAAATTTGTCACACATGCCAGGCCCCCATAGTTGGGACCACCTACCAGAAAGACTCCAAAACAAAGCCAAAGATTTTAGAAAATGTTGTCCTATCTCTCACTGAGATATTATGATCAGATTTAGTGAATTCTGCTTTATAATGCCCATATACACCTCATTACCATGACTATTATTTGACTCATGGTTATCTTGGAACCAGAAAAACAATCTTCTTTGATTTCAAATCATCTTGTTTTCCAGATCGATAATGTTTTTGATGTCCACGTCTCTTCACCTCCAAACCTCTGGATTAATCAGTCTCTCTTCAGCCATGTAAAAATTGCTACTATTGAGACCTGAAGGGAGTTTTTTTATTAGAAATATCCATAAGTTTTTTTGGTTTAGCAGAAAGAACATATTGGTTGTCCCCTGTAATTTCTCTACAATTTCACAGGAATTGATCCTATAAAAGCTTATTCATTCAGGTAAATAAGGAAGGTTCTCAACATTAGTTAGCAGCTCAACATTAGTCAAAGCTCAAAGCTTTGTTACTTGGCCTGATTTTTTTTCTTAATTATTTTTATAATTGCAAAGTTAAAATTATTTTATTTTTTTTTTAAATTTAGCTGTCTCAGGAAAATCCCCGCTACTAACAAATATAAGGATATTTTACCTGTGCCATTGTTAGCAACTCTTTGCAAAATATATGCCAGCAAACTATTTTCTCACTCATTAATAAATCTTTCTTTTTTGTTTAAAGAGAAAAAAGAAAGAAGAAGGGAAAAATAGATCATGAGCAAGCCTCAGTTAGGAGATGATACCAGAAATCTTTCTGAGGATTTATTTTCGCAGTTCTGTGGCTTACTGATGCTCTGAATTTTCTCACATTCCTTAATTATCTTTTTTTTTTTAATTTGAAAATGAATTTGGATATGCATTTCAAGAAAAATAAATATACAGGATCTAACCAAGGAAAAAAAAAACCAAAAGATGCACCACAGGACCAACAGCTAAATAATTTTGGATATTTTTTCCTTTCTACTATTTCATCATTTAATCTCTCAGCTCTATATGATCTGGTGTGATACTTTTCAAACAGTGTAATAGGAAATGAAACTGGAGTAATAAACTTATGATTTGCCATGATACATACAAGTGTGGCATATGGACAGCTTAAAAGAAAAGGTTAAGCAGAATCTATTGCTGAATAAACATTTCCTAGGCAATGCTGATTTGGTGGCGACTCCCTTTTGAGAAGAAGGAAGAAGAAGAAGAAGAAAGAAAGAAAGAAGGAGTAGAAGGAGTAGAAGTAGAAGAAGTAGAAGTAGAAGTAGAAGTACAAGTACAAGTACAAGTACAAGTACAAGTACAAGTACAAGTAAGAAGAAGAAGTACAAGTACAAGGGAGGAGGAGGAGGAGAAGAAGAAGGAGAAGGAGGAGGAGGAGGAGGAGGAGGAGGAGAAGGAGAAGGAGGAAAAATCTAAAACCCACTTTTTTTTTTTTTCCAAATAATTTTATTGTCCTTAATAAAAATACACACTTATATACAAATACATAAACATAGTGTGAGTTATCCACTGTCCCTCAAAGTCCTAAGCCCTAAAGAAGTGAATTTCTTGCTGATGATGCTGTTCTCAATTTTTCCAAAGGAAGTGCCAAATTAGGAAGGCTAAATCAGCATCATTTCCACGTGGTCAATTATCTATTTTATGAGAGTTCTTCTGCTGGTAGTGGAAATCTGTGAGTCTGTGATCCCCATCAGCTCTATCTGTTTTGGAGGATCTCAGAAGAAAATTTTACTTTCAGTATTTTTTGTACACAAGCAACATTCTTTTTGTCTATCGCATCCTTTTGCTACTGGTCAGTACGTACAGTGCTTTGTCTTGGGGTTGATGTCCTGTTATTGTAGGACCTAGAAGAGAAAAAACTCTCTAGTCCCTTCACAAGGTGAAGCTAATGTAAAATCAGTGGTTTTGACAGTGTCTGGATTCAGAAAGTGTCTATTAGAAATAATGTGTCCTCAATACCTGTAAGATTTTTTCCCATGTTCCCTTTCTTTTTTTTCTTTAGATCAAAATCTTACTTTCTGTATTTACTATGGCATGTAGGGCTGAAACACAGTCAATGTTTTTTAAAGTTAATTTATATTCCAGCTACTTCCATGATGAATAGACTCCACTTTCATTGTATCTTCAGTTTGACCTTGCATGTAAGGTTGGCTCTTTTCTGGAATGTATCTACTGGTTATTGCTGCTCTAGGATGGCAGCAACATATATTCTTCAAATTCTGTTTTAACAGAAACTTCCATAAGACCTTCAAAATTATATTTGTTCCCTCTGTGACTTAATTTCTTTTTCTTGCTCTATTCAGATATTTTCAGTACCATGGGCAGCATGACCCAGTGGAATGATGTCTTTCTAGAACAAAACATTTATGCCTCTTCCCTTTCAAGGGAAGCTTCAGTCTTGCTCTTGGTGGTTTGCACCATTTGTTTCTCCTCACCACTCTGGCCTGGTGATTCTCTTTGAAGAATTAGCGTGGTTAAAGACTATCCAGGATGGGAACTGAGGCTGGTGCAAAGTGTGTGACTGGGACCAGTGATGGATTCTTATTGTGTTGAGATTTTGGGCATGACACTTTTTGGGTAAACCAATCTGAAATAATCCCATTCAACCCTTCCAGAATTTTTACAAAGTGATGCCTTCCTGAAGATCCCTGCCAGAATAATGATTGATGCCTGCTGCCAATCAGTGCTGAGACACAGTCGCTTCTTGTTGTCATTTAACTATGGCTGCGCTCAGTGTTTAACAAAATGAAGGGTTTATTTGATGTTTAATGGCTAAGGTTGCCTACAGTCCCTCATTTAAGAGGTTCACACCTTTGTTCACTGGAAGGCAAACCCGGGTAAATCCCTGGACTTCCTTATGTTTTAGAATGCATTACTTGAGAAGCAATAAAACAAACAAATAACCCCCCATAGATTCAAAAAAACATGAAAAAGACAACCCAAAACCAAACAAACTTACCTGAAGAACAATCAGCATTTGAGCTAGTAATTACAAGGGAAATTAAATATTAATTTCTCATGCTCTAGTATCGTATCAAAGTACCTCTCAGCTCCACTGATTGTACCCTGATTGTACATTACTCTTACAGATGGCATCAAGCTATATTTCAGATAACTATTTGATTTTATATTATTTTTTCTGTCACTTACAAGTGAATAGAATTAATGGATAAGGAATTCTACTCTGACACTCTTTTTCTTAGCTTTATTAAGTAGCTGTGATGCTGTATTTTTGTGGATCACTCATCTTCAGCAAAATACTAAATTTTAGGAAAATGCCTAAATCTTACAGGTAGCAATGGGATATCAGCCTATGCTTTCATTTAGGCCTGTATTCAAATATATTCTGAATGAGGAAAATACTTTAAAAAATAAAAGGGAAAAAGGAAAAGTTGAGACACACCAGAGTCAGTATGCGTAAATGCAAATGCTAAGATAAGGGATAATTAAACAGGTCAAAAAATGTGGGTAAGCCACAGCAAAGGTGGATACAGTCCATAAAAGTCCCAGTAATTTACATTAAGCTTCAGTCTTAGTGTATTAATTAAAAATTCCCAGAGACTCAGGACACAGCAATTATATTGATACAATTTTTCTCTTTTATGCAAGGAGAAACTCACCTGATAATACTAATAACAGCACCTGCAAAGCACTTTACATTCACAAAATGCTGTACCAACAACACATAAACTACACCCTGGTTTGTATTATTTCTTTTACTGCTGCTACAGGATGGGTCTTAAGAGGACCAGGAACAGGGGAAAAGTTCCTCTGCATTTGCTGTACTGTAGACAAGGCCCCCTTCAAACTCATCTTTCCCCCCACATTCCTGTCAAGTGAGGCTCTTCTTTCTTTTAACTTGAGTAGCTTTTCCCCATTAATTAAAAAAACAACATAAAAAAACCAAAAACCAAAAAACAACAACAAAAAAACCCAAAAACCCCAAAAAAACAGAAACAAACCAACCAACAAACCAGATGTAAAAACCCAAATTATGAACCAAATCAAAATAAACCCCAAACCACACCAATAGACACCCCAAACATTTTTTCTTTTTATTTTTCTTTTGTTACTATTCATAATATATTTATCTTATGCAGCATCAGTACAATGTTTGGACTGGGCATCAATCAATTCTGTGGATCCTTGCAAACTGCAGTTAAAATATTCCAAGCATTCAGCATCAGCACAATTTTATACTCACCTGAGACAAAATAGATGACACACAACTTGTTTTTTAAGCAAGTTTAATAACACTTAACAGCAGGGGAATGAATTATAAAGCTTTCTGAGATGTACTTTGAGACCTCCCAACAGACGCCAAGATGCCAGTTCAAAAGTCTTGCCCCAAAGAGTCAGCTCTACTCAACATGTATTATTGCACTTATAAAAAACTGGAGGCCATAATAATCTTGTTAAACCCTTTACACTCAACATTAACAACAGATCATTCCACCCCCTCCTTCTGCATTACAGTACATTAAACCAGTTCTACCTTTCTGTGAGACCATGAACTAAGAAGCTCTTTTACAGCTTTTGCCACCCATGTCAGGAGAGAAAGGAATAAGTTTGTGTTCTATTTCTTTCCTCCTTTCATTAAAAACACTCCAAACTTTGTAGTCCTCACTGACATGAAGCTATGTCCGAGCCAGTTCCCAGAATACTGAGTAAATGACCTCTCAAAATCTCCTGTGAATGTGGTCAATATCCTACAGCAGCAGAGTCTGCTCAGGAGCTGCAAGGAACTATTAAAACTTTCCTTTCTCTCACTTCACAGTACTCTGTTATTTCCTAAACTTATTTACTCTGCTGAAATAAATTCTACTCTTTTTTTCCCCCCTAAACTCTGCCCTTTAGTTCCTAATCTTCATCTGTGTCTAATAAGGGAGTCTTTTACTCACAGCATTCATCTGACAAAGTCCAGCTCCAATGGATCAGTCAGTAAGTTGTGCCTGCATTCAGCTCTGTCCTGACAGAAATGCACACATTATATTACAAACTCTAATCTACATTAACCAGAAGCATGACTTGTGTCTTCTTTCATAGGAAGGCTTTTTTTGTCATCTTTTAAAAGCCATTTGACCAAGTTCACACGAATGACTTCTGCATTATTCCTCTGGCTTTTTTCAGAGACATGCAGCTTGCCAATTAAATCATTTGAAGTTGCTGAGTTATTGTGCCGTGTGTGATAGTCACGTAGGTGTATACAGAATGTGCTGCTTTTAATCTTCAATGGATGGAAAATTGCTGGCACTATGAATTTTACCAACCTTTGCTTCTGCTCCCCCCTCCCTCCTTTGCAAATGGCTTTAGAATCTAAATGCAAACACATTAAGTGCAAAGAATGAATTTGGCATTTAAATTAATGGTTTCATGTCAGACAGAGTACAGGTTTTGTTTGTTTGGGTAAGAAGCTAAAGCCTGCATTAAATCTACTGAATGGCTTCAGGTGATTGACCAACACATTTTGTCCACGGGATGAGACTCAAAAACAGATCTCAGCTTATGAAATGGTTGGCTGACTCTGACTTCTCAATTATACTTTTTTTTTTTTTTTCTCCTTTCCTTTAAAATATCTTCACCCATGAACCAGTAGAGTTCCTCCCAATACAAACTATCAAGGCTCACACTACAAGTTTTAAATGGCAGCCAGTCTGAAGGACTGTATATATCTGCCCTCAGACAGCTGTGTTATGGAGCTAAAGGAACTGCATCTAAATTCATGAGCCGATAAAAACTAATCTGGCTAAAGTCTTTTTTATACCAGAATATACACTGATAATCACACCCCCTTGAATTACAAATGTTCCATAACCATTCAAACTGGTATCAAGTTACTGACATTATTTGAAGTAATGACATAATAAAACACACTTTAAAAGACAAACCCATAATTTACTTACTTCTCACTTAAAAAATGTTCCAGAAATCTTTCGGGAATGTAATTGATGGGATTCCAGATTTCATAGACCATCAAAGACCTGACTGTGTTTTAATAAATGAGAAAAATTAAATTTAGTTTAGCTTATTAATTATCTTTGGATTTTATTATAACTATTATTTCCTATGTTTGCCCCTTTTTTTTTTTATCTTCCTGCTCATTTCTCTTCTCTGTCCTCACCTTATATCTTAAAATTAAACTAAAAAAAATTAAAATTATGTTCACCTGCTGTTTTATCTCACTAACAAAAATATGGATTTTTCTCTTTTTCTGGGAGACAATAGATATATCTGCAATCTCAACTCGATATTTTCTTAAGGGAGGTACACTGAAATGAAGCATTTCACTTGCCCAGTTTAGAGAGCACATCTAACTGGCTTCATGATGGTGTGACTGCCTACCTGTCTGTGCAATACAAAGCAGTGATAATTAATAAGGTTGCCTAGCATAAGGGCTTGGAGGAACTTGCAGTTTCCATCTGTCTTTCTAATTGTCATCCAGTGTATGTATGCCTGCTGAGATTTCAGGGAAGTCAGTCATGGTTTCTCCCCCAGCCTTACACATCAGGAAGAAGCTGAGCTAACTTAACACCTCAGCCTGCGTGTTCAAGTAAAAGTGAATTTTCTACAGCTAGTTGAACGGAGAAACTCATACAAATTAACTAATTTTCTAAATGGTTCTGTTACTTTCTGCTTGCCTGGTAACTTAGCACATGGTTTTCTCTCAAAGTCCTGTGGATAAATACTATTATGGAGCTGATTGAACAGAAAATTTAGACAGCTCTTGGCCTTAAAATAAAGGAGGAACAATCGACATGATTTTGAGGCAAAACAAGGAAAAAATATGATTATGTAGGGCAAGGTATATTGTGTCAATAAAAATAAGAAAAGTTAAAAAAAAAAAAATAAATCAGAAGACTTTTCATCTACCCAAAACAAAGCTTAGGACATAATAGTCAGCATGGATAGAAGCTTGTATTTCTTTTGGCTGAAGATGATGGAGAAATGATTAAATAAAAGCAGTTTATTTTAAAGTTGCAGGGAAGTTCATAGTCCCTTATGTGAGGCATCTAATCCCTAAGGTGTCCCTAGTGAATTCTGCAACTTTCAGTTGACTTGAGTTTCTTCCATTGATAACCCCCCACACCCAGTAATTGTGAATCCACATCCTAGCCTGAAGCTGAAAGATCTTTATTGCAAGAAAATGGTATCGAAAAACTTCACAGTCTGTGGTCTAAATTCTGCATCTGTAGTCATTGTTCTTCTTTTGAGAGAAGTTTAGCAAAAAAAAAACCAGCACCACCACCAACAAACCAAAAAAACAAACAAGTAAACCACAAAAGATAATAAAAAAAGTAATTTGTCTTTACATGGAAGAATAGGAGATAAGTACTTTTAAGAATGTCAACGGATCGTAGTTTTGTTGCCATGTGCACAAACATCTGTCTTTCCATGAGCCTGTGCTCAGCTGCCAAGGTGCAACACTGCAGAGTCAGGCTTTAAACCTCAGCTCTCCACCCACGAACCAAGTGTTCACTGAGCAGAAAAGTGAAGGACCCTGTGTGTGAAAATAGAGTGCTGATATGACATTAGGAGAGAACAGCTTGCTGGCCTGCACCACAACAATGTTGACCCTGCCTGGACACCCAGTGCCCACCAAAGCCACTCTGCCACTCTGATTTTTCGCTAGACAAGGGAAGGAAATTATAACAAAAGGTTCATGGGTTTGAGATAAGGACAGGAGGAGATCACTTACTAGTTATTGTCACAAACAAAACAGACTTAATTTAGGTAAAATTAATCTAATTTATTACCAAGCAAATCAGGGTAGAACAATGAAGGAAAAAAGTCCAATCCTGTAAACACTTCCTCCCCACCCCTCTCTTCTTCCTGGGCTCAATCTCACTTCTCAGTCCCCTACAGTCTCACTCCCAGCAGCACAGGAGGACAAGGAAGGGAGGCTGTGCTCATCACACGCTCTGTCTGCTGCTGCTTCCTCAGCAGGGCTTGCACTCCTCACTCCCTCCCCCTGCCCCAGTGTGGGGTCTGTCCCATGGGAGACAGTCCTGCAGGAGCTGCTCCAGTGTGAGTCCTTGCCACAGGCTGCAGTTCTTCATCTCTGCTCCAGCACAGGTCTGCTCCACAGGCTCAGTCCTTCAGGAACAGGCTGCTCCAGTCTGGGTCTTTTTCATGAGGTCACAAGTCCTGCAGCAAACCTGCTCCAGCCTGGGCTCCTCTCTCCATGGAGTCACAGGTCCTGCCAGGAGCCTGCTCCAGCACAGGCTTCCCATGGGGTGCCAGCCTCCTTTGGGCATCCCCCTGCTCCAGCCTGGGCTCCTGCAGGGGCTGACTTGGATCTCTGCTCCCCCGTGCCCTCCCTGTGCTGCAGGGGCACAGCTGCCTCACCATGGGCTGCTCCAGGGGCTGCAGGGGAATCTGAGCTCCAGAGCCTGGAGCAGCTCCTGCCCCTCCTTCTGCCCTGCCCTGCCTGTCTGCAGGGCTGCTCCTCAAGCATGTTCTCTCTCTCCTCTCTCTGGATGTACTTGCCATTGCAAAGGGGTTTTCCCCTTTCCTAAAAACATGATCCTGGAGGTGTTGCCACTTTCTCTGGTGGGTTTGGTGGGTCTGTCTCTCGAGCCAGCTGGCATTGGCTCCACTGGACATGGGGGAAGCTTCTGGCAGCTCCTCAGAGATGCCCTTCCTACAGCCCCTGCGCTACCAAAACCTTGCCATGCAAACTCAGTACTCTGGTTGTCCATCCAGTGGCTGTTCACAAGATGTTTCAAGGAAAAATACCAAAAAATCCAGTGAGGGGGGAGTGACTGACTTTTCAGATCTGCTGTTGTTTTCTGCCCAGAAGAGTTGGACTCTTCCTTAAAGAAATCTGATCTGTAAAGGGCTTGTGTCTCTCACCTCTTTCATCTGCTATACCTTTAACGCTTCCAGCTGTCTTTTACTTCATCATGTTATTTCCTCTTTTTAATTGGGGAAAACACATCTTATTTCATGAACAGGAAAAAAGACAAATGTTAGTTTCATTGAAATTTAGGCTCTTAGTTAAGACAATTTATTTAGTACCTTAGTCTATTTATGACCAAATAGAAAAATATACTTCCTGAAGTGACAATTCACTCTGCTTAGATCTGAATCACCCTGGGGATTCCTGTAGCTTTCCAGCAGGTAAAAAAAATGTAGCAGAAAGTAATTTATCTAAAGCATTCTAGCCTAAATACCTCAGTTATTAGCCTAAAAGTTGGGTTCATCCTGTGTCTTCACACTCACAATACCACCTGTAAATTGCTTTTTACTTCTCTCAACCAACTGCTTTTATTCAACCATTTAATTTAAGGGCTGATCTCGCTGCCTTTTGGATACCACAATTTGCTCCATGGGCCAGATCTTGTTGAATTATCATAATTCAGCTCAGTGCAGGAGTCTGCGTAGGAATAATAACAGGTTAATAGTAAGAGAAAGCAGCATGATGCACCACTGATGGGATTATTCTCTCCTCAATTGTATTAAATTGAGGAGAGGTAAACACTTGCTTTTACACCATCCTGGTGACAAAACTGAATTAATTATTAAAGATGATGGTGTGAGTAAAACCGCTTTGCACCCAGGCACTTGAATCTTATCCCTTAATAAGATATACCAGAAGCTGGAGGGGGGAGGTCTGTTTGTTTGTTTTTCTTTTACCACAGTCTATCAGCATAAATACCACTTCCTTAGTTAGAATCCATCTGCTCTGTTGACAATGTACTCAAATTGCAAGCAAGCATTTAATGGTGTCATGCTGAAGCACAACAGAGTGGATGCTGAGAGAGCCTTAGGAGTCACTGAAATGAAAGGGCTTTTCTCTTAATTTCAGTCACCAGAAGACTTTGAAAAGAACATGACATCTTAGCCATCTGAGCTTTTTAAACGAGACTTTGGCAGATACACAATGCTCAGCTCTGTGGTACCTAAATAATTGAGGCTTTGAAACATCAAAGTGCTCACACCTTCAAACACTCAAGTAGCTTTATTTGAAAGATTCTTTTCACAAAAGAAGACTAACTCTGCCATTTGAGATCAATGGATCTCTCTGGAACACAGTGTCCCCACTTTAGATTGGAAGACATGGGTTGTTTACTACATATTGACTAGCAGTGTCCCAGGTGCAGGAGGCTTTTGATTAAATGGATGCCTTTGTGATGGCATGACACAATTACAAAATTAGGGAAGGCATTTGAAAAAATAGAGGAGGGGGATCAGTGCAACAAAAAAAATTGAAATTAATAATATTTTCACTGTTTTTATATGTACATTTTAGTTTATTTTTTATTATTAAAATCTAATTAAATTTCATTTTGCTTTGCTTAGGTTTATTTTATACCCAAGAGATAGAAATCTGCTCTTTTGATAGTATTACACTCAAAATGTTGTTGGTGCAAAAGGGAGCAGTATCTCTTGTATTTGAAACTAAGGCTTTATTGTTATTTTAATTAATGTTTAACAGTCTAAATAATAGCCTAATCCTTTTTTCTTATTAGTACTTGTACCAATTCACATAGTGAAAATTAACACAGAAATGCCCTTTAGAGCTAAAATTGTTATTCAGAAAGCTTGTGCTTACTTTACTCTGAGTTGCTGTGTTGAAAGCTGCAGTCCTTCTGAAGAGGAATGCCTGAGGTGGAGTTAAAAGTTGACAAGGTCCTGATGCAGGGAGGTGGGTGATGTGCAGTGGAGGATTCCTCTTCCTCTGCAGTTTTCAGCACACTTGGCCTTTTCATTCTCCCTTTCCCCACTTTCTTTGCATGACCTATCCCCTCCACGTGATTTCCCAGCTAAGGTTTGCAAGTGCCCTAAAACCTCCATCGGTCCCAAGTAATACAAAAATCTGTTGTTTGTTACACAGTTTTGACTTCTGTATTCATTTCAGAGACCCTGCACTGTTAGTTCAGTACAGACCAGTGGTCTTGTGCCAACAAAAACTATTTTTACTGTGATAAATCAGGGGAATATCATCATTTTCTATTGTCTTAGTTCGATGAAGCTCAGATATTAGGCAGCAAATTCTGTAGAGTGAAAGGAAAGAGAGCAGACTTTCACTTTAGTATTCTTCTGAAAAAGTAAAGGTTTAAAATGCCTTATCTCTTTGCAAGACTGTTCATTTATGCTATCCATTGATAAGTTTTAAAAATACAATTAATTAGAATGCTCTTGACAAGAGCTGAAGATCTTTAGCCACTTAGATAAGGACTTTAATCTCTAGACTGCAAAAATATGTCCTCTCTGTGTGTATCTGAATGGTGATGACTTCTTCCCCAAGCTAAACAACTACATGCAGATCAGTACAAAGTAATGTAGTTTATCAAACCTGTAGAGATTTGTGATTGTTTTTGGGCATGAATTTGACTTGAGATTTTGCTATTCCTTTTAATTTTCTGTGAAGGAAATTATTACAGAAATGGCAATTATATAGAATCCTTTTCTGTTTCCTATGTAGCTGCTATTTTATAGTATTTATTTTTACCTACAGCTATATATATACAAATATTTATATACATAGACTGTCAGATAGACATAACATGGTAGAAAAATTTGCTGTTTCTTTAACAGTTCATCGTGTACATGGATTCAAGAAATAGTCATATAAAGAAATTAAAGAAAAAAATCCACCTAAGGCTGCTAAATAGAAACATGCAAACACTAGCTCAAGAAATTTCCAAGGCACAAACTTTTGAAGGCAATAAATGTGCACCAGCAAAATGTACACAGATGTACACAAAATGTACCTGCTTGTTATTCTGGTTTGCTTTAATTATCAGCTTTTGGGATGTAGTGGAAAAAGAATACTGACTTTAGTGAACCTCTGGTATGATTCAGCAAGGCCAGTTTTATGATCTGGTGCATTTTCTCCCTCAATGAGGTATTGAAGCAAGAACCCCTACAGCAAAACACAGAAGACATCTGATTTGATCTCAATTTAAAAATGACATGTCTATCAGCTGCAAGACCCAAAGTTTAATAGCAAAAGAGATGACATTTTTTAAAATTCTGGATTAAAAGTGAGCTTTTGAACCAACAAAAGTCTTATTGGTTTCCCCAACATGTTGTGTCAACGGCATGTTCACTCTATCTGTGACAGGAAATAAATTTCAAGGAATGCTGAAAAGTTATATTAAAAACAAAGGCAAATGAGGTAGAAGATCATGTCATTTATTGCTTTGTTGGTAACTCTTCTGATATCCCTGTGACAGCTCCTGTCAGAGACCAGAACAAGGTAGAACTCTAAACCTTCAAGTTAGAGATATAGAAATTTGTCTGGAATAAAACTAGATCACTGAAAAATAATCTTTTACATTTCTGCCAAAAGTCCTATACCTCTGTCTCACTGATGTACAGAAAGAGGAAAAATATGACCTCAATATTGCTTTTTCACCATTGACTCATCCCAGAATTGATACACTCGTGCTGTGGCTGCCCTGAAGTGTAATAGTGTACCATTAAATTCCAGCTGCAATACCATTATATTGCTATTAGAAAAGACTGCCGAGCAACACAATTTTTCAAATAAATATAAATTGTGAGCAGCTGAAATGTGAAATGCCCTCAAGTGCCCAGGAGCAGAATTTTTAAGCGTCCTTTTTTAGTGGACAGTTATGATCTCCAGCAAAGGGATGGCTCAGTTTCTCTTTCGATTTTTAGTAGTAGTCTTAACAGGCACATACAACAAAGAGCCATACAGAAGTCTGGGCCATGACCTCTGTGTAGCCTGGTGAAGGCACTGAAGTTCTGATGAGTATTACCAGTGAGAAAGTTACATTTTTGACCTCAAAGAGCTGGTTCAAAACCTATTGTGATTCTGAGTCCTACACAGTTGCTGTCCTGTTGTTTTGTGCTTGCTTGATTTGCCTTAAATTGGGAAAAAATTCACCTAATTATGACTGAATAAAACCACAGAAGTACAAGGCCCTTTATCTAAACAAATGAAACAAACACAAATCTTTGTCTTTCATCAGGCTTGTCTCCCTGAAATTCACACTTCTTCGTCAAGAGCATGTTTTTTACACCTACTCAGCTGGAATACAGTACACACCGCTTGTTGTTAGCCAGCATTTTCACACCCACTTATTCATGCATATGCTAATAGTTTTCTCACTACAACTGCTGTGCTTTGTTCAGGACCCCCTCACAGCTGCTTCAAGCATGCACCACCAATCTGACAGCTTCTGGGTAATTCACACCTGCTCCCTACCCTGCCCTATTTCTGCCACTGAACATAAAAGGTATGTAGGACCATCAGCTCTGACCAGCCAGATTTCATGTTCCATGCTCCTAGGTGGAAAATCCCACCCAGCAGAAGTTGTCTGAGTGATGCTAGCTGTTAGGGGAAACTGGAGATCAGTTCCACACCTGCACTTGCCTCACAATTTCCGATGGGTTTTAACGCTAATGTTGGCAAATATGCATGGAGGTGCTTTTGATTGTCAAGAAATAGGAGTTTCATCATTAATTTGTATTTAAATAGCTATTTAAGAAAGGGAGAAGGATGGTATAAATCACAGATAGGTTGTGTGTGATTCCTGTCTAGAAGTACAATCCTTATTGTTTAGCTAGCTGTGTCAAACTGTGAATTACAGATCCAGCGATTGCCAGTGCCTTTTATTGCTAATTCTGCTGATATTTTGTTCATTTAATTTCCATCATTTAAATTAATGATGGAAAAATCTTCAAAATAAATTTGGGCAAACCTGCCAATGGTAAAGAAGGCCTTCTCTGTTAAAACTGCCATGGAATTTGTGGGAATTTTCTTCATTTCATCAAAACACTACATTTTATGGACTTCAACTTGTTGGCATCTGGGTATTTTCACTGCAGGATTTGACAAAATCTGCCTTCCATACATTTCTGTCCTGTCTTTGAGCTGGGGTTGGAAGAATCTGTGGTGATTTCAGTTAAGTAGTTATTCAGTTGTGCTGTAATTCACAACTCTGAATATTAATTGAAGCTACAAACCACTCCACTTCATGTTAAGCCACAGGACAGGGATTGGTGGACACACCACCCTCTCTGCCCCAGCTGCTAATTGTGAAGAAAATTCTTCAGCTGGGGTGGGGCAGGAAATTCTATAGTGGTATCTCATGGTCAAGAGCTAGATTCAATGATCCTGATGGGTTCTCTCCAACTCAGTAAACTCCATGATAATTTTTCATATACCTCAAGTAAATATCTACCAAGTGTGAGCACTTATGTCACAGCAGGTGAACTGTGCAGTCATTCTTTGTTTCAAGAATTCCTTTAAAAATTTGTCATATTATTATTCCTTCACACTACTTATTTGAATTGCCAGTCCTTTGAGGAAAGGGTTTGTTCAAACAAGCTTTATCATGGTGGAGTCCTGATACTCTCATGAGAAGATAAATCCATCTGGGCTTTCTGGAGTCTCCTCAACATTTTTATAACAACTCATTGTCATAAAATATGATTTTTGTGGAAAATGGCAGAAAAAACTAATTTTTGTCCAAGGATTTCCTTAAGGCTTTGGAGATGTTATCTTGGGGGGATTCATCAGAGTTTTTTCTGTAAATATTTTTTTTTTTATTATAGTGATTTTTGTTATTATCTTATGCAGCTTCTCCCTAGTTGAAAATCAGCCAGATACACCTCTAGTCAGCTATTAACTGCCTCTGGAGGATCCTTGGGAACTGATTTCAGAGTTTCTTAGGGATCCAGAGTGACTGAGGTTTTTTGCTTGTATAATGTGACTTCCAGTACCACAAGAAAAAACAAAAACAAAGATTTATTACATTACAACCATTGACTTCAGCCACAGTAAATAATTTAGCTATTTTGGAGGCCATATTATCCTGCTGAATTCAAACAGAGAAAATATTCATGAAGCTGAAATTTAAATGGCTCGTTACTGCTGAAAATAAAATGATCTCCTCCCTCTTTATTTGTTTATCACTCACATTTGTTTGAAACTTGACAATAAACTGAATATAGTTTGCTACAAAATAAGATAACTGAATCAGCCCAGAGAGTGATCAAATGAATCTGTGCATGATGTACACAGCAAATGAGGGAACCAGGAGAAGAAAGAGCTTGCACCAAAAATAAAAATATAGAATAATAGAATCATTTAGGTTGGAAAAGACCTTTAAGATTATCAAGTCAAACCATAACCCTAGCATTGCACAATGGTTTGGGCTGGACTGGACTTTAAAAAACATCAAATTCCAACCCCTTTGCCATACACCCTTCCACTAGGCCATGTTGCTTCATGCTCCATCCAGACTGTTTAGATTGGTTTTACCATCCATGGGCATGATTTCTCATACCACACCAGCTCTCCTTTGCTTCTTATTTTTAATCTGAGGGCAAGAAAAAGAAATACTGGGTGTTTAAGGGGAAAAAAAATAAATCTCTGAAACACAAGTATATCCAGGTAGTTAAAACTAATCTGTTTCATCTGCTTATTTAGTTTTTTTTTTTTTTCATTATTTGTTTTAACTGAAATGTCATGGGATACCAAAAGTGAGTGTGCAGAAACAAATGTCCTAGACTTGAACAACTGGATCTTTATTTTATCAAAATTAGGAAATATGTTGCAAGACCCACTTTACATGAAACTGCACTAATTGCTGTTAGTAGTATTTTTAGCTTCTATTTCTTTGTTGATGTATTCTTAGGGTATGATGAATGGCACATTTAAGTCAGAGTTTAGCAGTGACAAGTCCTTCATAATAGCTGGGTAGGTTAATGACACTGGAGAAAAGAGTTTGTGAGCGTGAGAGAGAGAGGTAATGGTTTCCCTGGCTTGTTCAGGCTGTTAATATCAGCTGCATCAAATGACAACGATGTGAAAAAGAACTTGTTCCAGATGCTGCCTTTCAGACCAAGGTTTTCATAGAATAAGCAGATTCACGAGGTAAAAAGATTTCAGATAATTTCAAGTTAATGTTTTCTTTATTTTTAATTTGAATTGATGGCAGACTGCCCAGCCTTTTATTACTTGCAGTGTCTCCTCCTATACTTCTTATAATATCGGACTTTAAAAAAAAAAAAAAAAAAGAAAGACTCTTTATATAATAAGGGTTGAAGAAAAGAGAAGAATTTTATATTCATGACCTCATCAGAATGCACAGTGAACCAGAAGGCAGTAGTAATGTGTAGTTAGCTCTTGGCTGTTGCCAACCTGCTGATTGGAAGGGATGTCTGGGAAGGGGCTGTTTATTGACCTCATAAATCAAGTGGATTCCAAGCAATCTAGAACCCAAGAAAAAAAGAAAATCGGGAGAACTCTATATGGCTTCACATATTGAAATTCCTGGAGTTTTCTGCCTTGCTGTGGCTTCTCTTTAAAAAGGCTAAAACTGAAGTTTTCCCTACTATTCAAGATCTTCCTTGGACAAAATTTCATTTTATAGCAATTTAATTTGCCATCACTCTCGACAGAGCAGGGGCAGGAATTACACAGCCATGAAGCCATGACTGCAACTTCCATCTGTGAAAGATACACCTGAGGGGACATCCTGTGTGCAGGCACAGAGGAAACAGAAACTGACCACTGCTTTGGGACATGAGTAAAACTGTCTCGTGACAATGCCTGACTTTGGAGTTCAGTGGTAAAGAAAAAAGAAATAAATCAGTGGGCTTGGATTTGTAAGCCAGGAAGCTTCGTTCAAATTGGAAAATGTTGTGTTTCATTTTCAAGTTATTTAAGACTTTTTTTTTTTTCTTCTCCTTTTCTTACCCTTTAAAAAGATCAATTTCAAAATGAAAATGACATTTTGAAATGAAACATTCCAGTTCATTCTGAAAATGTTGATATAAAGCATTCTGACATTTCCTAAAACCATTTTCTTTCATGTGTGCATGTGTATACGAAGACTACTTGAAGGATGAGACTTGACCTTATAAATTCATACTTGTTGATAAAACAATACAGGTAGAGGTGTGCATAAAAATGTACTTTTCTCTTGCTAAAAATACTTCACCCAGCTGTAAAAAGCCCAGAGGAATAGCTGCAGGATTTAACCAGTTATTGTGAGCCACATGAAGCAGAACATCCCTTTGCTGCAGGCCCCAAATTTTTATCTGAAATAACCATGGCTGGCCTCCTTCAGATCCATTTTCTGTATCATGACAAAACATAAAACCAAACAAACCAGAAGTAAAAATTTATTGTAGGGATTCTTTGATAGAGTGAATTCTCTTCGAAACAGCATCTATACCAATAGGTACCATAGCTCATAAATATCTACTTGAATACAAATGACAAAAAAGTGGGGATATTCTTGGTCATTTAGCTTTACAAGGAAACATCCCCATATCTGGCCATCCCCAGATGCCCTGGCTTCAGGTGAGATAATTTTCCTTCTACTATCTGTAATGGTGCTGTGATTCTTATTTAGTGTTAGAATAATATTAATAAGACACTGATGTGGTTGCTCACCACTGCTTATTCTAAACCAAGGACTTTTCAGGATGCTGTCTTCTGCCTGTGAGCAGAGGCACAAGAAGCCATGAGGGAGTGAGGGAACATGACCAGGACAGATGACTCAAACTGGCCAAGATGATATTGCACAAAAGAAGAAATCATGCCCAGTATATAAACTGGGGGGACCTGTCCAGATGGGACAGATCACCACGAGTAGGTGGGCTGAACATCAGCAGGTGGTGAGAAATTCAGTGAGAAATTCTTTTCTGCACCACTTGTTTCTCTTGGGTTCTATTCCTCGTTCTAATTTTCATGACAATAAATAATTTATTATGATTTTGTCATGTATTTTTTTTACAGTTATGAAATAGTTCTTATCTCAGTCCAGGAGATTATTTTTTTTTTCTTTTTCCCAGTTCTCCTCTTACCAGGAGGCTGAAGGGTAGCAGAGAATGCAGCACCTGGTTGCCAGCTGGGGTTAAATGTTTCCAATACAATTTAGTGTAATATTATATTTGTATTTAAAAACAAGCAAGCAAAATCCAAACCATTTCCCCTTTTTCTCTGTAGTGTCAAGAAGTCATCTTTGTCCATCAGTTCAGGATGGGAGAGAAGTTCACTTTTTTTTTCCTGAAAAGTTTTGATGATGAAAACCATGTGTAACCATGTGCAGTTGAGGAATGCCACCCAACTCAGCATAGTTAACATTTCCAAATTTGCAGGAACTTATTCAGAAGGCTTTATTGGTGGCGCTCCATCTACTTTTCCTGCAATCACCATTCTGTTATGTAGAAGTGGAGAGGAAAGGAAATCTAAACTTCATAAAAAACTGAAGCATTTTACTTCATAAAAACTGAAGCATTGAAAGGAAAACCAAAGGCCTGTATGCAAATTTGTCTGTATTGTTTCCTCTTTTTTTTTTTTTTTTTAAATTTTAAAACAAACAACATGTAGTTGGTTTTAATCCTGCTGAAAATTTGGAATATTTTTTAAAAAACATTTAGCAAAACTGCTTTTGTGCTATAATCTCCCTGTACTTAAAATTAAGGGTGTTGGTGGGGTGCAATGTTTGAAGAGTAAAAACCAAGCATCACATTAGGCACATCAAGTTCAGAAATCCTTCTGTGTGCTGAAAAATGTGTCACTGAGAAAGAAAACCCAAGGAACTTTTCTTCCACATAAGAAAGTAGAATAACACACAAAACTTGGTTAGCAAATTATTTCCTAGATCACCTATTCTGGTCTAGTTGGCAGTAAGAAACTCAGTCTTGCAAATTCACAACTGAAGACAGAAATAAGAGAAAGCTTGGTAAAAGAAGATTGAAAAGCAAAAGTGCTAACAAAAATGAAAGACAAAATATTAAAATAAAATCTAAGGATAAAAAAAACAAAGTTAATTTTAATGTGACTGGAGTATTCCTCAAAATGGTGTGTCTGTATTCAATGTATACTGCTTCAGATGACAGAAGCCCATCTGATAAACAAAAATAATTTCTTACAATCTACTGTAATCTGGTCTATGGTTTTTATCCAAGAAGAAGGGTGTACATAGCCTGTATCACTTTTGCAACTATAAAAATCAGTAATATAAAGTCATAATATAAAATGAGATCACACTAGACATGTATATCTCTAGAATTTATTTCTATCGGTGTTTTGATGATAACTCTATTGGAAAACAAGAATTAAAAAAAAATGTTGATTTCAACTATATATAAATATCTGTAGATTATAGTCCAATTTCCTAAATATAAGTTCCTCATGGTATTTTAGAACTCCTCCATGGTACTTACTAGACCATGGAAAATTTTGGAAAAATTTCTAAAATGGTGTCAAATGCCTATAGAGCTCAGGAAACTGAACACCTCTATTAATATCACTTAATAACATAGGCTGCATGACCACAAAGAATCACTCACGTGTTACAGGAAATTTGTAACAAACTCTTTTTGGGCAAACCTGCACTGATATTGCCCCATGTTTTCTTTGACCGTTCATTTCAGATATTATACAACATATGCAAGGAGAAAATGAGGCCTAAGGGATGCCTTCTTGCTCTCTACAAGTAATTATAAGCAATTATAAGGGGCCTGCAGCCTGTTCCTGCACAGAGAACAGTGGAGTCACCATCTCTGGAGTTATCTAAAAAATCTGCAAATGTGGCTTTGAGGATATGGCTTAATGGTGGATATAGTAGTATCAGGTTTACAGTTGGGCTTGATGATCTTAAAGGTCTTTTCCATCCCAAATGATTCTGTGATTCTACGAAAAAAAGGAAGTTGAAGGGCTCATTTCCAGTGAATTTTATATTATCGATTAACTGATATTTAGACTCCTGAGGCATCGCTTCTCATTGTGCAAAATAAGCATAAAAACACTACAAGCAATTAATTGCATGGGGTTTGTACTATGCTTTGAGATGGCCTATCAGCCCTTTATTAATATTAATGAGAAGAATTAGTACCAAAGATCAGGGATCCATGATAGCTGGAAGAACCTGCAAGTACCCTCCAGCTCTCATGCTTTATTATTTTTTAATCAAAGTGTCTGTCTTGAAGGCACAAAATTAAAGAACGGAGTCCTTTATGATTCCACAATGATTCAAATTAAAATGATCTATACTTGCATAATTCCAATGAGCTATTTTGTGCTAGTTAAAAACAGTTAAAAATTGCATAAATGAATGATTTAAGGGCTGCAGCTTTCTAATCTTAATGAAAGAACCGTTTTTTTTTTTGTATATTTCTCAACCCACATGTGTGACTAGAATAAATCCAATACAGAAGAGTAAAGGAAGAAGAATATATTTGATGGCAACATTCTGCTAGCGAGTCATCTTGAAAGAAGTTGGGATTTGGGATCATGGGCAATATTTTTTACTTGTCCAAAAAGACAATTATCTTCTTGTAATCCTATAAAATATCCTGTGTTACATTTATTTTTATTGCAACAGGATTTAAATGTCTCATCCAAGCTGGCTTTTCTGGTAGACTCTGTCTATACAATTGTTAGTGATAAACCAAGCTGTGAAGAGCTGTTCATAAACAACATAAAATTTTTTTAAAAAAATCAGAAATAGAAGGGGAAATGGTGAGTAGCCTATGGCCATCCTTCTGGTGAAGAGCAGAACTGGGGCTGCAACCAAAATGCTGTGTTGCAGTGCTGTTTAATGAATTATATTCCCCCTCTCTAATTTGTGTTATTGTAATTTACGTAAATTCAGATAATCAGTGAAATTCCGATAATTATTTTCTAGGGTACTACCACACTAATTGTATCAAATGAGATTAGAAATCATTGGATCAAGATTTTTTCAGGTATCTCTCTTGGCCCCTGGAAAAAAGTACATAATCTATTAGCATTGATATATGCCAGTTAAATGAGGTTTCCACAGCTGTCTAGGCATTGCAACACAGAAATCAGTGTGGTCTGTAAAACCTTCCCAAGATTCCAGAGAAGTTCTTGAGCCATTATTATATGCTGACTTTGTCTCCCACACAAACATGTTGGAGGGAAGCTGTATTAGGACTATACCAGAACAAACAACCATGATCATTTCCTTAATCTAGCAGAATTTTGTCAAGCCCTAATTCCTAGATACCGTTTGGAATCACCTCAAAGTACAAAGATCTTCAGTGCCTTTAGCAGATCCTCAGCAAACCACACTGAGGATTGTAAGGTATAGTTAAAATATCTGCAGTCAACCCACAGTCTACACATCATTGATGCAGCATAATGGATGGTTGGAGTAGTCTTTGACTGCACAGAGAAATCCTAAATCCATAGATCATGGACGTGCCAGATTGCAACAGCCCCTTCAAAAAGTTTACAGTCTCTGGCACATGTGAGGATTTAGAGAACAGCAGATTTCTACCTACATATCTCCTCTGCACAATAAGAAATGTGACAGAAGTTGTGGTGTATGAAAAGCACGAACATTTTAATAATTATGCTTCTAGGAGAAAAAAAAAAATAAAATCTCTGTTTTCAAAAGTATCATATGTCCACTAGATATTACTTTTGTCCCCTCTAGCCATGTCAAGGGTTTCTGTGCATCCTTCTTTGATTGTATAACTAGAACTCAAAGTCTACAATATTGCTTTTATATCAGTATATTACATAAATATTGTGAATGGGAGCAATCATCTGGTCCCAGTCCCCTAAATGGTCTAGAGAAAATGAGATTGTAACACTTGCAAAGCTCCTGTGATGACTTGCAGCAGATATTGCTCTCCTTAATATTTTAGCACAAAGAAAAGAAAAATTTACACATAGGTCAGCTTTCCCTACCTGTTAATATTAATTGAAAGAGTGTATTGGTTAATTCAGTCCCTATGGTTCAATCAATATGTTCTCCCAATGAATTTCAATATAAGGATATCTATCTTCATCATCTCTGAGTTAAGTTTTTCATTACAAACGTTTTAACTTTTTTCACTTGCTGAAAAAGCCTGTCTTTAAGCCTCACCCAGCTTATGGACCAGGGTACATAAATGTAAATGTGAATGTGTCCAGGGGCATCAGGGTTAGGAGCCGAAGGTTGCACCTTTGTGACCCTAATCACACTGTTCCTCTGACACTGGCTGAAGAGACCTTTGGCACATATATCACCCTGGTGAGCTATTTTTGCTGTGGTGGATCCTTGACCTTAGAGGCAACCTTGTCTCTAACCAGGCCTGAATTTACCCATGGGAGTCTTTAGCACTTATAATAAGCTGCACATGAAATGGGGACCAGGGAGAAGCGAAGTTAACTGATGTAAACTATTTGCTTCAGTGTACATTGAAGTAATCTCCGTTCTGTTACACTACTTAATGAATTTATGCCAAGCAAAGCTATATAAAACACCACATCCCACTTCCCAGATAGGCGACAGATGCTTCTTTTCCACTTGGCAGGTGCTGCCAACAGTGTATTTACATTGTGTATGTTCTTTGGCGTGCCTGTTTCTATCTGCAGCAGCAAACCTCTGCAACACATCACATCGCGGAAATGCAGAAGTGGTCATAAAGGACTAGTTGGTTTTCTTGCTCTTGGTGCTGTGTCCCCTCTGGTTCAGCTGGAACTTCTGAATAAGCTTCCATGATTTTTCTTTGTGAAATTTGCAAAAGAAATTTGCTCTGGGACTGAGACCATGCATGTCAGATAACAAATTTATACGGCTGACATACAATGTGCGTGGCCTGGAATATAAGGCTTGATAATGGAAAACCTGACAAAATCATAAGTGGTCCTAGTGGGCAATACTATGATACAGCGTTATTATGCCAGATTTCCAAAAACATATATTACTCAAGAACTGAAATTACTGTTTTGCAGCCCAGGAGCTTGTAATGCATTGAATAAGCTATAGTTTCTGACTAATATTTGCATGCCTGTCTAAGAATATGTAAATATGACAGTTTCCCTCCTGGAAAAAGCAAAACCCCTAATGAATTGAAGGGCCAAACATGCAAATAAACCTCATGATTCACACACGTGTCTCTCATTTAATTTTTCAAAATGTATTTTGCATTTTGATTATGCTACAAAATGCAGCATGGAAGGCAGAGCGCCGAGAAAAATAGAAGTGTGTGTTCAACATATTTTTCATATCAAACAATGTGATTTACTTTAATCATTTCAGGAGTAACAAATAACGGCAAGAGCATGATTTGAATGCCTTCCAGGGGTATGTAGTCAAGATAAAAGGGGAAAAAAAGAAAAAAAAAGTGATGCTATATACATATATACATATATACATGTACTTTTTAGGCTGTAGGTCTGATTTTTCACTCAATCACTCTCCTCTGGTATAATACTAGTTTTGACTTTAACTAAATTGTATTTGGGTTTTGCATATGTCAGTGGGAGGAGATTCATGCCTCAGATGCCTCTGCTGTGACATACCTGAAACAGTTCTGGTTGACTGTGTATATAATGTTGGACAAAAAAGCAAAACAAAACAAAACAAAAACCCCAAAACAAGCAAGCAAAAAAACCCTGTATTATTTATTCAAAATCTCAGATACTTTCAGCTATGGAAAAACTCTCCAAGTAGGAAGAAGTTCACCCAGGAAATACCCCTCATTGAATGCCTGAGAGATTCAAAGAACTTCACATTAAGCTTCCCCAAACACTCACAGGTGTAAGCAGAAAGTGTTTAACTTTCACTTCTCCTTCTTCTCAAGGTCAGTGAAGACAAAGTGCAGTGGAGGAGAATATCCTCCTTGAAAATTGTTCTAAGAGGAAAGATAACAGATGTCCTCTGGCAAATCTGGTTGCAGAGGTTTTAAGATACATATTTGCTCAGCCCTCTGGCTCACAGCCTCCAAGCTATTCTCCTCTAAAAACGTTGTAGAAAAAAGAGATCTAGCTGAACCTCACCACTGCAGATCAGAGTGAAATCCACTCCTGGAATTCAGTGCCACTGAACCCCCAGCTGGCACAGCTGAAGGGTGGCTGCTCCTTCCACCCCTGCTGTAGGGGTGAGCAGAAGGGGATCTGAACCTGGGTTGTGGCAATGCCAAAAAACAAAAGAAAACCTTCACCAGAAAATGCCCCTCAGCACCCAAACACTGTCACTTGCCAGTCCCCAGCATACCTGCAAAAAATCTGCAGGGTAAAAGGGTCTTATTTTCAATTTATTCATGGTGGCTTCGCTTCAGGTAAGGATTAAAACATTTCAAAAATTCATATGCAAGACAAATTATTATGGTTGATCTAATTTTCTAGGATTTACCTAACAAATGTCATCTACTTTTCTCTCCTTTTAGGGATGCTCTTAAAAACATTTAAAGGTTAATTTTTGTTTTGTTTTGGTCATGAAAGATGTTTGTTCGTTTGTTTGTTTGTTTGTTTTTCCTTCATTTAAAACACAAAGAAAAAAAATCTGCCTCAATTTTTTTTCTTTTCAATTTTGAAATGCTGTGGGGGTTTTTTGTTTTGTTTTGTTTGTTTTTTGTTTTGTTTTTCAAATACTATTTTCCAGTCAGCTTTAAGGTAATACAAGTAATAACTGAGCCAGACCAAACTAGGTGACTTTTTCATAACTGTCAAATGACAACATAAAGAAGGGAAAATAGCATCCTGAAATTAATCATACAGAATGGATCATAGTGAATATCCCCTCTTTCTTCCCAAAAGATGTATTTAATTTTCCTATCTTTATTCACATAGAGATTCAGGCAGAGAATGCTGCCTCCAAAAGCCATTTCTTTAAGGTACCACAAAATAGAAAGGTTAATAGTTAATACTGTGAAGAGTCCCATTATTAAAACTGCATTGCCATGCAATACCAGGACAAATGGAAAATGAAAATTAGCCTAGACATCTACAACCTCACAAAGGAGATTCAAAGTCTCTGGGGTTGTCATTCTAGCATCTTTACATGATAATCAAGCAGGTTTTGTGTACTTACTGTAGTTAATGCCACCTCTTCCCATTTTCATTTTGTTGCAAGCACAGAAAATATAACCAATAATGTGCATGTTCTTTTTTCTTTGAGGGGAGGAAAGGGGAAAAAAATAAGAATTTAATTGACAGATAAAACGGATGTAGAAAGGGTAATTTCATTTTCCATCAGAAGAAGTAAGGTTTTATGTTGGGAATTAAATTAACAGCACATGAAATTGGCTTTTCCTAAGTTCATATTTTTTAAACATTTTTTTTTTCTTTATAAAAAGAATAAGAAGGAGAAGAAGAAACAAAAAGACCCCCAAACCAAGGTAGAGTTGTAAAAAGCCTGACAATGAGCACAGATGATTTCCAAAGTCAATAAAACTTTTCCAGTGCTGTGTGGTTTTTGGGCCTGCCTGCTTTTCAATCACTCAACGTTTTCTGTTTGTGTGATACTAAAAAGTTATGCTTATAAATGTTTCCTGATTTCTTTGTGTGGTGTTCCACCCTCTGACTCCAGCTGGTTCCAAGCTGCACTCCCCACCCCACATCTTTTCCTCTCTTTCCTCAGCTTATTCAAGTTGCCTGCGGGTTGTGATTTATCTTTGCAGTTAATACATTTGTATTCACATAATTTTTTGCTTCTGTTTGGCTAGGCAAATCTCTATTGGAATACCAATATGTGTGGATTTCCATATTGTCATCACTGACAAAATAGCAACATGGGACTGAAAAAAAAACCCAAGTGATGAGCAAGAAAAAAATATGCAGAAAAGGGAAAAAATCATTTTGAAACCACCAAATGTAGTGTCCTCCCCCTCCCTCTTTTAATGCATAAAAGTGAAGTTAATGACAAAACTCCTTGCTAATGTTGTGCTTAGGAGAAACAAAGAGGATATTTCTAGACTTCCCTTGATAATTTATCAAGACAAGTGTAAAAATCAACCTAGCAAAGACAAAAATGCATGTGCACATACATGGTATGTACCCATTAAAAACCCAAGCAAAGAAAATCACTCACCCCTCAAAATTGTAACAAAAATTAATGAATAGCATCATAATCAACCACAAGCTGTATGGTTTTGACAGTTTTCAGCTTCTTGGTGAGTTGAAAACTTAAATTCTTAGGTTTAGCTACAAAACAAAAATATTTTAATAATTTTTACTCTTTAAAAATCTGCTATTGTTTCAACAGCATAACATCCTTTAATACAAGAAGGTCAAATTTGCTACACATTTCAATGTAATTAATTTTTTTGCTCAAAATCTCAAGGCAATTTTTTGGGACCGGTGTAATTTTCAGAAGTATCTCACAACTTCAAATGTCCCTGAAGGGAGGACCAGCTCAGAATCCTTAAGCAAATTCATCGAAACACACAAGAGGGACACAATGTGCATGGAGCTGCTCATCCAACCTGCAGCAGTCTGATACTTTTCAGTAGGTGATGGAGAAACCTGTGGGTGTCATTGTCATTGTCCCCTTATTCAGGGGGACAGGGCAGCTAAAATGGCATGGCAGAGACTGTGGGTGAAGAAAAAGACAGGGAGATCACTTGCCAATTACCATTACAGGCAAAACAGACCGCCTGGTGAAAATTAATGTAGTGTCATTCCAAATGGACTTAAGTAGGGAGAAACTAATTTTTAAAAAAAAAATAAATAAATAAAAAGCCATGATTTTCTTCCCATCACCACTTTTTCCAGGCTCAGCTTTACTCTTTGACTCTGATCTTCTTTACCTCAGTCCCTTCAGCTGTGCAGCTTGGTGGGGAGGGTTATGACCCATGAACTTCTCTTTCTCACTGCTGCTCTTTCCTTCTCACTCTTTTTTTCTAGTCCAGAATGGATCCTTCTCACAGGGTACTGCCACCTTCTCCAGATGGAAGTCTTCCACAGGCCAATATAATCATATTTACCAATGACACAGCTGCCTTTTAAATATATTTTTAATATTTTTTTTTTTTTTTTTAAATACAACCCAAATTACCATATAACTTTTGACATCCCTTTCAAGTGAAGTGCCTTTGGTTTAGATGTGATTCAGATAATCCAGATAAATTGCTAAAATCTCAGATATTGCCACTGGAGAAACTGGACACTTCTGAAGGCCATCAGATTCCCAGGACCTGGTTTTTGTAGTCAGCCTCAGCCTATTGACTGTAGGAAGGGTGAAGGTGGGAGTATCTTTATGCTGGGAGAGTCCATTTCTATTCTGATATTTAAAACAATGTGCTTTTTTTTTTTTCCACATATCCCTCCTCCTCCCACCCCCCTACTTATTTTTTCCCAAGTCAAGTGATGGGTGGGATTCTGTGAACAGATTTAAACATCCTGACAAGTTCAGTGAGGATGATTCAGTCACTGGGTGTTCGCCATCAAGAAGGACAACAGGTGGTATTCATAGAATCAAAGAATAGTTTGGGTTTGAAGAGACCTTAAAGATCATCTGTGTTCAAGCCCCTGCCACGGGCAGGGACATCTGGCACTAGACCAGGTTGATGAGACCCACGTGCAGCCTGGCCTCGGTTCCTTTGCCCTCGGTAACACTGAGGGTTAGAAAACATCCCTTAGAAACAATGGATGATAAGTTGCAATTCTACAGATCAGTTTCTCAGGTTGAATGTGTAAAATATGCTCAAAGAAACTTAATCTAAAAATATTTCTTTCCAGTGCTTAATTAGTTCAAGTATTGAATGAATTTTTAGATGCTGTGGAGCACAATCTTGGTCTGATAGACAACTACTGACTGAGCATGCTGTCCTGACTCACCTGTGTTGATATTCCCAAACCTGATGCAAAGAAGGAACAGCAATGTTTACTGGGGATGGGGAAATTGTACACAGCTGTTCTCCTCAGCACTGTGCTGTGCTTGGACTGGAGTAAGCAGGGCGCAGTTCACTGTGGAGCCTGTGCAAAAGAGAAAGATTTCCTAGTGAGAAATTTGAGGGAATGGCACAAACTCTGGTAGGATGTAAGGACCTGTACCGATTTTAACATGCTTGGTGCCCAAGTCAAACTGACTGATTTTTGTACAACCCCCTCTCCCCCATCTCATCTCAGTTTGGGTAAACATTTCATCAGATGAACATATACTACCAAAATAATATCCTGGACAGCTACATCTCTGAGAGGATGAAAGGAAAAAGGAGCCACACCAAGCAAATGTCAATTATTTCACTTAATTCATTACAGCCTTAAATGAAGGCAAATGGATGACACTGGGAGCATTAACATAACGAGCCTCCATAAGGAGGGCTGAATTCCAGCTTCTAAGATCTTCTTTATATCCCTACATGCATAGTAACATAAATGCACATAAATACATATGTACACACACAAACATATTTACACATATTTAGGTGTATGCATTTTGAACCATAGATGTAGCGATACAGATTCATAGCTATATACATATATATATACTTTTTTTGTGTATGTTTATGCATAAATAGATATTTCATTTCTTAAAGTGTGGTTTTACTCTTGGTTTTCCAGTACTTTGGGTAGGATCAGTCAGGAGGGAGCAAATCAACTATAAGAATATTTACATTAAAATTAAATTATTAGGTTAAAGAAAAGAAGAAGAAGAAGAAGAGACAGGGAAAGAAAGAAAGACATAAAAAAAAAGAGGGAAGGGAGAAACACTAAGCATGAGATGAAGGTATGCATTTTAGGGTGACTGCATTCTCAGAGAATAAGAGCTTTATCTTGATTTCCAGCTCTCCTTCTAACAATAAGGGATAGCATCTCAGAAAATGGAACTTCTTCTTTCTTTTTGCTGACCTACTAAAAAAAAAAATAAAACACAGTTAAAAAAAAAAACCTCTATTGCTGAGATATTTCCTTTTTCTTACCTTTCTGCTGATAAGAACTCTCAGTGTTTCTGGATAAGAAGAGATACTTTATTGTCTCCTGCAAAGATATAAGAGAAGAGGGGGAAAAAAACAATGCCTTTTGTTAGAAAGGAAAGCAAGTGCAATTTGAAGAGCGATTGTAATAGACAGTATTGCTGAAGGCAAACAGAAGCTAAGAAGTAAGCGTTTTAGAATATTATCCTTCCTTAACATTTTGATAAAGTTCCTGAAAATGGGAGCCACTTTTGCCTCTGCAGCACTTTAATTTCCTATAATCATCTCTGATGGAACAGATGATACACACAGAGTTACCCCAGGTATTGTTTAAGTGGGGACTGAATTACTTTTATACTATCACTAAATGATTGAAAAAAGGAAGCAAAACACGTTTTCAGGATCACTCTGCTTCCATGCTGCAAGCCCAGCATAGTGATGCGCTCACTAATTCTGTTTAAACTGCATTCCAGAAGTATTCACAAGTCAATTTTTTTTAAGGCCATTAAAAAGAATGTACAAGCAACATAGTGTGGAAAGCAGAGGCAATGTTCATTATCAGGCCCAGAAGAAAAGGACGAGTTAAAGAGAAAAACTCACAAACTACAGGACTTTGAGGAATTTGCTAGTTATCTTTTCCACTTGGGTGACTTTAGGCTTCACTACCAAATTGAAACACCATTTTCTGAACAATAATACTATACATTTTTTTGACATCACAAAAGAATGCTTTTAAGGCATAAAAAATGTATTTCCCTTATGTAATCAAAAACAAAACTCTATAAATTATAATGCTATGTACAGTCCAATTCCTCCATTCAATGCATTTAAATGGTATGTGCTGATTAAGCTCTTAGTCATTTATGTTAAATGTCTAATGAAAAGCTCTTTGAATCTGGTTTAACCCATATTAAATGCCCTAGTGGTGCCCCTGGAATTAAAAAAAAAAGAAGAAAATTAATCCTATTCTTTGTTCCCTTTATACATTTTAATAAATTATACTGCATCTTCCTAATGCATTTATGTCTCAGACAAAATGCCAAATGGTCTGATCCTTTCAACAAAAAGCCAGGGAACAAATTTGCACATTAAAATGTAGAGTGATTCAACAATTCAAGGCATAGTGTTTTCCAAAAGATGATGTGTTTTCTATGTTTCTTAATAAATCTGCATGATGACTTCTGCTTTTTGTGTAAGCAGACTCTGTTGAAAGTTTGCTGAGTTTATACTTTCTTCTCCTTTCAACAGTTTAACAGAATAAACATAATTTTCAAAATGCACTGGATCCTGGAGTATAATATGTCATACAAGGTATTCAATAAACTGGCAGTAAAGAGAACCACCAGACAGAGATAGTCCAAGTAAATTCAGAATAATCAAGGTGTCCTCCTCATGTCTCATTTACACAGAACCATGGAGATTCAGCATTTGAACCAAAACACAGGGTTTATGTATAGGACTTTTTGGGCCCAAGATCAAATCACATGGCCAGAGGACTTTAAAGTGAAGCTTATGGAACTTGATTTTAAAATTCTTTAGTGATGGACATTCCTCAGCCTCAAGAAGACACCATATTCTTTCTCCTTTACTTTTCAGAAAAATAAAAATAAAGCAGATTTCCATTGCCACTACTGTTATACAGAGTAATTTTTCCAGTTGAAGAATCAGC